>NC_089587.1:47281967-47608633 GCF_019320115.1 Miscanthus floridulus
ATTTTTGAAGGCGGGCATTGTTGCCTGCCTATGTAGCTCATGATTAACAGTGACAATGTCGGCCCTGTTTGCTTGTCTTATAATCCGTACTTTTCAGCTTGTTTTTTTTTAGCCGGAACAGTGTTTTTCTCTCACAACAAATCAGCCAGAACAGTATTTCGGCTTGTTTTTTCAGCGAAACGAACGGGGCCATTGTGGAGGCATACAAAGAGACTACCTCTAATAATGAGTTTTGCCCGTCTCAGAAAATATTTTTTCTACTAGTATGCACCAAGATATACTCTTAATCAGCAAGCCTTCCCCTAGTGAATATGTTGAGCTAATCGCCAAAGCCCGCCACGGCACCCAACTCTCCTAGTAACGCCATCCACTAAGGAGCTTCTCCATCAAATATAGGGTACCCTTGTCCCCACTTACCAAGTCGCTGTTCGTCCACACCATGTTCGGAGAGAAAATTTTCTATAATGCTCTAATCTCTTGAAGAAATTCTACAAATTATTAGGATGAAGTATTAGCATCCTGCTACAGGTACATCGATATTTTCCCGGTTTCTTCCACTGTACGGTTGGTGCATTTTGACAAATTCCCTTTTAAGATTCTAATCCTTTGGAGTTCTTAGCTGTATTTTTGGGTTTGTACTACCAACGAGTTGAACCCATACTCTGAGATTCTTGGGTTTGTACTACCAACGAGTTGATGAGCTACTATTGTAGTTCTAAACTATTTGTAGAAATTCTTGGGCCAGCGCCATAGAAGTTCTGTCCAGCGCCATAGAAGTCCTGTCCCAGCGCCATAGAAGTCAAACTAACTTTGGCTTAAACTCGTTCAAAAGGGTGGAAAAAAGGCTGCATGCTGGACTATATAAGGGGTGCCTTTGCTGGTTCATGCTGCATCATCGTTTCCAACATCACTCAAGACATCCAGCTTATATATTATACTACCTGCATAATATGGCAACTATGAAAGCTGCAACCCTGTCCTTTAAGGTCCTTGTGGTGGCCTTACTTCTCCTTGCTTCTGTTGGGCTGGTCACTCACGCCCAGCCATCGTGCGGCAGCCAGGGTGGTGGCGGGACATGCAGCAACAACCAGTGCTGCAGCCAGTACGGGTATTGTGGCCTTGGCGGCGACTACTGCGGCACTGGGTGCCAGAGCGGCCCATGCTACTAGTCTGGGCTGTCCTCCGCGGGTCACATATGTAAGAATAATAATATGGTAGACGTGTGCATGCAGCATTGTATCTCTGATAAAATAAAAATGCTGCTACAACAATAAATATGTATACTTAAACTCATGTACCATGCCAGCGTACATAAATGATGTATGAATAAAGTTATGATGGTCGTTCTTGCATCATGCATGTGTGTGATGAATTTATCTTGCCAAAGATATATTACCACATCGTTTGCGCATGTTGTCTATTACCCTATAATAAACTCTTTATTTGTTTGTTATTGAGTTACGGTTCTCCAATAGCAGTGCAATCAAATACTAGCGCTACAGAAGGTTTAGACATAAAAGAAGTGACATATATATACTAGCGACTATTTTTTTGGCAACCTAACAATTTGCAGAAAAATAAACACCAACCAAATAAATTAACAAGCAAAACTGATAAGATTATTATCTAAGGGTTTCATATATATCATTACAAGTGGAGATGTTTGGCTTTTAGGCATCCGACGTCACAACTTGCTTCAAACTTTCTCAATTTTTTACCATGGCCTCCACATGCGATAACAAGACACATCGACAAGTTTCGTGATTTTCGGACTTCGTTTGGATTTTATATAATTTAAATACACTTTTACCGCAAGTACATCGCCATGTTACGACAACAAGATGCTCGTAATTTCATGCGAGTTCCTGGATACGGCCTCAACATATGCCAAACATCATAAATACCATTTTTTGAATGACCAAATTCCATTATTTCATGTACATGCAGACAAATTTGAAATAGTCAAAAAAATTCAACGAAACAAAAATAATTAAGGAAATATAGTAAAAAAACTCAAAATTGTCCCAAATTTTGAAATGGAGTTTCAATTACTGTAGCAAGGCCCAGGAAAAAATGGGGAGAAAAAAAACAATTTTTTTTTAATTTGCCGAGTGCCAACCTTGACACTCGGCAAAGACTGTCTTTGCCGAGCGCTAGGTCACAGGGCGCTCGGCAAAGGATTTTAAAAAAAAATTGCAAAAAACTTTGCCAAGGGCCACTGGGCCCGGCACTCGGCAAAGCTTCTAACCTAAAGGCCCACAACGGGACGGCCCAACCGACCCCCTCCTCTCTCCCACCCGCGCCCCTGCGCCCCCGCGTCCCTACCGCGCCGCCGCTGCCCCCGGCCGCCCGCGCCGCCCCCGCCGTCGCCCCCGGCCGCCCGCGCTGCCCCCGTCGTCGTCCCCCTCTGGCCGGCGAGCTCCTGCCGGGCCCGCCCCGGCACCCCCGTCCAGCCCCGGCGGCCCCGTGCCCACGCCCCGAGCTCGCCGGCGCCCGGCCGGCGCTCTCGCCCGGCCCCGGCGGCCCCGCGCCCGCGCCCCTGCAGCCGGCCAGCAGAGGGAGAAGGAGAGGAGCAAGAGGAAGGAAGAGAAGGGGGAGGAGGAAGAAAGAGAAGGGGGAGGAGGAAGAGGAAGAAAGAGAAAGGGGAGGAGGAAGAAGAGGAAGGTGCCGACCCGACCGCCCGTCAATCCTCGCTTCGTTCCGACCGCCCGTTGATCCTCGCGCTGCTGCGGTCATCCCCGCCGTCGTCGGCGGCCCTCGCTCTTGTCGTTCTTGCCGCCAAGGTAAGCCCTACCCTTGTAGGGTTAGTAGTAGTAGTAGTTAGTAGTAGTTAGTTGTAGTGTTAGTAGTAGTAGTTAGTAGTAGTAGTTAGTAGTGTTAGTTGTAGGGTTAGTAGTAGTAGTAGTTAGTAAATAGTAGTAGTTAGTAAGTAGTAGTGGTTAGTAGTATTAGTTAGTAGTGTTAGTTGTAGGGTTAGTAGTAGTAGTAGTTAGTAAATAGTAGTAGTTAGTAAGTAGTAGTGGTTAGTAGTAGTAGTTGTTAATAGTTAAGTAGTTCTTAGTATTAGTACTGTTAGTAGTTAAGTAGTTGTTAGTAGTAGTTTTAGTAGTAGTTGTTGGGTTAGTAGTAATTGTTGTTGTACTACTTCAATACTTTCATCTGAATGGAAAGAGAACTAAGATACATGGCTCCTCTTGATATATTGGTGGTTGTTGGCCTTCGTGCCCATGTTTGGTATATATGTGGTTGTTGGCCTTTGTGCCATGTTTTTTGCAGGTTTTGGGAACCTCCCCGTGCAGGGGAGGTGCTGCCGAAATTTTGAGTCGACACTAACCATTTTTGCCCTTTTTTGCAGGAGGACCTGTGGGAGGGACTCAGTGACCCCGATCGTCTTTGTCGGTGATGCGGGTCTTCCTACACCGCGTCGACTCGCCACTGCACCGACTCTCCACCGCCCCGCTACCCTGACCTCACCGGCACCCTAGGTATAACCCCTCTATCCGTATGTGGTCTTTGGTCGCGTAACCTAGTTAGGTGTCTCCCGTCCGAAAGAGATACGGTTGGAGGTATACAGATCTTTGTATATCTACGACCGTATCTATTTCGGATTGTCTACGTTTTTTGGACAGCCCGCGGATGCGTAGATAAGTTAGTTTCCATGGTCTACTCCGGTCCGAGATGGTGTTTCGGCATCACCCCTGTTGTTCTCCGGATACACACTCTCCCTTGCAGGACGTGCATCGGGAGAACAGCGGGGAGGTGCTGCTGAAATTCTGTCTTGGATAGGGATTGGAGCATGGAAACTAACCTCATCTACGCATCCGCGGGTGGGATTAGGACCTATCCTCACCTATTAGAGAGTAGGAGCACCGCGTAGATGCAATTGATGGTTACATTACTATATTATGTATATGTGGAAGGATGGAAGACCGTCAGTGGATGTACATGGGCTGGAGAAGCAGGAGTGACTTTGACATTGAGTGGGTGAATGGGATAGATGCTTTCTTGGAACATGCATGGAGCTCGGGTGTAGCTAAAGGACATTCTAAACTTTGGTGTCCCTGTTGCAAATGTGACAACAACAGAAGGGTAGACAAGGTGACCATGGGTAAACATCTTGTGTACAATGGTTATACGGCTGGCTACCACCAGTGGATCCACCATGGTGAAGCAGATCGTATAAGAGCAGAGGTGGTGAGACCACGCCTCGAGGCTTTTGATGATGATGCCGGAGTAGCAGACATGCTAGATGACACTCACCAAGCTCACTTCGCAGAAGGACATGAGAAGGAGGAGATGGAGGAAGCCGCTAAGGCCTTCTATGAAATGTTGGACTCGGCACAGAAACCCCTTCATGAGAGTACACCGGTTTCTCAGCTGGATGCCATTGGACGTGTTATGGGGTTGAAGGCCGAGTTAAATCTGAGTCGCGAAGGCTTTGATAAGATGTTGGCCGTGTTTGGCAGCATGCTACCGGAGAAGCACATTCTGCCGAAGAACTTGCATGAGTCATAGATACTACTTCGTATGCTTAAGATGCCATATGACAAGATACATGTTTGTCCGAAGGGGTGCGTCTTATTTAGGAAAGATCACAAGGATGCAAAGTACTATCCAAAGTGTAAATCCTCAAGGTACCTGGAGGTAGACTCTAGAGATGGCCAGAAGAGGTAGCTTATGATCCCCGCAAAAGTCCTACGGCACCTTCCGTTTGTGCCGACGATCCAACGGCTTTTCATGACCGAGGAATCCGCAAAATAGATGACATGGCATAAAGAAGGTGTACGGTACAAGCCATGGACGATGGTGCATCCGTCCGATGCCGAAGCATGGACGTACTTTAATGACAAACATCCTGACAAAGCTGCTGAGGCTCGTAATGTACGTGTCATGCTGGCAACAGATGGGTTCAATCCTTATGGATAGTTGTCTGTCCCATACACATGTTGGCCCGTGTTTGTTATCCCCCTGAATCTCCCCCCCAGCATCTCCTTTCAACGGCATAACGTCTTCTTGTCGTTGATAATTCCTGGACACCCGGGGAGTAATATAGGTGTGTACATGGAGCCTATGATTGATGAATTGATCGATGCTTGGGAGAAGGGGGTATGGACATATGACCGAGCTACAAAATCATCCTTCAAGATGCATGTTTGGTACCACTACTCCCTGCATGACTTCCTGGCGTATGGGATATTCGTCGCCTGGTGTGTCCACGGGAAATTCCCGTGCCCAATATGCAAGGAAGCTGTGAGGTTCATTTGGTTGAAGAAGGGTGGCAAGTATTCGTCGTTCGACAGGCATCGTCAATTCCTCCCTTCTAACCATCCATTCAGACAAGACATCAAGAACTTTACGAAAGGTGTTGCAGTGATAGACCCTAAACCGCGCATGAAGAGTGGTGCTGAGGTGCGTGCTCAGATAGATGCTCTCGTGCCCAATGAAGGAGGTGGTTTTGTGGAATATGGTGAGGAACATATGTGGACTCATAAGTCCGGCTTGACGAGGCTCTCCTATTTCGATGACCTTCTTCTGCCACATAACATTGATGTAATGCACACCGAAAAGAATATCGCCGAGGCACTTTGGGGAACTCCCATGAACACTGGAACTCCCATGAACACTGACAAGTCTAAGGACAACGTTAAGGCTAGAGTGGACCTAGCAACATTGTGTGATAGACCGAAGCAAGAGATGCGGCCTCCTAGTGGCCGAAACAAACAATGGAAAAGACCTAAGGTCGATTTCGTCTTGGAATCCGATCAAAGGAGGGAAGTACTAAAATGGATCAAGACGTTAATGTTCCTAGATGGATATGCAGCGAATCTGAGCAGGGGAGTGAACTTAGGCACTTTACGATTGAACGGGATGAAGAGTCATGACTACCACATATGGATTGAGCGGCTTCTTTCGGCGATGGTCCGAGGCTATGTCCCTGACCATGTCTGGCAAGTGCTGGCAGAGTTGAGCTTTTTCTTCCGTCAGCTTTGTGCCAAGGAGATATCTCGGGCCGTCGCTCAGGACTTGGAAAAAGCGGCACCTGTGTTGCTCTATAAGCTGGAGAAGATCTTTCCACCCAGCTTCTTCTTGCCCATGCAGCATCTGATTGTGCACCTCCCATCCGAGGCACGTTTGGGGGGGCCCATGCAAGCCCAATGGTGCTATCCAATCAAGAGATGTCTAAAGACTCTTCGCAAGAAATGTACAAATAAAGCTAGAATTGAGGCTTCCATTGTAGAGGCAAGTCTAAGGGAGGAGGTGGCAAACTTCACAACACTATACTACAAGCCGAAACTTCCTAGCAATCATAATCCACTCCCTCATTACAATGTTGGCGAAAATGAATGGACCCACAGCCTGTTCTAAGGCCAACTCGGCAGCGCAAGTGGATCGACCAATAAGATATTGGGAAATGAAGAGTGGCGAAGTGTCATGCTATATGTGTTGACCAACCTTCCCGAGGTGCAGCCGTTCATCGAGTAAGTTCTCAACGAACTTGTTTCAATACGCCCTGAATATTATTCATGCAACCCCACTGATTCTTGTTCGGACAGGGAATTTGTTCGTGGGTCCTGGCATCAATCAAGGGATCCTACCTCGCAGGAATATGACACCCTTATTTCTCGGGGTGCGGGTGTGGGGAGGCCTGATTTCATTTCTTGGTTCAAACAAAAGGTAATGTCCAATTTAGCTCCCATGTTCCATATTCCAAGTTTCTCGTTCGTTCGATTAATATAACGACCTATCATGCTTGAGCTTGCAGGCCCAGACTGACTTGTCCATGAGTGAGGAGTTGAGCTAGGTTGCAGGCAGCTATGACGTTAGGGTGCAGTCATTTACCGGTTACGATGTGAACGGATATCGCTTCCACACAACAAGATATGAGCAGACTCGGCCCAAACGGAAAACCACAAATAGCGGAGTTTGCACGCCCGGCACTGATGGCCTCGACTATCATGGTAGAGTTGAGGAAATATATGAACTCTCATTTCATGGTCACAAACATAAACCTGTCGTGTTCAAATGCCACTGGTTTAATCCTCGAGAAACGAGACAGACCCCTCATCTTGGGCTAGTCGAGATTCGAGAAGATTCCATTTATCCAGGAAAAGATGTCTACATTATGGCTCAACAGGCCATGCAGGTGTATTATACGCGATATGCCAACCAAGACAAAGTGGATCTTAAGGGTTGGGCTATTGTGCACCAGGTGTCTCCACATGGTAAACTACCTGCCCCAAACGATGACGATTACAACTTCAACGCAAACACATATGATGGATAGTTCTTTCAAGAAGATGGGCTACCAGGCACGTTTGAGATAGTCTTACCCGAAGCGATTGAAATGGAAGTAGACAACAAAATGGAGGATGACGAGGTTGATGGAGATGTGGTGCAAAATGCCAAGGTCATAGAAATGCTTGACCGATTAAGGCTAGGCAATGACAACGAAGACAACATAGAACCTTCAGATAGTGTTGCCCATTTGGACAATTTTGACAGTGATGACGACACCTATGATCCTAATCATGAAGATTATTCCTAATACATGTAATACTACGTTTGTTTTAGTTTGTGTTTTCTTTATTTATTTTGAATCTATTTCTAATATATATACTAAAAAGTCTTGTTCATTCTTTGTGATTGCAGGTGATGGCGAGCAGCCATCCACGACGTGAGACGGCCTCCCTTTATGGGAGACCACGCCCTCCCGTTTTAGACGAGGGGTCAGGGTTAGGGGTAGCGTCCACAAGAGGTCAAAGGAGGAGGACCAGGGTCAGCAGGAGGCAGCGGACTCCTTCCCCGCCACCTTCAGACGAGGTGATGGAGGAGGAGCATGTGACGGCCATGCCCAAGGACGAGGTCGAGGACGAGGACGTTCGATAGACCCAGGATGAGGCAGCCGAGGACGAGGCCGCCGAGGGCGATAGTTTCGCTACCCTGACTGTCTACCAGCGAGGTCCCGCGAGCCTCCCTCAACCTCTGCTTCCTCACAACCGGGCACCGATTAGCCCTATGGCGAAGAGGTAAGTAACTATAGATGTTATCACAACTACTTCATATGGTAATGTTGGAAATCAAAAGAGGAACCGATAAATTTTCTTAATCACTTGTGCAGGGCCTGGTTGGTTTTGTCGGGTACTTCTGCACGCTCCCCCACGAGCATCCTTGGTGTTTTGTGTAGGAAATGGTACCCCGGCCTTGTGAACGTGTCCGAGGATGTGCGGGAGCCGGCCTACACGTGGGATAGGTACCAGTTGGCCCCTGACGACATGTACCGCAACAAGCAGGAGCGGGTACTGATGGAGTTTTGGGTAAGTCTCTATCACACAACATTTTCATTGGGCAAGTCTTTTATTGAAATAATGAATGGATACATCGGTTTTATATGCAGATGTATTTCAAGCCGGAAGAAGGACTTGAGGCCCGGGAGGATCAGGCCGCCGCCACCGCCTGTATGAAGTACGTCACCGACATGCACCACGAGGTGCGCGTGCAGGCCCACAGAGACTACTACGCCGTGGTGTTGAAGCAGTCCATCAGCAAGCCTGATGCAAGACAGGTGGAGCTGTCCCAGGCCCAGTACCTTGAGGTAGACGAAAAACATTAATAATGATTCATTTTGAGATTAAGTCGGTTTAATTTTATCTTTTTCTATGTCAAATAATCGATGACTTGTAGGTGGTTCCCTGGTGGTGCCAATCCCACTCCTTGTGCTAGGAGATGATCGTGGACAGGTGGTTGTCCAACGACTTTGCTGAGAACCACGTGAGGCAACGGGACCAGCGTCTGCTGAGGCGAGGTGCTACTCACCATCAAGGCAGCCGCAGCCTCCCGGCCTACAAACAAACATATGTAAGTGATTTCTTTTATCTTATTTGACGCTGAGTTCTGCCTTATTTCTTACCATCTTGCCATCTTACTCGCAGGAGGCTGCACACCCGGGTGTGGAGCTCTCGGAGTTCTCTGCGTGGGCTATGTCCCACATGGGCAGGGCGTCTTCCTCTATCTCCTTCGACCTATCTGCCCCGCGCGAGGAGTACTCCGACCCGACCGTGCACACTAAGGTCCAAGAGTACACCTCAAAGGTGAGGGAGGTCCATGGGGAAGATTACGATGTGCGCACTGAGCCCATTGATGCAGAGACCATCACGAGGCTAGGAGGAGGCAAGAAGCATGGGTGGTTGTGGATTGCAGACGGCGCCATCGACTCCACCACTGTTCCCTCTCTCGACGTGCTCCGAGCACGGAGCACGAGCTCCAGCCAGCCCATACGCCCACAGCCTAGTCCGTCATTACAGCGGGTCGACGCTCTCGAGGTATGTCCTGTTTTACTCATCGTACGCTCATCTTTGCACACCTAAGTTACATTTGCATTACTGAAACATTGAAGTTTGTATTCCAGGCCGAGCTGCAGGCCCAGAAGCTCGTTGTCGAGGCTCAGAGCGCGCAACTGCAGGCCCAGAGGGAAGCGTTCGCGGCCTAGGAGAGGAGGATGCAAGAAATGGAGGCCTTCATGCGGAGTGTCCAGCAAGGGAGTGTACCTTTGCCGTTGGCAGCACCTCCACCGCCTATCCCTACAGCCACTCCTGTAAGTATGAAAATTCACTCTTACTAGATGCTTCCTTGACATACAACCATGGTTGACATACAAACTTACTAGATGCTTGACATAGAACCTTACTAGATGCTTGACATAGAAACTTACTACATGCTTGCACTAGCTATGACATACACCAATGCTTCACATAGAAACTTACTAGATGAATTTCATACATGCAACCTCTTATCCTTTTTGCAGCTTCCGTCGGCGGGTTCGAATAACCCCGCTAATGCGTCACCGAATGAACCATCGTGTCATAGGCCGCTTTTTTGAGGAGTTGTGCTTCGTCATGTGCTTGGACTTGAGCTTCACTTGTGGTTGTGACTTGTGCTTTGACTTGATGGACTGTGTTTGTGAATTTATGACTTGTAGTTGTGATATTTGACTTGTGGTTGCGATATGTTGTTATTTGAGTTGTGGTTGTGATATAATATGTGAAAATGATTTCGTTGTGATATATATGTGATTATTGTGATGTTTGTGATATATATGTGACATGTGATATATATTTGAACTGTTTATGTCAGTGGAATGCAAAAAACAAAAAAAAATGCAGTTTCGGTTGATTTGCCGAGTGCAATGGTCATGACACTCGGCAAAGCTGGGAAACTTTGCCGAGTGCCAGGACATTGCACTCGGCAAAGATTTTTTTTAAAAAAAAGCAAAAAATCTTTGCCGAGTGCCAAGCTGGGGAGGCACTCGGCAAAGAGGTTTTTAAAAAAAATAAAAATGTCTTTGCCGAGTGCCTTGCCGCCGTGGCACTCGGCAAAGAGTTTTTGAAAAAAATAATAAAAAATGTCTTTGCCGAGTGCCCAAACTGTCGGCACTCGGCAAAAACGCCGTCAACGGAGCAGCGCCGTTGACGGCTGCTTTTCTTTGCCGAGCGCCGCCGTTGGCCCTCGAAAAATGCTTTGCCGAGTGCCCGACAACGGGCCCTCGGCAAAGAGCCTCTTTGCCGTTAAATTTTTTTCCGAGGGCTCTTTGCCGAGAGCGGCTCTCGGCAAAGCCTTTGCCGACAGCTTTTAGGCCTTTGCCGAGTGCCCTGGGCCCTCGGCAAAGATGCTCTGTCCGGTAGTGAATGTTCAGTACTCCCTCCGTCCATAAATGTATGTTGTTTTCGCTTCCCGAGAAACAAATTTGACTAAATATATATTAAAAATATTAATACTTATGATAAATAATTAGTATCATTGGATAGATATTTGAATCTAGTTTTTTAATAAATTTATTTGGTGATAGAAATGTTGCACGCATTTTCTATAAATCAAGTCAAAATTATCGACACGCAAATCGTAGCGACAAACATTTAGGGAGCAGAGGGAGGACGATCGTTGCATTGCTTTGCCTATTTGCTTCTTTACTGGAATAGGATCGTTGTATGGCACTTCACTCTGAACGCGAGTTGTTTTATGCTAGCTGAGAGAAAAGAGATAAGGGTTAGGAGTGATGTTAAATTCACCACACCACATATATGTGACTATGTGAGCCAGCAGCAATGCAAGCTAGCAACAAATGCAAACTTTGGCCAGGCCAAATTCAGCCAGTTATCAAAACAGCAGGGAATTGGCTACACCACACCGAGCTATCTCTAGCCATTCGTGTCGAGTTGGAGAAACATGGAGATGGTGAGGGACCGAATCGGGGTAACTATGCCTGTGGTAGATGGAACTGGGACACATTGACGCTAGCCGCAAAAGGTAGGAGTCAAGCAGGGAAGGTTCGGAGAAGGCGTTGGGATGCTACTTTGCGCGGCAAGCGGCACCGACGGCCACCGCCATAGAAGTTCTGTCCACCGCCATAGAAGTCCTGTCCAGCGCCATAGACGTCAAACTAACTTTGAGTTAAAGCCGTTCAGAAGGGTGGAAAAAAGGCTGCATGCTGGACTATATAAGGGGTGCCTTTGCTGGTTCATGCTGCATCATCGTTTCCAACATCACTCAAGACATCCAGCTTATATATTATACTACCTGCATAATATGGCAACTATGAAAGCTGCAACCCTGTCCTTTAAGGTCCTTGTGGTGGCCTTACTTCTCCTTGCTTATGTTGGGCTGGTCACTCACGCCCAGCCATCGTGCGGCAGCCAGGGTGGTGGCGGGACATGCAGCAACAACCAGTGCTGCAGCCAGTACGGGTATTGTGGCCTTGCCGCCTTGGCGGCGACTACTGCGGCACTGGGTGCCAGAGCGGCCCATGCTACTAGTCAGGCTGTCCTCCGCGGGTCTAATATGGTAGACGTGTGCATGCAGCATTGTATCTCTGATAAAATAAAAATGCTGCTACAATAATAAATATGTATACTTAAACTCATGTACCGTGCCAGCGTACATAAATGATGTATGAATAAAGTTATGATGGTCGTTCTTGCATCATGCATCAGCCTGTTCGCTTGGTCGTAAACGATCGTAATTTTCCTGTCAGAACAGTATTTTTCTCTCACACCAAACCAGCCTACAGTAAAAATCCACGATCGTATCAGCACCATCCGAACAAGCTGCACACTACTGGAGGCGCATGCTTTGCCGAGGGCCTCTAGCCCTCGGCAAAGGCCCAGATACCCTCGGCAAAGGCTTTGCCAAGGGCTGCCCTTGGCAAAGACCCCTCGGGGAATTTTTAGACGGCAAAGGGGTCTTTTGTGGACGAATCAGTCTGGGCCTGCAAGGTGAATCATGATAGATCGTTATATTAATCAAACGTACGATCACCTTGGACGATCGAACGTACGAGCTAAATTGGACATTACCTTTTGTTTGAACCAAGAAATGAAATCAGGCCTCCCCACTCCCGCACCCCACGAAACAAGGGTGTCTTGTTCATGCGAGGTAGGATCCCTTGATTGATGCCAGAATTCACAAACAAATTCACTGTCCGAACGAGAATCAATGGGGTTGGATACAGAATAGTGACGGCATATTGAAATAAGTTCGTTGAGAACTTACTTGATGAACGGCTGCACCTCAGTAAGGTTATTCAACACATATAGCATGATACTGCGCCACTCTTCATTTCCCAATAGCTTTGGGGTTGATCCACTTGCGCTGCCGAGTTGGCCTTGGAAAAGGCTCAGGGTCGATTCATTTTCGCCAGTATTGTAACGAGAGGGTGGATTATGATTGCTAGGAAGGTTCGGCTTGTAGTATAGCGTTGTGAAGTTTGCCACCTCCTCCCGAAGGCATGCCTCCCAATGGAAGCTTCAATTCTGGCTTTATTTGTACATTTTTTTGTGAAGAGTCTTTAGACATCTCTCGATTGGATAGCACCAACGGGCCTGCACGGGCCCCCCCAAACGTGCCTCGGACGGGAGGTGCACAATCAGATGTTGCATCGGCAAGAAGAAGCCGGGTGGAAAGATCTTCTCCAGCTTACAGAGCAACATAGGTGCCGCTTTTTCCAAGTCCTGAGCGATGGTCCGAGATATCTCCTTGGCACAAAGCTGGTGGAAGAAAAAGCTCAACTCTGCCAGCACTTGCCAGACATGCTCAGGGACATAGCCTCGGACCATCGCCGAAAGAAGCCGCTCAATCCATATGTGGTAGTCATGACTCTTCATCCCGTTGACTCGCAGAGTGCCTAAGTTCACTCCCCTGCTAAGATTCGCTGCATATCCATCTGGAAACATTAACATCTGCATCCATTTTAGTACCTCCCTCCTTTGATCGATTTGCAAGACGAAATTGACCTTAGGCCTTTTCCAGTTCTTGTTTCGGTCACTAGGAGGCTGCATCGCTTGATTCGGTCTATCGCACAACGTCGCTAGGTCCACTCTAGCCTTAACGTTGTCCTTAGACTTGTCAGTGTCCATGAGAGTTCCCCAAAGTGCCTCAGTGATATTCTTTTCAGTGTGCATTACATCAATGTTATGTGGCAGAAGAAGGTCATCGAAATAGGGGAGCCTCGTCAAGCCAGATTTATGAGTCCACATATGTTCCTCACCATATCCCACAAAACCACCTTCTTCATTGGGCATGAGAGCATCTATCTAAACATGAACCTCGGCACCAGTCCTCAAGTGCGGTTTAGGGTCTATCACTTTGACACCTTTCGTAAAGCTCTTGATGTCTTCTCTAAATTCATGGTTTAGAGGGAGGAACTGACGATGCTGGTCGAACGACAAATACTTGCCACCCTTCTTCAACCAAATGAACCTCACGGCTTCCTTGCATACTGGGCAAGCGAACTTCCCGTGAACACACTAGGCAGCGAATAACCCATACACCAGGAAGTCATGCAGGGAGTAGTGGTACCAAACGTGCATTTTGAAGCTTGTCTTTGTAGCTCAATCGTATGTCCATACCCCCTTCTCCCAAGCGTGGATCAATTCATCAATCACAGGCTCCATGAACACACCCATATTACTCCCCGGGTGTCTAGAAATTATCAACGACAAGAATACGTTATGCCGTTGAAAGGAGATGGCGGGAGGGAGATTGAGGGGGATAACAAAAACGGGCCAGCATGTGTATGGGGCAGCCATCATTCCATAAGGATTGAACCCATCTGTTGCCAGCGCGACACGTACATTACGAGCCTCAGCTGCTTTGTCACGATGTTTGTCATCGAAATACGTCCATGCTTCAGCATTAGACGGATGTACCATCTTCCCAAGATTGTACCGTTTGCCATCTTTGTGCCATGTCATCTGTTTTGTGGATTCCTCAGTCATGAATAGCCATTGGATCCTCGGTAGTAAAGGAAGGTGACGTAGCACTCGTGGGGATCGAAAGCTGCTTCTTCTGACCATCACCAGAGTCTACCTCTAGGTACATAGAGGATTTACACTTCGGACAGTAATTTGCATCATTGTGTTCTTTCCTAAATAGGACGCACCCCTTTGGACAAACATGTATCTTGTCATACGACATCTTAAGCATACGAAGGAGTTTCTCTGCCTCGTACAAGTTCGTCGGCAAAGTGTGCTTCTCCGGTAGCATGGTGCCAAACACGGCCAACATCTTATCGAAGCCTTCTCGACTCAGGTTTAACTCGGCCTTCAACCCCATTACGCGTCCAATCACATCTAGCTGAGAAATCATTGTACGCTCATGAAGGGGTTTCTGTGCCGAGTCCAACATTTTGTAGAAGTCCTTTACGGATTCCTCCATCTCCTCCTTCTCACGTCGTTCAGCGAAGTGAGCTTGGTGGGCGTCATCTAGCATGTCTGCTACCCCGGCATCATCATCAAAAGCCTCGAGGCGTGCTCTCACCACCTCCGCTCTTATACGATCTGCTTCACCATGGTAGATCCACTGCTGGTAGCCAGGCGTATAACCATTGAACACAAGATGTCTACCCATGGTCTTCTCATCTACTTTTCTCCTGTTGTCACATTTGCTGCAGGGACACCAAACTAGAGAATGTCCTCCTGCTCCTGGGACAAATGCATGTTTCAAGAAACCATCTGTCCCCTTCACCCATTCATAGTCATAGTCACTCCCGCTTCTCCAGCCGTGTACATCCACTAACGGTCCTCCATCCTTTAACATTTACAGCATAGAGTATTGTGACCATCAATTGCATCTACGTGGTGCTCCTACTGTCTAATAGGTGAGGATAGGTCCTAATCCCACCCGCGGATGCATAGATGAGGTCAGTTTTCATGCTCCGCTCCTCTCTGAGACAGAATTTTGGCAGCACCTCCCCGCTGTTCTCTCGATACACGTCCTGCAAGGGAGAGTGTGTATCCGGAGAACAACAGGGAGGTGTTGCCAAAACTCCTTCTCGGACCAAAGCGGACCATGGAAACTAACCCATCTACGCATCCATGGGCTGTCCAAAAAACGTGGACAATCCGAAACAGATACGGTCACAGATACGCAAAGATCTGCATACCTACGACCGTATCTCTTTCGGACGGGAGACGCCTAACTGGGTTACGCGTGGGCTACGACAGACATGCGCAAAAAGAGGTTATTTATACCTAGGGTGTCGGTGAAGTAAGGCTAGCGGGGCAGTGGCGAATCACTGCAGTGGTGAGGCAACACAGTGCAGGCAGAACCACGACGTCGACGAAGATGATCGGGGTCCTCCGGGTCCCCTCCGACGTACTCTTCTCCTACATAAAAAGACAATAGGTTATTTTTGTTCAAAATTTCGGCAGCACCTCCCCTGCACGGGGAGGTTTCCAAAACCTGCAAAAAAATAACACGATGGCCGACATTCACAACGGCACGAAGGCCGACAACCACAACGGCGTGAAGGCCCTCATATCAACTTACAGCACGAAGGCCCACACAACCACATACGGCACGAAGGCCGACAACGAGAGTTTTACCTAGGGTTGCGGTGGAGTCGGGCGTCGCGGTGCGGGGGTCACTTTCTTCTCCGGTGAGGTCGAGCGGCGTTGGAGTACTCCTCTCCCCCTCTTCCCTTTCTTCTCTCCTTTTCCCCTTCTTCTCCTTCTCTTCCCCTTCCTCCTTCTCCTCTTCTTCTCCTTTTTCCCCTTCCTCCTTCTCCTCTTCTCCTTCTCTTCTTCCTCCAACTTCACCCTCTGCCTCCTCCCCTCCAACAGTAGCTGGTGATGGGGGCGGCCTGGGGGCTGGGGTCGGGGCGGGAAGGCCTGTGAGCGGGAGCCACCGGAGGGCCAATCGGGGCGGTCGACCTCCCCTTGCTCGACGGAGATGGGGAACGAAGGCAGGGCGCGACCTCGGCCGCCACTGGGCATGGTGGGGTGGCGGGGCGCGCTGGGCGGGCCAAGCGCAGGGCAGTGGGGCGCGCGGCGGCTGCGCGCGGCAGCGGGCGCGCGGCAGCGGGCGCGCGGCGGCGGTGGTGGAGGTGCGCGGGGTCGACCGGGGTGCACGCGTGGCGGTGTGGTCGCGCGGGGCTGCCAGGGCTCGTGGCGGCCGGGGCGCGCAACGGAGGGCGCGCGGTGGCGGGGCTAGCGGCGGCGGTGGTGGAGGCGTAGGGCGGCCGGGGTGCGTGCGCGAAGCTGGGGCGCGTGGGGCGGCCAGGCTCAGGGCAGCCGGCGCGCGCAGCAGCGGGTGCGCGGCGGCGGGGTGCGCGGCGGCGGTGGTGGACGCGCGGGGGCCGGTCGTGAGCGGGCGCGTGGGGAGGGAGATGGTCGAGCGTTTTTTTTCACAATTTCCGATCAGGAATTTGGGCTGCGGCCCGATTTAGGGTTCGGTCTTTTGCCGAGGGCCCAGATCCACGGCCCTCGGCAAAGATTTTTTATTTTTTTTAAATTCTTTGCCGAGGGCCACGGGCCAGGCCCTCGGCAAAGAGCCCTCGGCAAAATTTTTTTTGGTTTTTTAGCCCAGTTTTTTTGTGGTGCTACAATACATTGTTTTGAACTCAATTTTAAAATTTAGGCCAATTTTTATTTTGTTTTGTATATTTCCTTAATTTATTTCGATTCTTTGATTTTTTTTCAAATATGTCAAATTTGAACTCCAGGTGCATGAAATATTGCAATGTAGTGTTTCGAAAAATGTTATTCATGTTAATTGGTGCATGTTGAGTCCCTATCCATGAACTCGCATCAAATTTTAATGCATCTTGTTCGCATAACATGACGACCGACTTGCCGGAAAAGTGTTTTAAAATTATATAAAATCCATACGAAGTCCGAAAATCATGAAACTTGGCAAGATGTCATGTTATCGCATGTGTAGGCTGTGATAAAAAATTGAGAAGGCTTCGAGCGAGTTGCGACGTCGGATGTCTGAAACCCAGACATAAAATTGAGAAGGCTTCGAGCGAGTTGCGACGTCGGATGCCTGAAACCCACACATGTGTGGGTTTCAGGCATCCGACGTCGCAACTCGCTCGAAGCCTTCTCAATTTTTTACCACAGCCTACACATGCGATAACATGACATCTCACCAAGTTTCATGATTTTCGGACTTCGTATGGATTTTATATAATTTTAAAACACTTTTCCGGCAAGTCGGTCGTCATGTTACGTGAACAAGATGCATGAAAATTTGATGCGAGTTCATGGATAGGGACTCAACATGCACCAATTAACATGAATAACATTTTTCGAAACACTACATTGCAATATTCCATGCACCTGCGGTTCAAATTTGACATATTTGAAAAAAATCAAAGAATCGAAATAAATTAAGGAAATATAAAAAACAAAATCAAAATTGGCCTAAATTTTAAAATTGAGTTCAAAACAATGTATTGTAGCACCACAAAAAAACTGGGCTAAAAAACCAAAAAAAAAATTGCTGAGGGCGCTTTGCCGAGGGCCTAGCCCGTGGCCCTCGGCAAAGAATTTTAAAAATAAAAAATAAAAAATCTTTGCCGAGGGCCTATCCTGGCCCTTGGCAAAGGGCTTCTTTGCCGAGGGCCTAGCCTCGGGCCCTCGGCAAAGGCGATTTATAAAAAAAATTTGGCCGAAAAACTGGTTTTAAAAAAATCTTTGCCGAGGGCCTGGTCTAGGGCCCTCGGCAAAGACTTAAAAAAATTTTTGCCGAATAACCTGGTTTCACAGAAAAAAAACCTTTGCCGAGGGCCTAACGGGTGGCCCTCGGCAAAGCTTGACGGGAAATGGCCGCCGTGACCCAACGGGCCTAATTTGCCGAGGGCATCTTTGCCGAGGGCCACGGCCCTCGGCAAAGATTTGATTTGCCGTGGGCCTGTCTTTGCCGAGGGCCGTACCCTCAGCAAAGGCCTCTTTGCCGAGGGCCGTTCTTTGCCGAGGGCTCCTGTGGCTGGCCCTCGGCAAAGAGTGTCTTTGCCGAGTGCCCGAGATTTGGCCCTCGGCAAAGCCTCAGACCCTCGGCAAAGCACGCGTTTCCAGTAGTGGCATGTGTGCGATGAATTTATCTTGCCAAAGATATATTACCACATCGTTTGTGCATGTTGTCTATTACCCTATAATAAACTCTTTATTTGTTTTTTATTGAGTTACGGTTCTCCAATAGCAGTACTATCAAATACTATCGCTACAGAAGTTTTAGACATAAAAGAAGTGACATATATATACTAGCGACTATTTTTTTGGCAACCTAACAATTTGCAGAAAAATAAACACCAACCAAATAAATTAACAAGCAAAACTGATAAGATTATTATCTAAGGGTTTCATATATATCATTACAAGCTTAGGCAACTGAAAACTGTAACTCAGCACAATCTTTGTACTTAGGTGATATAGTGCACCACACGTCACTACCAGCAAATGAAAAGGGGCAGGATAATCCTCTGGAGTCCAGGCTATGTGATTCATGGAGCTATGGAGGAAGGAGCTGTTGCTTGGGTTCAGTGGTGAAGGTAGCAGCTAGCTGCTGCTTCGATCGATTCGAGAGAGACTGGAGAAGGGATAACGATTGGAAATGTTGCTCCTGGCTCGCATGAACTCTGAATTTCTGATTGTTTGCTTGTTCTCAGAATGTAGTATCATGCAAAACATGGATTCTGAGATGTGACAATAAAAAATTGCAACTGTCAGTGATGGTATTTTTTTAATTTTTTGTTGATAAGAAATGTTCAGTACTCCCTCCGTCCATAAATGTATGTCGTTTTCGTTTCCCGAGAAACAAATTTGACTAAATATATATTAAAAATATTAATACTTATGATAAATAATTAGTATCATTGGATAGATATTTGAATCTAGTTTTTTAATAAATTTATTTGGTGATAGAAATGTTGCACGCATTTTCTATAAATCAAGTCAAAATTATCGACACACAAATCGTAGCGACAAACATTTAGGGAGCAGAGGGAGGACGATCGTTGCATTGCTTTGCCTATTTGCTTCTTTACTGGAATAGGATCGTTGTATGGCACTTCACTCTGAATGCGAGTTGTTTTATGCTAGCTGAGAGAAAAGAGATAAGGGTTAGGAGTGATGTTAAATTCACCACACCACATATATGTGACTATGTGAGCCAGCAGCAATGCAAGCTAGCAACAAATGCAAACTTTGGCCTGGCCAAATTCAGCCAGTTATCAAAACAGCAGGGAATTGGCTACACCACACCGAGCTATCTCTAGCCATTCGTGTCGAGTTGGAAAAACATGGAGATGGTGAGGGACCGAATCGGGGTAACTATGCCTGTGGTAGATGGAACTGGGACACATTGACGCTAGCCGCAAAAGGTAGGAGTCAAGCAGGGAAGGTTCGGAGAAGGCGTTGGGATGCTACTTTGCGCGGCAAGCGGCACCGACCGCCACCGCCATAGAAGTTCTGTCCAGCGCCATAGAAGTCCTGTCCAGCGCCATAGACGTCAAACTAACTTTGAGTTAAAGCCGTTCAGAAGGGTGGAAAAAAGGCTGCATGCTGGACTATATAAGGGGTGCCTTTGCTGGTTCATGCTGCATCATCGTTTCCAACTTCACTCAAGACATCCAGCTTATATATTATACTACCTGCATAATATGGCAACTATGAAAGCTGCAACCCTGTCCTTTAAGGTCCTTGTGGTGGCCTTACTTCTCCTTGCTTATGTTGGGCTGGTCACTCACGCCCAGCCATCGTGCGGCAGCCAGGGTGGTGGCGGGACATGCAGCAACAACCAGTGCTGCAGCCAGTACGGGTATTGTGGCCTTGGCGGCGACTACTGCGGCACTGGGTGCCAGAGCGGCCCATGCTACTAGTCAGGCTGTCCTCCGCGGGTCTAATATGGTAGACGTGTGCATGCAGCATTGTATCTCTGATAAAATAAAAATGCTGCTACAATAATAAATATGTATACTTAAACTCATGTACCGTGCCAGCGTACATAAATGATGTATGAATAAAGTTATGATGGTCGTTCTTGCATCATGCATCAGCCTGTTCGCTTGGTCGTAAACGATCGTAATTTTCCTGCCAGAACAATATTTTTCTCTCACACCAAACCAGCCTGCAGTAATAATCCACGATCGTATACGATCATATCAGCACTAGCCGAACAGGATGCATGTGTGTGATGAATTTATCTTGCCAAAGATATATTACCACATCGTTTGCGCATGTTGTCTATTACCCTATAATAAACTCTTTATTTGTTTTTTATTGAGTTACGGTTCTCCAATAGCAGTACTATCAAATACTATCGCTACAGAAGTTTTAGACATAAAAGAAGTGACATATATATACTAGCGACTATTTTTTTGGCAACCTAACAATTGCAGAAAAATAAACACCAACCAAATAAATTAACAAGCAAAACTGATAAGATTATTATCTAAGGGTTTCATATATATCATTACAAGCTTAGGCAACTGAAAACTGTAACTCAGCACAATCTTGTACTTAGGTGATATAGTGCACCACACGTCACTACCAGCAAATGAAAAGGGGCAGGATAATCCTCTGGAGTCCAGGCTATGTGATTCCTTGAGCTATGGAGGAAGGAGCTGTTGCTTGGGTTCAGTGGTGAAGGTAGCAGCTAGCTGCTGCTTCGATCGATTCGAGAGAGACTGGAGAAGGGATAAGGATTGGAAATGTTGCTGCTGGCTCGCATGAACTCTGAATTTCTGATTGTTTGCTTGTTCTCAGAATGTAGTATCATGCAAAACATGGATTCTGAGATGTGACAATAAAAAATTGCAACTGCCAGTGATGGTATTTTTTTTAATTTTTGGTTGATAAGAAATGTTCAGTACTCCCTCCGTCCCTAAATATATGTCGTTTTCGCTTTCCGAGAAACAAATTTGACTAAATATATATTAAAAAATATTAATACTTATGATAAATAATTAGTATCATTGGATAGATATTTGAATCTAGTTTTTTAATAAATTTATTTGGTGATAGAAATGTCGCACGCATTTTCTATAAATCAAGTCAAAATTATCGACACGCAAATCGTAGCCACAAACATTTAGGGAGCAGAGGGAGTACGATCGTTGCATTGCTTTGCCTATTTGCTTCTTTACTGGAATAGGATCGTTGTATGGCACTTCACTCTGAATGCGAGTTGTTTTATGCTAGCTGAGAGAAAAGAGATAAGGGTTAGGAGTGATGTTAAATTCACCACACCACATATATGTGACTATGTGAGCCAGCAGCAATGCAAGCTAGCAAAAAATGCAAACTTTGGCCAGGCCAAATTCGGCCAGTTATCAAAACAGCAGGGAATTGGCTACACCACACCGAGCTATCTCTAGCCATTCGTGTCGAGTTGGAGAAACATGGAGATGGTGAGGGACCGAATCGGGGTAACTATGCCTGTGGTAGATGGAACTGGGACACATTGACGCTAGCCGCAAAAGGTAGGAGTCAAGCAGGGAAGGTTCGGAGAAGGCGTTGGGATGCTACTTTGCGCGGCAAGCGGCACCGACCGCCACCGCCATAGAAGTTCTGTCCAGCGCCATAGAAGTCCTGTCCAGCGCCATAGACGTCAAACTAACTTTGAGTTAAAGCCGTTCAGAAGGGTGGAAAAAAGGCTGCATGCTGGACTATATAAGGGGTGCCTTTGCTGGTTCATGCTGCATCATCGTTTCCAACTTCACTCAAGACATCCAGCTTATATATTATACTACCTGCATAATATGGCAACTATGAAAGCTGCAACCCTGTCCTTTAAGGTCCTTGTGGTGGCCTTACTTCTCCTTGCTTATGTTGGGCTGGTCACTCACGCCCAGCCATCGTGCGGCAGCCAGGGTGGTGGCGGGACATGCAGCAACAACCAGTGCTGCAGCCAGTACGGGTATTGTGGCCTTGGCGGCGACTACTGCGGCACCGGGTGCCAGAGCGGCCCATGCTACTAGTCAGGCTGTCCTCCGCGGGTCACATATGTAAGAATAATATGGTAGACGTGTGCATGCAGCATTGTATCTCTGATAAAATAAAAATGTTGCTACAATAATAAATATGTATACTTAAACTCATGTACCGTGCCAGCGTACATGCCTATATAAATGATGTATGAATAAATTTGTGATGGACCTTCTTGCATCATGCATGTGTGATGAATTTACCTAGCTAAAGATATATCACAACATCATTTGCGCATGTTGTCTGTTGCCCTATAATAAACTCTTTATTTATTTTTGATTGAGTTATGGTTCTCCAATAGCAATACTATCTAATACGTACTATAGCTATAGAAGTTCTAGACATAAAAGAAATGTACAAAGGACATATATATACTAGCGACTATTTTTTTGGCAACCTAACAATTGCAGAAAAATAAACACCAACCAAATAAATTAACAAGCAAAACTCATAAGATTATCTAAGGGTTTCATATATATCATTACAAGCTTAGGCAACTGAGAACTGTACCTCAACACAATCTTTTAGTTTAGGTGATATAGTGCACCACACAAAGTCACAACTAGCAAATGAAAAGGGACAGGATAATCCTATATACCTGACCATTTTTTGTATTTTCAAGAAAATACAGTAACAAGATGGGATGGACCAGGACATTGGTGAGCTGAACAGTTCGAAAGGCAGCGCTAACTTTTTTTCAAGGTCAACTGGGCGAAGATCCCCACCTGATTTATTATACGATAATGATACTACTCGTGAATGTTCCTCTAGATGCCACCTCCGCGTGCCGCTGCCGCTACCACCAATACCCGGCAGCCTTAGAAAGGGAGGGGGCCCGGTGGCAGTGGCTAGGCAGGCGGTGGCGACGGTTCGCCCAGTGGCGAGCTCGGGGGCAGTGACGTCATCGAGCAAGCGGGGCCGAATAACCGGTGGACGGTGTTGACGGCGGGGTGACAGGAAGCTGAGGTAAGTTGCTGGGATTGGGATTAGGAAAGAGTGGCGGGGGTGGGTGGCCAGCGGTGAGGTTGTCGGCGGCCAGGGAGGCGTCCGAGGTGGCAGCAGGCAGGGAGGAGGAGGTAAGTCGCCGGGATTGGGATTAGGAAGGGCGGGGAAGGAGCGGCGGGGGTGAGCGGCCGATGATGAGGTCGCTAACAAGGTAGCCGGCGGCCATGGCGGCGTTGGAGGTGCGGCGAGAAGGGAGGAGGAGGGCGTCCAGACACGGGCCTCCTTCCGAACGTCCGGGCGCTAGCATTATCGATATGGTGGCGCAAAACGGCTCGTCTGATAGTGTTCGAGGCTTATGATTTTTGCTAACGCCACACAGATGGTGGTGTCGCTGGGTGTCTGAACAAAAGGACATCATTTGTCATCTACTTGTTTCTTCTTCCACTACGCCAGATTCGCACAGTAGGAACAGGGGCATTTTTACTGTAGGGGCGGCTGGGGATGGGGGCGCCCTACAGTGGGCGTCCTCGGGCCCCAGCAGCCCAGCCGCCCCTACAAATGGCACTGTAGGGGCGGCTGGTAACCTGAGCCGCCCCTACAGTTGGGGCTAATCTGTAGGGGCGGCTCAATCTCCAGCCGCCCCTGCAGTGCCCATTTGTAGGGGCGGCTGCCACCAACCGCCCCTGCTGTTCGACTGTAGGGGCGGCTGAATCACCAGCCGCCCCTACTGATGGCACACAAATAAATAGTAGACACCCATTCTTCCACCTCAGGACACACTCTTCTACCAAAAAAAGGTTGGGAGGCCTTGGACTCCTTCTAAGAATTGCTCTACTAAGGGGGGAGGTTTTGATCTCAAATCCTTTGGTGGAGAGGCTCTAAAAGGTAAGGAAATGCTTCTCCAACTTTTTATTTGAAGTTTAATTCGTTGGTCAGTGAGTAATTTGATTTTTGGTTTTCTCTCTCTTCCATAGAGCTTGAGCTAGTTCTGAGTCAAGTTGGACCCTAATTTTCACTATACTAGGGTAAATTAGGTAGGGAAGTAAGATTGCACCCTTTGTTAGTACATCTTTGTTGATTTTAGTGTAGTATTAGTGAAGTTTGGTGCATGTGTCATGAAACCCTATATCTAGATCTAGATCTAGGATTTTGTTTTTTTTTCTTTTTCAATTTTTTCTTTATGTGACTAGGGTTTGCATGTAGGTGAATGTGTAAGATTTTAATTGTTGCTAATGTGTAAAATATCATCTACCATGGCTAATAATTATCATTTAATATTTATTTTGATTCATTTCTATAATGTGTGTTTTTAATTAGTTATGGATAAATAGGCCATTAATTAATTATCCTCTACCATGAAATTAGAATGGAGTTTGCATGAAAGGTAGTGGATGAAATATTAAATGTTGCTAATTGTTTTCTTTGAAATTGTTTATTTGAACCAATTAATTTATATTTTTAAATATTTATGCATTAATAGTCAATTAATTAACTATCCTCTACTACCATGGTGTGTGTCTCAGGTATATACAATTATTCTCGAGTAATATTCTTTCTTTGGTTGTTTTGTTTCTATAAGATGGACTACAGGAACTCTTGGATGTATGGTTCGTTAAGACACGACGCCCTTTTCTGTAATGAGGTGGACAAATTCATCAAAGCCGTAGAGAAGCATGCAGCGATGTTGAAAGAGAATAGTGACACAATTTTTTGTCCCTGCAAAGATTGCAAGAACCTTATTGCATTTCGAGATCTGAGTACCATCAAAGAACATCTGATTAGGAGAGGATTTGTTCCGGACTACACAGTGTGATTCATCATGGTGAAACAGTGGTTGTTGATAACAGTGACGATGATCTAGCTGATGAAGCTGAAACCCAAGCATACGTGTCCTGATTCACAGATGATCTCGAGCAACAAATAGATCATGACTATGGCAATCAACAAGGTGGTGGCTTTGGCAATCAACAAGGTGGTGGCTTTGGCAATGAACAAGGTGGTGGTGATGCTGGTGGTGCCAGCAATGATGGCGAAGCACGTGAGGGGGATGTAGATGACGGTGACAACTTGGACAAAATGCTTGGGGCCTTTGGACCAAAAATATTAGAAAAGAGCAAGAGAGGTCTAGAAAATCTTGAGAGGGTGACAAAAGCATCGAAGAAGACTGTGTATGATGCTGAGAAGGGATGTCCAACATACTTCACACTGCTACGTTTTGTGCTTGAGCTACTTATCCTGAAGGCTAAGTACGGCTGGTCGGACTGCAGTTTCGATGATCTATTGTGCCTCATGTCATGGTTGCTCCCACGGCCGAACACAGTTCCCGCCAACACATACCAAGCGAAGAAGGTTATAAGTCCACTCACATTAGGGGTTGAAAAAATTCATGCATGCGCCAACCACTGTATCCTTTTTCGGCGTGGCACATCGTTCGAGACTTTAGATACATGTCAAGAACAATGACCTTCAAAGTGGGGTGGAAGCCTCCACAGGAAAGAGGAAGAAGGGTGGGAAGAAGGTGGTGCAAGAATCTCAGCCCCTAGAGGAAACTCCATTAGGCAACGATGCAAATAAGAGAAGAATTACTGCCCTGGTTATGTGGTACTTGCCAGTGACTGACCGCTTGAGGCGTATGTTCCTAAACCCTAAGGAAGCTGCACTAATGACATGGTGGGATGATGAGCGCATGGTGGATGATGATACGATCGCACACCCGGCCGATTGTAGCCAGTGGCAAGCGTTCGATGCCAAGTACATAGCAGAATTCAGTGATGACCCACGGAATGTACAGTTCGTCTTGAGCACCGATGGTATGAATCCCTTCAATGAGAGGATGACCAACCACAGCACATGGCCAGTCATCTTGACCATGTACAACCTCCCAACGTATTTGTGTCAGAAGAGGAAGTACCTTCTCCTCACCATTCTTATCTCCGGCCCCAAACAACCAGGCATTGATATAGACGTGTTCTTGGAGCCTCTGATGCAAGAAATGGAGAGGCTATGGAGGTATGGGGAGCCGATGTACTATGCATTCTGGCAGGAGGACTTCATATGCAAGCAATAATATTTGTTACTACCAATGATTACCCTATGCTGTTTGCCCTGTCTGGACAATTCAAAGGCAAGACTAGATGCTTAGTCTGTTTGGATGGTACTAAATGGGTGTTCCTAGATGGATACAGGAAGATAGTTTACATAAGGAACCGATGCTTCTTAAAGACAGATCATAAGTACCGCGGTAAATTGTACCTAAGATACTATGGCAACATCCCGGAGGATGAACCCCCTCCATAGAGACGTCATAATGGAGAACATGTGTTCAGAATGGTCCAAAACATACACGTCGTCTATGGAAAGAAGAATCTAGATGGAACGATCAGAGATAGAAGCACACCTCCCATCGAAGGCGTACCATTCAAGAAGCAATCTATCTTCTTTCAGTACCTGCCTTATTGGCTAGACTTGGAGGTCCCCCATGCCATTGATGTGATGCACGTGCAAAAGAATGTCTTTGAGAGTCTCATGGCTACCTTGATGGACATGGGCAAGTCAAAGGATGGTCTCAGATCACGGAAAGACATGGTGCAGCTAAACGTGATGCGGGAGCTTTGGCCGGTACAGCAAGATAATGGTAAGTACAGTCTTCCTGCGGCTAGCTTCAACCTAACCCTAGAGGAGAGGAGAGCTATATGCAATTTCCTTAGGGGGGTCAGAGTGCCGACTAGGTTTTCGGCGAACCCGAAGAAGCTAGTGTCGATGAAGGACCTATCATTAACATACTGCAAGGCTCATGATTATCATGTGATGCTGATAGTGTTCCTACCAATTGCAATCAGGGCTATAAAGCCAGAGTTCCTAAAGATGGTCATCACTCGCATGTGCTACTTCTTTTCGAAGATCTCACAGAAGACGATTCGCAGGCAAGAGCTGAGTGACCTACATGAATTCATGGTGGAGACCCAGAACCAGCTAGAGATGTGTTTACCTCCTGCTTTTTTGATATAATGGTACATCTCATGATTCACCTGGTTCATCAGATCAAGGCACTGGGCCCTAGCTTCTTCCATGAAATGTGGTCCTACAAGCGGTTCATGTCGGTTCTAAGCCGATTCGTTCATAACCGAACACACCCAGAGGGCTCCATGATAGAGGGTTACAATTCTGAAGAAGTCATCGAGTGCTGCCAAGAGTGGTTAAAAGTACAGAGAGGGGTTGGTAATCCCAATTCTCGTCACAAGGGAAGGCTAGCTAGGAAGGGCATAAGTGGTAGGAAAGTGTTCCTCGACAATGATTACAGAGAGGTGAGTCGGGCGCATTATAGTGTCTTGCAGAGTATGGCAGTGATGCAACCGTACATTGATGAACACATGGCTATCATTATGGCCGAGAGGAATGGCCGTTCAGATGATTGGGTCATGAAACAGCATAAGCAACGCCTGACATCATGGTTGAAGGACCAGAACATACAGCCTGGAGAAACCATAGATTCTATTACCATCAGTCGGTTGGCGGCTGGGCCATCGAAACAGGTGACGTCTTGGAATGCTTATGACATCAATGGGTACACATACTATACCGACACAAAGGACAGGAAATCTGTGAATCAGAACAGCGGTGTCCAAATAGAGGCTCTCGACAGAGTGGGGCAAAAGGTCCTGTACTTTGGCATAATTGAAGATATATGGGGACTTGACTATGGAAGGGATATAAAGGTGGCCCTGTTTCGATGCCGCTGGATCAAGCAACATCAATTCAATGAGATCGGACAGAGAGTCATCGACCTCCAGAATGTAGGCTACTAGGATGACCCTTGGGTGCTCGCTAAATGTGTCACGCAAGTCTTCTATATGCCTGACCCGCAAAGTAACCTCCCCCCAAAGAAGAAGACAAAGCACGTGGTGGCCTCCAGGAAACAACATATCATCGGAGTTGATAGCATGGACGATGTTGAAGCTTAAAATAAGTGTGATGAGATGCCGCTATTCACAAACTTTTGTAAGAAGATCGAGGCTGTAGAAAAGAACCTGCCCAAAGATGTATTACCATGGGAACGAAAAGGTGTCAAGGGGAAAGTTGTCACGGTGGGCTAGCTAGTTTATGTAAGTGTGTCAGTGTTCGTAAGACTACATTCATATATGTGTGTGTGAGACTACATTTATGTATGTGTGTGTGAGACTACATTCATGTATGTGTGTGTGAGACTATATTCATGTATGTGAGACTACATTTATGTATGTGTGTTTGAAACTACATTTATGTGTGTGTGTGTGTTTGAGACCACATTCACGTATGTTTGTGTGAACAATGTGTACTAAGAATTTATCAAATTATGAAATTACCAAAATAAAAGTTGTAGATCTCCATGAGTTATTCAACTTTGGTATTCATTACTTTTTTAGTTGAAATGATTTAGGGGTCCAAATTATGGTTTCAACTTGTCTTTTTTCAAATTTCAAAATTTGAAAGGTTCAAATTTAGTCAAATGACAAGATAACCAAAATAAAACTTGTAGATCTTGATGAGTTGAACAACTTTTGTATTCATCACTTTTACATCTGAAATCATTTAGGGTTTCAAAATTTGGTTTGAAATGTCAAATTTCAAATTTCAAATTTTAAAATGTGTAAAACATTGTCACATCCAAGTTTGATCAAACTTAAATGCTGAAGCATGATTTTAGAATTTTTTAGGAAAACAAACCATCACATTTGGAGTTAGTATGAGGGAGAACAACTAGTTATAAAGTTTACCCACAGATTAAAAAGAGAAATCACACTGTTCTATGATCCTTACATAATCATAGTGAACAGTGTGATTTCTTTTTTTAATCTATGGGTCAACTTTGTAACTAGTTTTTCTTCCTCATACTAACTCCAAATCTAATGATTTTTTTTCCTAAAATTTTCTAAAATCATTCTCTATCAATTTATTTTGTTGGTTTTGTCAATATATACATATGAAAAGTTTGAGCAATTTAAATTTTGAATTTCAAAAAAATGCAACTTCAGACAAGATTTTGGTATCACAAATGATTTCAGCTGAAAAAGTGATAAATACCAAAGTTGAATAACTCATCAAGATCTACAACTTTTGTATTGGTCATTTCTTCATATGACAAAGTGGTAATGACATTGTTCACAAATGTGACACATCTCTCATAAGGTTTTATAAACTATATGAGACATGTGTAAGATTAGTGAACAATGTGTGCTAAGAATTTGTCAAATGAAGAAATAACCAAAATAAAAGTTGTAGATAATCATGAGTTGAACAACTTTGGTATTCATCACTTTTTATGTTGAAATCAATTTGGGTCTCAAATTTTGGTTCGAACTTGTCGTTTTTCAAATTTTCAAATTTGAAAGGTTCAAATTTTGTTAAATGACAAGATGACTAAAATAAAAGTTGTAGATATTAATGAGTTGAACAACTTTGGTATTCATCACTTTTTATGTTGAAATCATTTTGGGTCTCAAATTTTGGTTCGAACTTGTCATTTTTTAAAATTTCAAATTTGAAAGGTTCAAATTTTATCAAATGACAAGATGACCAAAATAAAAGTTGTAGATCTTCATGACCTCTACAACTTTGATGTTTATCAAATTTTCATTTGAGATCATTTGGTGTCTCAAAATTATTTTATTAGTTTTTATTTTAATTTTTTAAAATTTAATTTTTTCCATTTTTAATGGTTCAATTTTATAATTTTAAACTGTTGTAGTTATTTTAGTTATTGTATATGTAAATATATTTATAAAAAATAATTATAAAATTTTGTACTGTATTATTTATTATTTACATGTGAATAATTAATTTTGATTTAGAATTTTTTAAAAAAATCAACTATAGGGGCGGCTTATAACCTCAGCCGCCCCTACAACGGCTCTGAGGTATTTTGAAAAAACATTCAACTGTAGGGGCGGCTTATAACCTCAGCCGCCCCTACAGAGGCTCTGTAAGGGCGGCTTATAACCTCAGCTGCCCCTAGAACGGCTCTGAGGTATTTACATGTGACCGTCAGTTTGGGCGAAATCGCTTTGGGCGAAATCACACTTGGACCGTCAAGTTGCCCAGTTTCGCCGCCGCCGCCTACACCGTAGTCGCCTGCCCCTCCCTGACCCCTCCACTGCCTCCTCCACCGTCTCCCTGACCCCAACCGCCATTCCCCAGGCCGCAACGGCGGCTAGGGTTTGGGAGCGCTCCTCGGCGCGGCCCGTCCTCCTAGGTTTGGGAGTGGCTCCTCGTCGTGTGGCTACGCCCGTCGTGCGGCTCCTCGTCCTAGGTTTGGGAGCGCTCCTCATCGTGCGGCTGCCCCCGCCCCATCCTCACCATCCTCTCCGACCTCGACGCCCCTCGCCGTCTCGCCGCCGCTGATCTCGCAGCCGTCGATCCCCGGCGCTCCGATAGTCAGAGGTCAGTCCGCCCTCATCACCAGATGACTTCCCACTCATATCTCCTCCCTATCGATCGCTTTCGACTTGCGTGGTTTCCCGGCGCTCCCAGGGCCGCGCCGCCCCTGATCTTGGTCTCGATTCGGTTCTGGCGAGTGCCTTATTATTAGCTCTCTAAATATGTATATGCTGATTGTATACTAGAGTTCTACATATATACATCGGGATTTCAAGTGGTGCACATTTTTTTGTTATTAGAAAAGATTTTGCATATACTAGAAATGATAAGTTTGAATGTCAGATTTATGTATGGTGTGCACTGATAGATAAGGAAGAAAGACCAAACAGCTGGAAAAATACCTTCTCCAGAAACTTTCAAGCAGGCGATGAATTTCTTATTTTCAATGATACATCTATGTGATGGATCACACTCCTTGATAATGGAGCAACCTATTTGTGATCAATTAAAGTGCAAGCTGTGACTATCTGATCTGGACACATATATTTTGTACACCAACCAACCTTTCCCTGCTGGCTTTTAATTTGGATGCTTGCATTGCCTCCCCCTTGCTTGATCATACATATGTATATATGCATGGATGATGCATTGTACAGCGAAAAGTTTGCACCAGTGATATGAAAATGCTAGATATGTATGTTTATATCCTCAGTGGTGCTTTAATTGGAGTATAATGGCGTAAATTCATTTGGAACATATACAACACCAGTGATTCAAGTTTGCAGTGTAAAATTGAAGCAACAATATAGGAGGCCCAAATTAAAAATGTAAATATTGTATAGAAGTGTCTTAAATTGTCTATCAATAAGAGAAAAATGTCTTAATCATTGTTTGTCAATAATGAGAAACAAACCGCAGAAAGCTTCTTTTTTAAGATTTGTATAAGCTGCTTATTTACAGACAATGGGCTTCTGGTATGGTCTGTCTATTTCATGGATAATTTGTGATTATTCAGTGATACGATATATAACAAAAGGTCTTAAACAGAAGTAGAAAAAATGTGATCTGCATAATTTAATTAGCGAGTTGCATGCTATTTGCACAAAGGCCTTAGCACAAATAACCGAACTGATCTAGTTTAGAATTGAGTCCCAGTTATTGTTTAATGCGTAAATGTATGAAGATTTGTGTTTACAGCATACTGGAATTTGGCAGTGATTCCCAAATTGAAATAGTTGGATTGCCCAAAAGCTACAAAGATTAACATATATGTTTATCATCATTCATTTGTTGGGGTTTAGTCCCACATCGTGTAGCGATGGTGGGGGAGCACAACATATAAGGTGGAAGGAGCCCGCACCTATTAGGCTAGTCTTCTGGGTTGGGGAAGGCCAAAAGCCTTATATGTTGTCAGCTTCGGTGGACCTGGGACCTGTGGGAGCGCAGGCTCGTGGTAACGAGCCGGGCCGGCTGCAAGCCAGCTCCAAGATCGAGAACTCGGTGGTCACCACCGGTTCCAACAATTGGTATCAGAGCCGGTACCCGAGGTCAGAAAAAGCTAAACCCGATAAAAAAATCTCGAGCGTCACATATGGCGGGGACACCCCGATGTGTGACTAAGGGGGAGATTGTTGGGGTTTAGTCCCACATCGTGTAGCGATGGTGGGGGAGCACAACATATAAGGTGGAAGGAGCCCGCACCTATTAGGCTAGTCTTCTGGGTTGGGGAAGGCCAAAGGCCTTATATGTTGTCAGCTTCGGTGGACCTGGGACCTGTGGGAGCGCAGGCTCATAACGAGCCGGGCCGGCTGCAAGCCAGCTCCAAGATCGAGAACTCGGTGGTCACCACCGGTTCCAACAATTGGTATCAGAGCCCATGGTCAAAAAAGCTAAACCCGATAAATAAAAAAATCTCGAGCGTCACATATGGCGAGGGCACCCCGATGTGTGACTAAGGGCGAGATTATTGGGGTTTAGTCCCACATCATGTAGCGATGGTGGGGGAGCACACCATATAAGGCGGGAGAAGCCCCCACCTATTAGGCTAGTCTTTTGGGTTGAGAAGGCCCAAGGCTTTATATGTTGTAGCTCCGGTGGACCTGAGACCTGTGGGAGCGTAGGCTCGTGGTAACGAGCCGGGTCGGCTGTAAGCCAGCTCCAAGATCAAGAACTCGGTGGTCACCACCGGTTCCAACAATTGGTATCGGAGCCGGTACCTAAGGTCAGAAAAAGCTAAACCCGATAAAAAAATCTCGAGCGTCACATATGGCGGGGACACCCCGATGTGTGACTAAGGGAGAGATTGTTGGGGTTTAGTCCCACATCGTGTAGCGATGGTGGGGGAGCACAACATATAAGGTGGAAGAAGCCCCCACCTATTAGGGCTAGTCTTTTGGGTTGAGTAAAGCCCAAAGGCCTTATATGTTGTCAGCTTCGGTAGACCTGGGACCTGTGGGAGCGCAGGCTCGTGGTAACGAGCCAGGCCGGCTGCAAGCTAGCTCCAAGATCGTGAACTCGGTGGTCACCACCGGTTCTAACATCATTTGCACTAAGTAAAATCTAATTTGATATACGGGTCTGGTCTGTATACCACCATTAATTTAAATCATTCATATGATCAGCTCTTGGGTGGCAGTCTGCGAACAACAATTTGCCAGTGTCCATCTTGTGAAGAAAGGAGTGGGAACACACATGCTCCTAAAAAGAAAGAAAGAAAACAAACAACCCAACATGATAGTGAATACATATGGCCTGCTAGCGATAGAACAGAACTGAAGAATATTATATGATGAAGATTTACTTTGATGTAAAATATGGCACTTGCATTGCAAGGATATGAAGCTGGGTTGGACATAAGTCTCTGATATAGTGATATGTTCCCAAACTCGCTATCAAAGCATGAAATTGGTGCAAATAAGGCACAGTGAAATCAGCTGCGCGTGGCTTTGTGAACAGAAGTGACACTGTCTAGGATTTGGTGTTGTAGCATCTATTAGCTTGTGCTGGAATGTCATCTACTAGTATCTATTTGTTCTCCACAGTCTATTAGCCTTTACCAAAATTCTTCTTCCATTGAACTAGCAAAACAGTTTTCAGTTTAGATTCTGGGGCTTTTGTGAATGAAATATCTAATTCTGTTGAATAGTAGTAGCTCATTATATATAGGAAAAAAATGGAGAGATTGGCTTGTAGAGAGCTCTTTCTGTTTAGGTATGTGACATTATGTTTTTTTATCATTGGATTGGACACATTAATGTAAATAAACTGCTGCTACTGAGAAATGTATGATGAATTTTCTAAAACTACTCATATGTGTCTGGATGGTTAAATGCTTCCTAGTGTTGTTGGTTCCTTTAGAAAGGATTCTACATTTCTGTCAATTGATAGCAGTTAGCAAACAAATGCACTTTTTATATTTTATAATTAATCACTACATTTCTGCCGAATAGCATAGGCCTCCTCTGTAGCCTAGTGGTGTTTATTTCAGCTGCTAGCTGCAAAAGATTCTCCTCTGTAGCCATAACAACTGGCTAAGCCCCTGCAGATGATTCCAAGTTCCAACAATTATCAATTAGTTTTAGTAGATATTCATCTGTGCAGTCAACGAAACACATGGGCTTGGTAACTGGCCGGGTGATGGCTGTGACCTTCTGTCATTGAGCCTGTACTGTCAGTCCCTGGACTGTAGGAGAATCATTATATTCTTTTTTCGGACATCTACACGTATTGACAGTAGGGGTTGTTTATGGTTACTGTCAATCTTAGATCTGTCTGCAGCTTATAGGGATAAGCTGTACATATATGTATATGAGTGTCTGTATTTGTGCTGACATTCATTAAAAAAAACTATACACTTTACATGTACTACTACTACTACTAGTACTACAAGTACTAGTAGTACTACTACTACAAGTAATCCAGTGGGTTCCTTTAGAGTGCTTTCAACTACTACTACTACAAGTACTACTACTACTACTAGTACTACTACAAGTACTACTACTAGTACTACTACTACTACTTGTACCACTAGTACTACTACTTCTACTACTTATACTACTTTTTTTCTTGCATCTCTTAGAACAAGGCATGAAATGTCGCGAACATCAAAGAGTGCATCCCGATGCCCCGTGAATGATGAGCAGCCATCCCATGGAGAGCAAGAACTAGATGACCACCTTACTCAGGAGCAGTTCGATAACGAGTTAGAAAATGGTCTAGAAGTGATGCTTACTCAGGAGGACCTTGTTGATGATGAGGATCCAGTGGGGGAGCCTAGGGAAGAGAAGGTGGAGAGGATGCCTAAGGCGAAGAAGGGGATGATGATGACGACACCTCATCAGGGGGATATGTAAGTCCCGAGGATTCTTTCCCACGAGAACCCAGACGGAGGCCAACGGAGGACAAGATGGACAAGGATTTTGATCCGAACGACGAGGTACGGATAAAACCTTAGTAGCTTGTAAATTTGGCTAATGCTATGGCTTTATGTTACCTCTGCTAACACTTTTGACCTATCGGATACACAGGTCGTCCTTACTCAACCTCTAAAAAGACGACGTCGGTCTCTGGCTCGTCTTGTCGGACAATACGTAGCGGGGCAAAGGAGATCAGAGGAAGGAGCCACAGATACTCACAATGAGGCCTCCGCTCCACATCCTCAGGACACAACCACGACTGACACTGCCCAGCCAAAGAGGAAACGAGGGGGGATTAGAAAGCCAAACCAATATCACGACAAGGCATGCTATGTGATAACGAAGGTCGGGCCAGATGGGCAAATCCTTGAGCCATATACATATAGGGCGAAATTCCGTAATCACATCGGGTTTGTAGTTAGAGATAAGTTGAGCCCAGCTATCTGTGGCTGGAATCTTGTACCTATGAGCCAAAAGGTAGACCTATGGGAGAAGCTAAAGCAGAACTTTAGGTTTCTGGAGGGAACGCACGAGTTTGTACAAGAAAATGCTTATAAGATAATGGGACAGAGCTTCCAACGTTGGCGGTCGGATCTGAACAAGAACTTTATCCAACAGAAGTTAACTCCTTTCCATGAGTATGGCAACATAACTCCTAGTCAATGGGAGGAGCTCGTGGCTGAGAAGACTTCAGAGGCATCATTGGCCCTCAGTGCTCGTAACAGTGAGCAGGCGAAGAAGAACCAACACTACACTCGTCTAGGCCCCGGTGGCTACGCTGGCAAGCAAGAGGTCTTTAGGAAGATGGACACAGAGGCTAAAGCTGCCAGGAATACGAAAGTGCCGAAGTTGAAGCCACGTCTCAAACAGTGGATATACGCGAGGAGTGTGGATTCATCCAGTAGTAGCCTCAAGTTTGCTAAGCCGGAGACCAGAGAGGTAGTATCAAAGATACTAAAACTTGCTGATGATAAGGAGAACTTGCTGATGACAAGGAGAAGGGTGCATTCAACCCTTCCAGAGAGAGGGACGAGCTTACCGTTGCCTTCGGAAACCCCGAGCATACAGGACGCACCAGAGGGCTAGGGAAGAGGATGTTCTGGAAGCACGGATTCGTAGAGGAGAGGCACATGTACAAGAAACATGGCAGAGACCAAGAGTCTAATCTTGAGCGCCAAGTGAAGGCTCTAGTTGAAAAGATGTTGGTGGAGAAAGAATTGTCTATGATGGAGCCACAGACACCAATGGGGCCACCCGGAGAACTGGCGGTAGTTGGCAGCCCTCCGGATGTTACTAGCAGTCAAGGTTCCAATGCAACCAGAACCCCCATCGATCACATACGGGCGCCAACCAGTTGCAAATTGGTGGTTCCGATGGGCAGGCAAAACATGATCATTGAGGTGGCAACGGGCGTGGCACATCCTCCGGGCGGCACGTGGCACAATAGGGACATCCCGTAGGACTACACTCGGGTCGAGGTGCATACCGTGAAGCCCAAGTTCATGACTTGGAAGATAGAACACCCTTTTCTCGAGGGGCTCGTGTTACTCAGAGATGTCATGAACCAGTTCATCCTCTGGCACAGACGGGACATTGTATTGACCGAGTCTTCGCCAACTCCGACTGAAGTTTATCCTCTAGAGCGACCCGTCGAGGACGGGGAGGTATACTCACCGGCCCATGACCATGACCACCACACGCTAGAGACTTCTCCACCTCGTACCGAGCAAGGGCATGATGGCATGCCACATCCTTCTCCACCTCGTACCGAGCATGGGCATGATGACATGCCACGTCCTTCTCCAGCTCGTACCGAGCAAAGGCATGATGAGATGCAACATCCTTCTCAACAAGCGCATCTGATACATGAACAACAAGTGTCTCATGAATAGCAATTGCCTCGTGAACAGCCGATACATGAAGAACAAGTGGCCCCTGGAGCAGGTGATGCACAAGTTGACAAGGACGTGCCCGAATGGGAAGCTCAAAACAAAATCCCAATCAAGATAAGGCCATCGTATGTGGGCATTAATGACATCTCGTCGGTGCACAAGTGGATGGCCCATGACCAGTTCAAGCCTAAGAACCAAGTAAAAGAATTCAGAGCACCAGCTTCTGAGGAGGGCACCACTAGCAAACTGCACAAAGGGTTTAACAAGTATCCAGCTGTTGATAACCTCAAATGGTCAAATGATTGCCTAGATAAATATGAGAAAGGCAAGAACTTCCTACCAAACTGAGTCATATAGTGCTTACCACATGGAATGAGAAAGTTCCACGATTGGTACTTGCGTGCTTAGATAACAGAACTAGAAATTTTACAAGCATGGATCCCTGTCGACACATTTGGAGCCCCAGGTGGGCAAATTGCCATTGAGTTTAGGGATATCCAGGCATGCTTCCACCTCGGACAAATGGAAATGAATCTAATTCGCATATGGTGCCTGTAAGTCCTTGCCCTCTCGATATGATATGAATGTAATCTTTTGATTTTGTTGTAACTAACCCACGGCATGATTTGTAGAATGCAAGCAGACTTTGTGAAAAAGAGGCCAACTCTGAAACATGGGTATATAGACCCTTCACCTATAGCATCAACAAATTTTAATTACCCTAAAGAGTGGAAACTAGATTGCAAAGAACTAGGAGCTGGAAAGACACTTAAGGAGAAAGAGGACATCAGGAAAAAGAAAATATTGGAAGAGTCCCTCAAGGTTGTGGCATACATTGCTCTATGTTTTAAAAATCTCCAACAACACGATAATATATGGATACCATACCACTTCAAGTAAGTTCGACTGTATACTTAGCTTTGTTCAATATACTTTGTTCAATGCAAAAGAGCTTATGTGTTCCTTCTATGACTAAATTCATGCAGCGATCACTGGATTTGCATAGACGTCTGGCTCTCACATAGCATGGCATGGGTCTTTGATTCAGCAGATTTCCCAGTCGAGACATACAAAGACTTCATAGCGATTGTCAAGACGTATACATATCGACAATCCTCATTTTAGCTACTATGTTTGTATACATACTTGTAAGGTTCAATGTGGGATACTAACAAGTTGCATTTGCTAAAACCATTGGAACAGGGCATTCAGGCACTATGTCCAGGAACATAAGGGGAGGCATCATCTAAATAGGAAGGAAAAGTTGTATGTCAAAACTCTATGTGCGGTAAGTGTCATTTACTTTGGTACTCCATATATTACGTGTCTGTCAATAGCATTACTTAACATCTCCATATGCAAAACATACAGTGCCCCAAGCAGAAGCCTAGGAGTCTACATTGTGGATACTACACATGTATTATGATGAGTACCATCAGTGGCTACAACAGAAATCCCAATCTGGTAAGTTTGAACCTCTTCGCTCGTAGTATGAAAAGTTCGCATATGTTGTGATATAGTAAACCTAAACTTATTCTCTTGTAGTTGGAGAAAGATAAAGACACGAGAAGGAACCCATACAAGGATGACGAGCTCTTAGAGATGGTTGGCGACCTTTGCAACTTCATAATGGACCAGATTGTGTACCATAAAGGCACTTACCATCATCTTCTTTCCGACTTAGGTAGTAATCCTCTATACCAACACCTTCGGGAGACTGATAGGCTAGCCCTAGGCCGTTGATGACAATGTGGACTTGTGGTATGGTTTGGATCAGACTTTGGAACGGTTTGGACTTTGTTTTGCATGTGGACTTATGGATTTCTTAATTGGAGGCGGCGCTAGCCTGGTGCCGCGGGCTGGCTATCCGGCCGGCCGGAGGGCTAGCTAGCTCTCAAGCGAGGAGAACGAAGAGGGCGGGAGCCAAGTGAAGTGAAGCGAGGCAAGTGCTGTACCAGTAGTCGTGGTGGTCGAGAACATTATTTATAGCGCCCCGCCCCCGCATGCGGCGCTCTCGCTCTTCTCTCTCACAGGACCACGGCTCGCGCGCGCGGTCATCGACTCCGAAATAGATAGATCTCGTCTCAGTTGCTTTGATGATGTTCTAAATAATGGTCTTGTGTTTGTGGATGTATATATGTATATTTGTGACGGTCAGATTCGAATTTGAATTATATATATATATATATGGTCAGATTTGAATTTGAATTTTTTTTACTGGAAAATCCACTGTAGGGGCGGTTCTTGATTGAACCGCCCTTACAAAAACACACAGCAGGGGCGGCTGGTGATACAGCCGCTCTTACAGAAATCCACTACAGGGGCGGCTGATATTACCAGCCGCCCCTACAGAGGGCACTGTAGGGGCGGCTGAAAACACCAGCCGCCCCAACAGAGGGCACTGTAGGGGCGATCAAGAAACCGTCCCTACATAGGCACCCTCTATAGGAACACCCTGGGAAGGGCGGCTGGCGCAGCCGGCTGGCGCAGCCGCCCCTATAGAGGCTCTAGAGCCGCCCCTACAGTTAACTTCTGTAGTAGTGTTCCTCGCTAGCCTGGCGCGCCATTGCTCGGCAGTGGCTTTACAAGCTCCAAACACCTGCCTGATTGATGCCCTTTCTCCTCTGAATACGAACGCATTCCTTGCTTTCCACAGCTGCCAACACAGAGAGAGCGATGAAAGCTGCAAACTCTTCTTGAGGCAGGTTCCCTGGGCGTTGTAGCTTGTGCAGGTCACGCACACTTTGCCCTGGAGGCATTGTAAAGCCAATCTTTAGCCAATATTGCCTCGCGATCCCACAGCCGTGAATTATATGCTAAAAAAGAAGCCATCAAGGTCAAGGACGATCAACCAGAAAATTAGAAGCCATGTCGGAAGAGCTGGTAACCAATTTTATTTTGACTTTTTTCTTTCGTTCATCTTCGGCTCCATCTAACTATCTTCACTTCTTGATGGGAGACTCTTTGGTGGTACTGACGTGACATACAAAATCAGACATCCTATTACCTTGAGTTTCACCTTATTAATTACCGTGAAATAAGCATGTCATTTCATTTTTTTTCCTTTCGCACAATTAATGATATATATATATATGTGTAGCCACGCCATATCATTCGTTACCAGCTATGTGTTTTTACCATACAAGCTTCCCGAGGGTGAGGAAAACATTGCTCATTCGGTTTTTTCGTGAACGACGTTGACACGTTTTTCATTAAAGCGAGAAAAAGTGAAAGAACAGCTTACACAACGCAACTATGGGAGAACCCATAGTGCACGATAAGAACCACAGAGTAAGTGGTTAGGAACCTAAACAACAACAGAAAAGAAAGAAATGCAATAGGGGTAGGACCTTCATCACAAACCTAACCGACTGGACCTGCAACGTAAAAATACATCAACACAAGGTTGTCGACATAGGAGATGAAGCCGTGGTGGCAAAGCATCCATCGAGAAGAGATGATACTACGGCGGCAAAGTATCCGCTCGAGCACGAACATCTAGTAGAACGGCGGCAAAGCATCCGCCAGCGGCAACGCAGCAAAGTATCCGCAAGTAAGGGGTGGTCCCGCACTCAGTAGCAAAGTATCTGCCTGAGACAGGTGATCGAAGCGACGTCAGCGGTAAAGCATCCACCCGAGCAGCAACGACAGCAGCAAAGCATCCGCCAAAGAGAGCAACAACGGCTAAGTATCCACTGGGAAGAACCAAACGACTATGGCAACATCAAACACAAGCTGGGAAGACCAGAGCGAAGACGAGGTTGAAGCACACGTAGGCACATCACAACAAGAGCAACTCTGACGAGAGAAGCGGGAGGTGAAACACGGACACGGCTGCAGAAGCTCTCCAACGGAGCCTACAAGAAGGGGCATCCGCAGACGCCAACTACGTTGGGAGAAGCGCACGAGAGTGGGCTTCCGTCCCACAGCCTACCCAGCGGCATGCGCAACGAACCAAAACTTCGACGACGCCTCCAAGAAGGTACATGGCGTTGACTGCACCACCGTCGCCAGCCCAGAGCAAGAAATCGGGCAGGGTTTTCACCCAGAGACGGTTCGACCCTAGGCGATAGGGGAGGCACCTTGCGGATAGGCTTCGGCCGCCCATGCTAGGCACCTAGTCGCCTGCCGAGCCACACTGCCGGAGTGGGGGAAGGGAGACCACAGGGTGCCACCTGTCCACCCTCCAGCACTAGGGTACTCACCGGCCGCACTGCCGAAAGTGAAGACACTCGAATGGGCAGGGCGAGCGGGGTGGCCGCGACCCGAACCGCGGGGTACGCGATGCCGACTGGCCATCGCGACGACCCCTAGCGGAACCAGTCGCGGGCTAGTCCGGATCCCGCAGACCATCTACAACCGGAGAGGGGAACCGGGCCGTCGGTACCACGCCAACCCCTAGATGGTCCCCTCTCCAGCGGAGGCGAAGAGGGGGCCGAGGGGGTAGCGGCGTAGCTCCACCCGGCGCGCACCCGTGGCAAAAGCTTGGAGTGGACGTCCTTGGGCACGGCAGCGACCATGGCCACCAACAGTAGTGCCCGACTAAGGCAACCGCGCCACACCAACCTCCGTCATGTGCACGAATCCGTAGATCCAGGTAGGAGAGGCGAGATATGGCCCTGGGTGCCTGGATCCATCCCGTTGGGTGACCGACTTGTTGGAGAAGCAAGTGGCGGAGGAAGAGGGTGAAGGAGTGGGGGGTGGAGGGTGGGGGCTGCGACGGGTGCCCGTTTTTGCAGGCCGTCGCTAGCCACCACCGCCGCACACCAGAGGGCGGCGTTGGAGGGGCGCTTGGGCGGCGCCGGCTAGTCGCCCCGAGTCATACATGTGTCCTTTACATTACTCGGTTATGCCTCATGAATTTTTGTCTAGAAATGAGCTTTCAAGAAGTTAAATAATTTCTCTTTCAGATTATTCAATTGGCCAGCAACATATCGGCTTTCACACCCTTCGCCCTCAAACCAATTCATCATGCCGGACTACTCCACCTAAATACTAGCACAAACACAACACGTCAATAAACAATGCAATATTCCTGCCCCTATACCACCTAATAACAACTGACATTATGAAAATATGAAGTAAAAAAACCACATTATTCATTTATTCTAATGAACTTACTTTACGAATTGTTCAAGTACTACATAGTCCACGGCAAAATAATCTACTGGAGTACTTAATTAGTATTTACTTTGAAACTTTGATGTGTCTTCTTTGAGTTGTTGCTCAAATTTTCCACAGCAACATGCGGAGAACTTATTTAGGCCTGTCAAAATTTTCCGCAGCAACGCATGGAGAGTTCACCTAATATAGTGTTTGTTCTTCCCCCAATAGTAAATGTGTAGTTGTTTACATCAGAATTTGGAAGAAGGACCTCAGGGGCTCGAGAGCTCCCAAGATCATGTCAGCAAAGGATCAATTGCGTGCAGACCAAAAATAGCTAATTCGGATGCAGCATTAGAATCGACTTTCTTCAGATAGCGCCAGCAGATAACGACAGAGGCTACGATCAGCGCTGGGACGAGACATGCTGGACTCTACAAAAAGGGAAAGATTAGAGTCCAAGTTATCTTAAATTAGGAATGTTTTCATTTATGCCAAAGATTGTAACAAATCATGCTCGAGTAGGATTCATGTTTAGACTCCGGGTATAAATATTAAACCCCAGCTATTGTAAAAAAGACACACAATCAATCAAATACAAGTCAATTACTTTTTTCGGCTCCGGCCACCCCTTAGGAGTAGGAGTAGAGTAGATCTCAGCGAGTTCTTCAACAAGTACGACAGCATCGATCCGGTCGACCTCCACTGCTTGTTGTAAGTACCGTCATGGCTTATACCTCTGTTCGTACGGCTGTATCGATCCGGTCGACCCCCACTGCATGAATTAGATCAAGGTCAAGTTATCGGCTCTACCTTAGAATGACAATCTTTGGTAGATTCATTAAGTTACCAATATTGCTTATTGCTTTCATTATTTATCTAATTACAGCAATATAACTCTGTCCGATTGAGATTGATTTGGATCGGCCTTATATCTTATTTAACCCATCGTTTGCTAATCTAGAACTGACCTAGTCTATACCCTAAACGATGAGTTATGTTTTTATCGGATGTTTTATATCAATCATAATCGTGCATAGCGTGCGGTTAAGGCATATTGCGTCTTAAGTAGATCTATTGGCTAGCGAAAACCGTTTTATGGCCCGTTATCACGGCCTGTGTGATTCTGCCTCACACCCCACTGTTAGCACCGTGGAGTGGGAATCGTTATTTAGTAGATCTATTCCTGGTAAGGCATGACCCTAATTGTGCACTATGTCTGAATCGGCTGTTTTAGCCGATGTCGAGTGCTTTCACGAACAATTCGCATCACTAGACCGTTGAAGTAAAGATAGGTTAGCCCCATGATCTTATTATTGTGTTACGGCCTGCATGATTCTGCCTCATGCTCCACTGATATTAGTAATGAGTTAGGATCAAGTCTATCGTTATTTCTACGGCCTGCATGATTCTGCCTCATGCCCCACTAGTCATGGCGATAGATGAGATCTAACATGTTCACTAGATTTATCTTTATTAAACGGTTAAATGATGTTGAATTGTTTCTTTATATAAAAAGGGGTTCAGTTATTTGTAATCATTGGCTCAGCATAAACCGATCATTGTTGACATTTTTTTGCCATTGATTAATATTTGTTTAAATGATGATATTTACCCTGAATGATAACCGATTTCTCTTATACAACCCAATGAGTTTTAATCAATTTATTCTTATGAATATGCTGGAATCGACTATTTAGTCGATCTCCTCTCATATCGGCTCTCATAACCGCACATTCGAGACTGTCTGGCAACACCGGCAAGTTCCGTCCTTAATTACTGATAAATTTTCTCTCCTTGTCAATTGCAGGGTCAAATTGACTGGCACGTCTCGGGAGGATTGCGCAGGATCGACCATCCCTGCGCTGAAGCTAGGCGGATCTGCTCCATCGAGCGGACCCTTCCAGCTTGCTGCGTGTGTCCTCGGCACGGGACGAAAATTTTGTGTCGACAGTAGTGTGTACCATAAAAAATAACAAATTGAAAGTGGACATCTAGAATAATAACACACATACCCCTCTGTCCCTAAATAATTGTCGTTTTTGTTTTCCAAGCATTAAACTCTTTTAATTTCGACCAAATATATATAAGAAAATATTAATATTTATATTACATAATAAGTATCATTAGATACTCCCTCCGTCCCAACATAAAGGTCGTTATGGGATACGTGCAGATCAAATTTTCTATAAACCCAGTCAAACTAGCACGGATACTGTAGCGACAGTTGTTTATGAACGGAGGAAGTAGTTAAATTTCTGATTTAGTCCGAACTTAGAATGAAAGCATAACATTGAAAAACAGTGATGGAATCCTCCAATCCCGATTTCATCTTATCTCCTAGACAAACACAGCCTCAATTTCAATGTTGCTTCTCTCCAACGGCCCACGCCCAAACCTCCACTCCGTCCAAAACCCCACCTTCGCAGCCATGCTTCGCCGCCTCTTCCTCCACCACGCTCGCCAGCGCCTCCACTCCTCTGGCACCGCCTCCTCCGTTCCCCTCTCTACCCCAACCTTCGCCATTTTTGGCGCCAACACCGGCGTCGGTAAGACCCTCGTATCCGCAGACCTCACCGCTGCGCTCCTCTCCTCCCCCTCCCCTTCCGTCTCAGTCCGTCGCCTACCTCAAGCCGCTTTAGACCGGCTACCCCATTGACTCCGACACGCACTTCGTCTTCAACAGGGCCGCCGCTGCTGCTCCGCGCCTCCCCCTTCCCCCGATCCACCCGCCTCGTCGCCTCATCACTGTTCGCCTAAACGGATCGTTTAGCTCGTTTAAACACCATGTAAACGCTACACGGTGGTGCACCGTTTCCGTTTAATCACCCGTTTATCCCGTTTAATTGGCCGTTTAGCCCGTTTAATGGGACATTTTGTCCGAATAATGGCTAAACAGTAGGTGACCGACTGTTTACCGTTTAGCATTTAGGAAAATACTGCGCCTCATGCCGCACCCTCTTCCTGTCACCCGCCGTGGAGGCCAAGGCGGAACCCCTCCACGAGAGCCAAGAGAAGGTGGTGACCTACAGAGCGGGTGCCGTGGAGCAGACGAAGGTGCTCGCGTGCTGCACGGCGTACGCGTGGCGGGAACCGGTGTCGCCGCACATGGCAGCAGAGAGGGAAGGAATGGCGGCGGGGGATGATGAGGTCAAGGGTTGCGTCGAACAGTGGCTGCTGGAGGAAGGCGTGGGGGAAGGTGGGGAGGTGTGGAAACTGCTGGTGGCGTTGCCAGCCCCGGTGCCTCCGGTATGCTGTAGTGCGGACCTCTACCGGTGTGCTTGCCTTTCACTCCTTGCAGCTTGGCTATTGATTTCATACACATGCCTTATTTCTTTGCTTGATTTTATTGAATTTGGATATGATGTGTCTAGGACAGAATGGACACAAATGACATTTGGGTTTTGTTTGTTGCCTGTGGTGGTTGTTCTTGTGCATTGCAATTCAGCATCGTGATAATTGATCTGATGTCCATGCATGTTGCATATACTCTATCTGAAATATAGTTCAATGGAAGCATAATTTAGTAGACTCTTGTATGGAAATCATAGTCTTAGTGGCATTCCGTACAGCCATATCAATTTTTAGAAAAAAAAGAAGTTTATTCCGGTCTCTACAAGAGTTTTGCACATAACCAATTCTTATTACAGTTCCAGCCTCTTGCTGTTTTTTCAGCTCTCAAAAAGCGAAATCAAACAAAGGGATGATTGACTAAACACTAAGCCTTTTCAACAACGACCATCCATGCTTCGTGAATATTTCTATAGCCATAGTCTCTATCATGCGACATGTAGCAACAACAACAACAACAACAACAACAAAGCCTTTAAGTCCCAAACAAGTTGGGGTAAGCTAGAGTTGAAACCCAGCAGAAGAAATCAAGGTTCAGGCACGTGAATAGCTGTTTTCCAAGCACTCCTATCTAAGGCTAAGTTTTTGGGTATATTGCATCCTTTCAAGTAGGGATGAAAACGGATCGGATACGGACGGATATCACCGATATTACATTTGTTTTTATATTTTTTGTCCGGATTCGGATTCGAATACGGATAGTGTCAACTATGTCGGATAGGATATGATTGGATATCGACATCATAAATATGCGATTTGAGTATTCGGATATGGATACGGTATCGGATGTTGGATATCCAGACTCCGATACAGACAGATCTCAACCCCTCTAAACGGATTCGGTTTCGAATACGGTCGGAAAATATCCGTACCGTTTTCATCCCTACTTTCAAGTCTCCTTTTATTGCCTCTACCTAAGTCAACTTCGGTCTTCCTCTGCCTCTCTTCACGTTACAATCCTGGCTTAAGGATTCCACTATGCACCGGTGCCTCTGGAGGTCTCCGTTGGACATGTCCAAACCATCTCAACCAGTGTTGGACAAGCTTTTCTTCAATTCGGTGCTACCCCTAATCTATCACGTATATCATCAGTTCCGAACTCGATCCCTTCTTGTATGACCTGCAAATCCAACGCAACATACGCATTTCCACGACACTTATCTGTTGAACATGTCGTCTTTTCGTAGGCCAACATTCTGCACCATACAACATAGCAGGTCTAATCGCCGTCCTATAAAACTTGCCTTTTAACTTCTGTGGTAACCTTTTGTCACATAGGACACCAGATGCTTAGGCACCACTTCATCCACCCTGCTTTGATTCTATGGCTAACATCTTCATCAATATCCCCGTCTCTCTGTAGCATTGATCCTAAATATCTAAATGTATCATTCCTAGGCACTACTTGACCTTCCAAACTAATATCTTCCTCCTCCCTGAGTAGTTGTGCTGAAGTCACATCTCATATACTCAGTTTTAAGTTCTACTTAGTCTAAAACCTTTGGACTCCAAAGTCTCCCATCATAACTCTAGTTTCTGATTCACTCATGTCCGACTTTCATCAACTAGCACTACATCAGTCCACGAAAAAGGACATGTCGCTCTTCTTCTGCAGGGTGTTCCAGTGGTAATTGAAAATAATAGTGGTTTTTTCCCAACATGGTAAAACCCAATTTCATTAACGAAGCTACAAAATTACAATGTTTACAAGTTTGCAGACATAACTTCCTACCAACAACTTCCCCATGCCCATGCCTCTGACCACCAAGGGATCAACTGGCACTGGCCCTACTGAACACATCAAGCAAGACAACAGAACAAACAATGTTCACCAGCAAACACCAACCCAAGTACGGCTACTTAAACTTTTTTCGATACAGGCCAAGGGCACTGCCATCAACATGCAGGCTAGAAAATAGGACAACTACAGAAGACGATCACCCTAGCGCCATGAATGATGAGTTGCTAGTCATCTTGGTCGTCTTCCTCTGTGAACTTTCTTGTGGAAGTAGAGTGACATCGCCTTCAGGCTCTCCGCTCCTTGCTTCATTTGCCTTTCCATGTCTGGCTTCTGCAAGCCTGCCCAATAATCAAGAAAGGAGCACATCATACAGATAATCTCAGTAGGAGATTTGATTCATTTGTCCTAAAAACAAATAGCATTTCTTGTGCACCATATTGCCCAACAAAGAGCCGCCAGCCCCACTGCATATACAGGTTTACCATTCGGTAAGCTAAGCTTGATCCAAACCTAAAACTGATCAATATTACAAGGTCTGCAACTGACTCCAAGGGCATATGCCATCAGACTCCAAATGTATTTCGCCGTCATGCATCCAAAAAAGAGTTGTTCCACCGATTCCTTTTCTGTACACAAAGGCATAGATTTGATGGCCTTTCCAATTTCTTTTTGTGAGGTTATCCTTAGTAAGGATAGCGTTTTGAAGCTGAAGCCACATACAGAATTTTCAGGGGGATTTTGGCTTGCCAAATATGTTTAAAGTTTTGACACCGATGGTTTCGATATAAATGTTTATACACTGATTAACAGAGAAAGTTCCAGATTTTTCTCAATCCCATTTTGCCTTATCCTTCATATTCACATTGCATCTATATAGGATGTCATGCAATCTCCTAAAATGGCTCTATGGATCCTCCGAAAGGCATATCCTAAAAGCTAGCCGCCAATTTCTCATTTCTATGGTTGCAACTGAAGCAAGATTGCTCTTCATTGATCTCATATAACCTTGGAAACTTGTCCTTAAGGGACACCTGCCCACACCACTTAGAACACTAGAAGCTTGTGCTTTCCCCATTACCCACAAGCATGATTCTCCCTCTTAAGTAGATATGTCTTACTTTAAGCAAATCATTCCACACAAGGAGAATTGTTGTTGCTTTTTTCAGCTGGGAAATACCACCAGATTTCATGTATTTCCTTTGAATAATATCATGCCAAATACTGCTAACATTTTCCACCTTCTGCCACCATTTACAAAGCAAACTAATGTTCATTGCTCTCAGATCTTTGGTGCCCAATCCTCCCTTTTCTTTGGATTTGTTACCTTTACCCATTGGACTAGGTGATATTTCTTTTTTAGCCTTCCCCCTTGCAAAAAAACTTTTTCTAATAGTGTCCATATTTTTTATGGTAGAGATGGGTACGAGATACATAGACATGGCGTCCCAAGGCATGCTACTTAGGATGGAGCTAATAAGAATCACCCCCCCCCCCCCAAAAAAAATAGAGAGATCCCCTGCCATCCATCTAGCCTCTTTACCATCTTTTCCTCAATTGGAAGGCAGTCAACAATATGTAACCTGGTTCCAGAGATAGGGACACCAAGGTACTTGATAGCCCATTTACCAATTGCACAGGTTAAACATATTAGAGAAGTCAACCATTTTGTTCATGTCTTGGCTAACCAGAATCACCTCACTTTTTGAAAAGTTAATATTCAACCCAGACATGGCTTCATTACATGTATAAGAGCAGCTTTTCATTCCTTGTTTAACACCATTCCTAGTATAAGAGCAGATTTTGAAAAGTTAAAATAAGCCCCCTGGATATTGTCGATTTTGATGCTAAGGGTCCCAGAGGTCATGATCAGCTTTATCCATTGACACCATTTTTTATTAAGACCTCTCTGTCTGAGACATTCAAGCAACTATTCTGAAGTTTACTAGGCTATATACTGAATATTTCAAAAAGGTAATACAAAGATTCTACAATTGTATGCAAATAAGCCTAAATTTTAGTCAAATTCAAACATCTTGAGTTGTATGATGCAACTTGCAACAACAACAAAGCCTTTAAGTCCCAAACAAGTTGGGGTAGGCTAGAGTTGAAACCCAGCAGAAGCAATCAAGGTTTAGGCACGTGAAGTCTTCCAAGCACTCCTATCTAAGGCTAAGTCTTTGGGTATATTCCATCCTTTCAAGTCTCATTTTATTGCCTCTACCCAAGTCAACTTCAGTCTTCCTCTGCCTCTCTTCACATTACTATCCTGGCTTAGGATTCCACTATGCACCGGTGCCTCTGGAGGTCTCCGTTGGATATATCCAAACCATCTCAATCGGTGTTGGACAAGCTTTTTTTCAATTGGTGCTACCCGTAATCTATCACGTATATCATCGTTCCGAACTCGATCCCTTCTTGTATGACCGCAAATCCAACACAACATACGCATTTCCATGACACTTATCTGTATGATGCAACTTGACTCCTTAAAAATCGCTGCCAGGAATCCCTATATCTCATTCTTTGTTTCCCTCCCCATGTTGTCACTGAGATCGCCTGAAGGACATAAAAATTATTTGTGTCTATGCTCTGGCCTTCTCTTGCTTCGACAGATTCTGATTTGTCTTTAGGTGAGGATAAACAAATGACTGTTCATGCACCGGAGCAATTCCATGTTATCACAGCTCAGTAAACAATTGCATACTCCAGTTTCTGGTTCTGGATATTATCTGGCTAGTTTACTATTGGCAATTAATGATTCCTGAATTATATTTGTTGAGCTTGTGAATTCATCGAATAAAGCTTGTGATGTTCTGCATATTATTCTCTTCATTTATTTCCCTTCTTTTACATTTTAAGTTTTGCATGTAAAATAACTGCTAGGTCAAGCGATGGATTAAAATTGAAAATGCCTTAACCTCTTAAATCACCTTCTGATGTTAACTGTTAGCTTGAAGCCTTGGACACTTTAAACGTCTCTTTGTTGAGTTGATCTTTTAGCTGGCTATTATTGATTTGTTTCAACTCTTGACAAGCCTTTAGGTTACCTGCTATTCTGGTTGGAGATGGCCGTCTTGGTGGTATTTCATCCACTTTGTCCGCGTATGAAACTTTGTTGCTAAGCGGGTATGATGTGAGCGCAGATATTTTGGAAGATCATGAGTTATCAAATGACAAATTCTTGCTTTCTTACTTGAGAAATAGGTTTCTATTCATGACCATCTGTTTAATTCTATTATTTTATTAAATGAGTAGTTCTGCGGCTCTACTTCTGTTTATGATAGCTTTAAACTCTGTTGATTTTGTTGTTTAGGCTAAATGTGCTTACCTTGCCAAAAATTCCTGAAGATCCTTCAGATGACCTGACTGGTTGGTTTTCTAAGTCATCCTCAGTTTTTAATTTTCTTAAAGATGCCCTGCAATCATTTCATTTCAGAAGAATAGAGAGGTTAAACAGCATGCAAATAAAATCGAAGGATTTATTGTGGTGACCTTTTACTCAGCACAATCTTGTCCCTCAAGATTCTGTTACAGTAATTGATTCACGTTATGGTGAGAATTTTTCTGTGTACAAGGTTTGTCCACTTTCTAGTTCTACTCTTCTCTCTTCATTATTTCTTCAAAAGAAATTTGTAATGAAGTTCTGGTTGTGCAGCAAGGTTGGCTAACCATTATATTCATTCTCTAAATCTTTGATGTAGATTAAAGACAAAATGCTCGTCCCTCAATTTGATGCATGCGCTAGTTGGTGGACTCAAGGGCCTGATTCTAACTTGCAGGTTATGTTCTCACATTTCCTGCATATGTGATTTATTTTGCTACAACAAGAACTCCCTTTTACATTTTTTATTGTTAAAGTTGTGTATTTTAACTTTTGACAAGCAATTTTGTAGCCTAAACTTGTATACTGGAACTTTTGACAGGCAATTTTTGTAGCCTAAAGCCTCCCTTTGAGTGTCCTTACCTCTTTGATATATGATATACTGCCGTTACATAAGTACACATATTTCTTTTTTTAAGCCATGGCATTCCTAAAGAACACTTGTATCTGAATCGTATTTATATACAAGTATAATATCATTTGAAGGAGAATAGGAGCATGTCCTTTTATGAAAAGGCTATGGATAGATGGATTATCAGAGAGACCCTAGATAGCCACCCTTCCTGGGGGACTATCTTAGGATTCTTGCTTGACTCTAAACGGATACATGATGGTCCATTTTATAGAGACAACTTAATTACTTGACCCCTAAAGAAATATCCTAACCGAATCAATCTAACTTATCCCTTGCCATAACATGTCCGTTCTCTTAACAGTATATCTTGCCCATTCATGCATATAATTATGCACTTCAAAAGCTAACTGATAAGGTTTACTCTCAATTTGCAGCTGCGGGATGGCACACTTGTTAAGCAGTTTGTAACACCCAAAAATTTCAGTCTTTTGAAATAAGAAAATTTTGATTTAATTATGCAATTATATGTGCTTTTTCAAATTTAGGAAATAATATTTTTATGAAATTAAAAGTAAATATAAGGATAGAAACATGTTGATGCAATCATGCTGCTGCACATTTGTTTTTGTAATGATTAGCTTTGACTAAAATTTGAATTGAATTCAAATTCAAATTGAAAATGAGTTTGGAAAATTTATTTGGAAAAAAGAAAAAAAAAGAATTTCCTTTTTCTCTCCCCTCTCTTCCTCACTTTTGGCCCGATTGACCTTTTTCTTCCCCGCGGCCTGCTTGCCCTCCCCTCTTCCCTTCCTAGGCCGGCCCAGCTCGCCCAGGCGGTCGTTGCCGCGCCTTCGCCCCGCTCTCAGCCGCTGATGGTTCGGGCCCACATGTTGGCGCCGTACCCCTCCTCCCACAACCGCAGCACGCGCGTCAGCCACAACTGCCGCTACTCTACGCCCACGTCCCGCGTCGTGGGAGCGACCCCCCCACGCCCGGCCTCTACAAAAGTGAGCCGTGACCCCACTGCCCTCCCTGTTGTTTGTCCCCGCTCCATCTTCGCGTTCGCCAGGCGCAGAGGAAGTCGTAACCGCCGCACGGAGGAGCACCGTGATCCGCTGTCCTCCCCTCCGCGCGGACAGCCATCCCCGAACCGCCTCCGTCCATTTTTCCACCCGCGGTGAGAACCCGCTTGCTTCTCTCTACCTCCCCATGCCGTTATTTTCTATTTTAATGGCTTGTATGACCGTTTTCGCGTGCGCCCGATAGCTCCCGGCCGCCAGCCATGGCGACCGCCACCTTGGCCGCGTCCTCCGGCCGCCATATCGGCCTGGCTGAGGCCCCGTTCACCCCCGCCGTCTCCCGGTGCCCTCGGTTCTTTGAACCGTGGCCCATAGGCCAAGTTCTGCACTCGCCGGTGACTTCCTCGCCGCCGGCAATGGCTGCACCGCCGTGGTTGCACTGTTCTGGCCGGCGCCTCCCTTTCTCTCTCTTCCCCTCTCTAATCCGAGCCGTCCGTTGCTTGATCAACGGCTCTGAGTCGCCGATACCCCTTCGCGGGTGATTTTGCTAAAGAGTCCCTCGAGTTTGGACAAATAGAACCCGCCGTCCATAGCACAATTTCCAGAGTACGCTTTCCCCTTTTGAAAACGCAAAATACACTGTTTTAGTCCAAAATACGTTTTCGGTATTTACAGAAATGTCATTGCACTGTTTTGCTCATAGAATCGTAGTTTTAGCTCCGAATTGACCCGTTCAAATCGCGTTAGGTTCGCAATTAAGTTCTCTACTTATTAATACCACTGTTAATCATGTTTGCAACTTTTAAATTTCATGGTTAGATTTAATTAAATAAATTGCTATAGGAAATCTTGTTTAAATCATAACTTTCACGTATTAGCTCTGTTTTTTGTGAACTTCGCGTTGCCGTGATAGTAGCGAGACGTAGATTTTTTCATAAACATTTTAATTTGTTTTCTATACTGTTGGTGTACTGTTCTAACTGTAGTATTGTTTGCTTTGCATGAATGCTCCTGGAATGTTGTATGTTGTTGTGTTGGTCGTGTTCAGACGGTGAGGAGAACGTTGGTGACCAGGAGTACTTTAATGACCAGCAGGATCAGCAGGAGTTTGCTAAACAAGGCAAGTATAGCATGGGCCTACCTTGATGTCCTATTCACTTTAATCATTCACTCATGTGCATGTGTCTAACTTTGATAACCATAAGGACATCCTAGTTATTTGATGACGTGTTCCCTTGACTCCTTTGGGTTAATTGCATATGGGTAGATTGCTAGCGCTTTAACTGAACATGGTCTACACAATGGTTAATAGTTCTATGGAACTAAAGGTAAAACATGCTTTATAACAACTGATCCATAGGGCGAAGGAGCAAATGACTTTCAATCATGTTCCTCTTGGCCCTCCATAAGGACTTATATGTCGGCAAAAGCTAGGACTGATAGTGCAACCGTGAGAGTCATATGGCTCTGACTTTAGCTTAGTAATAGGATCTTTTCTAGCTTGTTAGAGGTTACCTTTATGGCGCAAAAGGGGCTTGCCACATTGGGTATAGGACTGCCTCTGTTCCTATGTGTATAGCCGCGATGGATATGTGCCATAGGAAAGGGGAGTCCCTACATCTGCCTACCGAGGAAACCGAGCGGCCCTAACTTGTTAGACAAACCTATGAAATGGCTTCATAGTGTACCCTGCCCGCTCACCTTGGCAGTGATATGGGAGTAATTAACCCGGGCATATGGGAATCACGACTCACGGTGAATGTGCACCACCTCTGCAGAGGGTTACAAACTGTTATAACAGCTGTGCTCATGGTCACGAGCGGCCCAGAAAACTCACAAAATAATTGGTTACTCATTGTGGTTCATTTATGATGGTATACGATGATAATATGATGCAAATGATTCTGATATCTGATTATGTGGGTATAAATGGGAGCTTAAGCATAACTTGATAATACTTGATAATAAAATCTTGACTTACTAAAAGTGCTAATTGCAGTAAACCAGTGTCATCCTTTTTGAGCTGCATAACCCCATGTTATCTTGTTAAGTACGGGAAGTACTTACGCTTGTTTACTTTCTATATTTGGATAAAAATCCCAGATGGGTAACAGATGACAACGTGTATGAGGAGTTTCCTGAGGATTATTAGGCTTGTGGTCAACCAGTTGACCTTCCCTGTGATGGAGTTCCACGAGAGAGTTATCATTTTATTTTCCGCTGTGTTGTGTAAGACTATGTGTTGTTATTAATCGTGTTATAAGATACACCGTGATGATACTTTATATAATTTGTCGACTTATGTGTGTGACTGATCCCTGGGCACACATGAGCTTTATGCATTCAATTTTATCCTTAAAATTGGGTGTGACAAATTGGTATCAGAGCCGTGTTGACTGTAGGACGCAAGCCTAGTTAGAAACGGTCATTTTAGCATCTTTGCTCCTCTGGTTTCATGCTTACTGTCTTATTCTTGTTATTTTATTAAAACATTTATGCTTTTCATACCTTAATCTATTACATAAAATTGTTGATTCTAATTCTATCTCACTTTAAATCTATAGATGTCTCATAACCCGAAGACCGCCCGCCTCAGCACTATAGGCTACCATGCCTTGTTCAACCCCCGTGCTCCACAGGTGGAGAAGGAGATTGTGATCATCTCCGACGATGAGGAGATGGCTACCCCGACACCTGCACCTGCTCCTACTCCAGTTGTTGCACCTGTCTATCCTATTGTAGCTACCTAGAGGAGTCATCAGCTACTTCACCGACACCTATGCCATCCCTAGCTGTCCCTGTGGTGGATGAGGAGATAGGCTGAAAGTGCAAGTACTACTTCAAGCCAGCCCTAGAGACGGCCTACTACCACACCCTCCTTACACATGTGTTGGATGACTACTGTCCTGATCTACATGCCTCCATCAGCTATCATTGTGCAGAGTACCAGCATCCTTTGGAGGCAACCTTTTGGAAGGTAGAGCTGGTTGTCACTGCTTGGAATGACATAAAAAATGGACATGAGGTGGAGATTGTCCATCGTGCCACTGCCAGGAGGGCCCATGCATTGGATGGCATGGAAGATGCAACACAGGACGCCTACATCTACTACCATGGCTGTCGTTTTGAGGCCATAAAGGAGGATCATTTTAGGTACCTTCCTCGCAATGATCATGAGGGTAACTGGTAGGTCCTGGCACCACCAGAGAGTGACCCAACTCTGGAAGCAACAGTGCACCATGTCCATGCCATGCAGGGGATAGATGAAGAGGTCAAGGGAGAGCTGCGTGCATCACAGAGGGCCGAGAGACACCTCCAGAAGCAAGTTGATGAACTACGTGCTCAACTTGGGCAGCCACCGATCTACAAGAAGAAGCGTCGGTCGTTCACCATGATTGACACCGCCCCATAGATGTTAGGTGCCTTGTTTAAGATTACAACGTTGTTCGTTCGTGAGTCATTTCTAGTCTTGTTTGGTCTTGTGAACTTTAATGATTAGATGTTTTTAATTGTGAACTTGGATGATTTGGAGTTTGTTTGATTGCTGGAGGTTTGTGGGCATGTCCACAACTTCCTTAGGTTTGAACCTTAAGTTTAGATGATGTTCTTAATGTAGATGAGTTTGCTTTATCTTATCTCTGTTGTGCTGTTTTCTGGAGCAACCTGTGTTCTTTATCTTGTATCTCGAAATCTAGGTTGCCAAAAATTCTGAAATTTTTGTGGAGATAACTAGACTTCTGTATCTTTCAAATGTCTCTAGAATCAGGTCAATAGCTGTTTAGGTTTGTGAGATCGAGCTGTCACAAGTTGAGGTTTCTGCGCAGATTGGAACCCAGAACAGATTCGGTTTAGCTCTATTTTTGACCATGTGTATGTCAGAATCTGTAAAAGTGATCTAAATAAAAGTTGTAGCTGATCTCCTAAGATTTCCAACCGTTCTTGGTACAGCTCTATTGGACCTCTGAAACTTGAGTTATAACAGATTTACTAAACTGCTGTATTTGAATCTTGTCTAGAAAATTTTCAGCATTGTTCCTTATCTTTATAAGCTCTCTATAAATTGGAAATCTCTAAAATTTTGCGCATTTGTTGGAAAGCAGATGGCCACAAGAGGAGGAAGAGGCAGAGGTCATGGTCATAGACGTGATGCTCTCATAAATCCACCACCACCTCCACCAGTGACTATGGAACAATTGATGGGAATGCAAGCGCAATTGATGCAAGCTATGATGCAACGCTTGGATAACGAACCTGCAAGAGGACCACTGCCTGTTCAGGTCAGAGATAAGCATGGAGAGTTTATGAAGGGTCACCCACCGGTGTTCACCCATGCCTCAGACCCTATGGAGGTAGATGATTGGTTGCGTGCTATGGAGAAGCAACTTAACATGTCACAATGCAATGATCTTGAGAAGGTGTCGTATGCTTCTGGTCAACTCTAAGGAGCAGCTTAGGATTGGTGGGATTCTTTCTAGTATGGATGCCCAAACAATACTCCTGCTATCACCTGGTAGGAATTCAAGGACAACTTTCGGTCATATCATATCCCCAATGGATTGGTGGAATTGAAGCAAGAGGAATTCAGATCCCTTAAGCAAGGATCCATGACTGTGGTGGAGTATCGTGACAAGTTTGCTCAATTGTCATGCTATGCTCCAAATGATGTAGCTAAGGATAAGGAGAAGCAACGCCATTTCCTCAACGGACTTTATAATGGCCTGCAGCTCCAGCTAATGTCCAACACCTACCCTAACTTTTAGTCCTTGGTGAACCGCGCTATTGTGATTGACGATAAGCGCAAAGAGATGGAAGTCAAGAAGAGGAGACTTCAAGGGCAAGCTTCTGGAAGCAACACCCATCCGTGTGCCTATCCTCGGTAGGGTTTTCAGCAGAGGAATCAAGGACCATCTAACCAGTGAAACCATGGTCAGTATCCTCAGCGTAACCAGTTCCAGCAATGCCCTCAGTACCAGCAATAGTATGGTAATCAACGTCCCCTGTAACAGACTGGCAATCCGGCAACACGCCAGGGAATGTCCAACAATGCTCCTATGAAGAGTGGTGCACCCAATAACCCCAATGCATGCTACCGCTATGGAGAAGTAGGTCACTATGCTCATCAGTGTCCAAAGAAGCAGAACCAGCAAGCTCCTCAGAACTAGACTGGCAATCAGAAGCTCAATGCCCGACCACCTCACACTGCGAAGGTGAACTATGTGTCATCTGATGCAGCTCAGGAGACGCCCGAGGTCATTTTGGGTACGTTCAGCGTCAACTCTATCTCTGCTGCAGTACTTTTTGATTCTAGTGCTTCGCATTCTTAAATTTCCCAAGCTTTTATTAGAATACATAGCATACCCTTGTGTGCCATGAAAAACCCCATCCTAGTAAATTCACCGGGAGGTAGTATGCTTGCTTCTTATTGGAGTCCCTCAACTAGCATTTCCTTAAGGGGGGTAGACTTCAAAGTGAAACCTATTATATTGAGAACAATGGGAATTGATCTTATTCTAGGAATGGATTGGATGAAACAACACCGGGCAGTGATTCAGTGTCAGAAGAAATCTGTGGTTGTGACATCACTCAATGGAGATAGAATCTGTGTAGAAGTGGTAGTGCAAGCTCAGCCTATAGCCATAGTGAACCAGCTGGATGGTGATGCCTATAAACAAGATTGTGTTGTGGTAGAGTTCCCGGATGTCTTCCCCGATGACTTGCCAGGTATGCCACCTGACCAAGACATTGAATTCATTATTGAATTATTACCTGGAACTACACCAATAGCTAAATGTCCATATAGAATGGGGGTTAATGAATTAGAAGAGCTTAAGAAACAACTAAAAGAGTTGCAAGAAAAAGGTTTCATATGCCCTAGTTCTTCCCCATGGGGGGCACCTGTGATCTTTGTGGATAAGAAGGATGGTAGTCAACGGATGTGTGTGGATTACCGTTCACTTAATGAGGTTACTATCAAGAATAAATACCCCTTGCCTAGAATTGATGATTTGTTTGATTAGTTGAGAGGAGCCTATGTGTTCTCCAAGATTGATCTCCGCTCAGGTTATCATCAGCTTAAGATTCGAAACTCGAACATACCTAAGACAGCATTCACTACATGATTTGGCTTCTATGAGTATGCCGTTATGTCTTTTGGATTGACCAATGCACCTACATACTTTATGTATCTGATGAATAAGGTGTTCATGGAGTTTCTTGATAATTTTGTGGTGGTATTCATTGATGACATACTGATATTCTCCAAGACTGAAGAAGAACATGCTGAACATATAAGGTTGGTCTTGCAAAAGCTTAGAGAACATAAGTTGTACGCTAAGTGGAGCAAGTGTGAGTTTTGGTTGAAGGAGGTCTCTTTTCTGGGTCATGTTGTCTCCAATGGTGGAATAGCAGTGGATCTAGGCAAAGTGCAAGATGTGTTGAATTGGAAACCACCAACCAATGTAAGTGAGATTCATAGCTTTTTGGGATTGGCTGGATACTACAAGAGGTTCATTGAAGGTTTTTCCAAGCTTGCTAAGCCTATGACTGCTCTGTTGGAAAAGAATGCTAAATTTGTATGGTCGAATAAATGCCAAGCAAACTTCGATGAGCTAAAGAAGGGATTGACTATAGCTCCAGTATTGATTTTGCTCAACTTAAGCAAGAACTTCTCTATATATTGTGATGCATCCCGTTTGGGCCTTGGATGTGTGCTTATGTAGGAAGGAAGAGTGGTGGCATATGCATCTAGACAATTAAGGAAGCATGAGTTGAATTACCCTACTCATGACTTGGAATTGGCAGCTATGGTTCATGCTTTGAAAATCTGGAGACATTATCTAATTGGGCATAAGAGTGATATCTATATAGATCATAAGAGTTTGAAGTATATCTTTACCCAATCATATCTGAATCTGAGACAACATCATTGGTTAGAATTGATCAAAGACTATGATTTGGAAGTGCATTATCATCTAGGAAAAGCAAATGTCGTAGCTAATGCACTTAGTAGGAAGAGTTATGCTAATGGACTTGGGATGACATTTATGTCAGCAGAGTTGTGTGCTGAAATGGAGTATCTCAACTTGAGTCTTGTCACTAATGCAATGGAATCGGTGATAGGGCCTACATTGGAGTAAGAGATACGCAAAGGTCAATTGGAGGATGAGAAACTAAAAGAGATAGCGGAGAATGTAGTGCTTGGAAAGGCACCAGGATTCAGGATGGATGAGAATGGTACTCTTTGGTTTGGGAAAAGGATATGTGTACCTAAAGTGAAGGCTATCCGTGATGCCATTCTGCAAGAGGCACATGAATCTGCCTATTCCATACATCCCGGAAGTACCAAGATGTATTTGGATCTCAAGGAGAAGTACTGGTGGTATGGATTGAAGAGAGATGTGGCAGAGTATGTGGCTTTGTGTGACACTTGTCAAAGAGTGAAAGCTGAGCATCAAAGACCTGCAGGGTTGTTACAACCATTGAAGATTCCTGAACGGAAATGGGAAGAAGTTGGTATGGATTTTATCGTAGGTTTGCCTCGCACTCAAAGAGGTTATGATTCAATATAGGTACTAGTGGATTGACTCACCAAGGTTACTCACTTTTTACTAGTCAAGACTACCTATATGGGTGTAAGGCTAGCAGAGTTGTACATGGAAAGAATAGTGTGCTTACATGGTGTTCCCAAGAAAATTGTGTCGGATAGAGGCACTCAGTTTACATCACAATTCTAGCAGAAAGTACATAGATCTTTGGAGATAAAGTTGAATTTCAGTTCTGCTTACCACCCGCAAACTGATGGACAGACTGAAAGGATCAACCAGATTTTGGAAGATATGTTGAGAGCTTGTGCACTACAGTATGGTAATAGTTGGGATAAGAGTCTGCCATACGCAGAGTTCTCATACAACAATAGTTACCAGAAGAGTCTCAAGATGGCACCTTTTGAGGCGCTGTATGGATGTAAATGTAGAACGCCTTTGTTCTGGAATCAGACTGGTGAAACTCAAGTGTTTGGACCCGTTGTTCTTAGAGACGCGGAAAAACAAGTGAGAATGATTAGAGACAACTTGAGAGTGGCTCTGTCCCAATAGAAGAGTTACGCTGATACTCGTAGAAGAGAGCTGACTTTCGAAGTTGGTGATTATGTGTACCTGAAGGTGTCACCAATGAGAAGTGTAAGAAGATTCAATATGAAGGGTAAGCTAGCACCGAGGTATATTGGACCTTTCCAAATTATAGAGAGACATGGAGAAGTGGCCTATTAATTGGAACTGCCGGAAAGTTTGTCAGGTGTGCATGATGTGTTCCATGTTTCTCAATTGAAAAAGTGTTTGAGAGTACCAAAAGAGCAAATTCCTTTGGAAGAGCTTACTATTAAGGAAGATCTTACATATGAAGAGTATCCGATAAAGATCTTGGAAACTGCAGAAAGAGTTACAAGAAGCTGAACTATAAAGATGTGCAAGGTGCAGTGGAATCGGTATACAGAGGATGAGGCCACATGGGAAAGAGAAGAGGATCTGAGAAAGTCTTATCCCCAACTGTTTGAGTAAGCAATCACCCGAATCTCGAGGACGGGATTTATCTTAAGGGGGTAGAATTGTAACACCCAAAATTTTTAGTCTTTTGAAATAAGAAAATTTTGATTTAATTATGCAATTATATGTGCATTTTCAAATTTAGGAAATAATATTTTTATGAAATTAAAAGTAAATATAAGGATAGAAACATGTTGATGCATTCATGCTGCTACACATTTATTTTTGTAATGATTAGCTTTGACTAAAATTTGAATTGAATTCAAATTCAAATTGAAAATGAGTTTGGAAAATTTATTTGGAAAAAAAAAGAATTTCCTTTTTCTCTCCCCTCTCTTCCTCATTTTCGGCCCGATTGACCTTTTTCCTTCCCCGCGGCCCGCTCGCCCTCCCCTCTTCCCTTCCAGGGCCAGCCCAGCTCGGCCAGGTGACCGTTGCCGCGCCTTCGCCCCGCTCTCAGCCGCTGACAGTTCAGGACCACCTGTCAGCGCCATCCCCCTCCTCCCGCAACCGCACCGCTCGCGTCAGCCGCCGCTCCGTGCCCATGTCGCGCGTCGTGGGAGCACCCCCCCCCCCCACGCCTGGCCTCTACAAAAGCGCGCCGTGACCCCACCGCCCTCGCAATTGTTCGTCCCCGCTCCTTCTTCGCGTTTGCCAGGCGCAGAGGAAGCCATAACCACCGCACGGAGGAGCGTCGCGATCTGCCGTCTGCCCCTCCACGCGGACAGCCATCCCCGAGCTGCCTCTGTCCATTTTTCTCCTGTGGTGAGAACCCCCTTGCTTCTCTCTACCTCCCCATGCCGTTATTTTCGATTTTCATGGCTTGTATGACCGTTTTCGCGTGCGCCCGATAGCTCCCGGTCGCCGGCCATGGCGACCGCCGCCTCGGGCGCGCCCCCCTTGCTTCTCTCTACCTCCCCATGCCGTTATTTTAGATTTTCATGGCTTGTATAACCATTTTCGCATGCACCCGATAGCTCCCGGCCGCCAGCCATGGCGACCGCCGCCTCGGCTGCCGTATCGGCCTAGCCGAGGTCCCCTTCACCCCCGTCGTCTCCCGGTGCCCTCGGTTCTTCAAACCGTGGCCCGTAGGCCAAGTTCCGCGCACGCCGGTGACCCCCTCGCCGCCGACAATGGCTGCACCACCGTAGCCACACTGTTCCAGCCAGTGCCTCCCTTTCTCTCTCTTCCCCTCTCTAATCCGAGCCGTCCGTTGCTTGATCAACGGCTCTGAGTGGCCGATACCCCTTCACGGGTGATTTTGCTAAAGAGTCCCTCGAGCTTGGACAAATAGAACCCGCCATCCATAGCACAATTTCTAGAGTACGCTTTCCCCTTTTGAAAACGCAAAATACACTGTTTTAGTCCAAAATACGTTTTCGGTATTTACAAAAATGTCATTGCACTGTTTTGCTCATAGAATCGTCGTTTTCGCTCCGAATTGACCCGTTCAAATCATGTTAGGTTCGCAGTTAAGTTCTCTACTTATTAATACCACTGTTAATCATGTTTGCAACTTTTCAATTTCATGGTTAGATTTAATTAAATAAATTGCTATAGGAAATCCCGTTTAAATCATAACTTTCATGTATTAGCTCCGTTTTTGTGAACTTCGTGTTGCCGTGATCGTAGCGAGACGTAGATTCTTTTCATAAACATTTTAATTTGTTTTCTATACTGCTGGTGTACTGTTCTAACTATAGTATTGTTTGCTTTGCATGAATGCTCCTGGAATGTTGTATGTTGCTATGTTGGTCGTGTTCAGACAGTGAGGAGAACGTTGGTGACCAGGAGTACTTTGACGATTAGCAGGATCAGTAGGAGTTTGCTAACCAAGGCAAGTATAGCATGGGCCTACCTTGATGTCCTATTCACTTTAATCATTCACTCATGTGCATGTGTCTAACTTTGATAACCATAAGGACATCCTAGTTATTTGATGACATGTTCCCTTGACTCCTTTGGGTTAATTGCATATGGGTAGATTGCTAGTGCTTTAACTGAACATGGTTTACACAATGGTTAATGGTTCTATGGAACTAAAGGTCAAACATGCTTTATAACAACTGATCCATAGGGCGAAGGAGCAAATGACTTTCGATCATGTTGCTCTCGGCCCTCTATAAGGACTTATCTATTGGCAAAAGTTAGAACTGACAGTGTAACCGTGAGAGTCATATGGCTCTGACTTTAGCTCAGTAATAGGATCTTTTCTAGCTTGTTAGAGGTTACCTTTATGGCGCAAAAGGGGCTTGCCACATTGGGTATAGGACTACCTCTGTTCCTATGTGTATAGCCGCGATGGATATGTGCCATAGGAAAGGGGGGTTCCTAGATCTGCCTGTCGAGGAAACCGAGTGGCCCTAACTTGTTAGAGAAACCTATGAAATGGCTTCATAGTGTACCCTGCCCGCTCACCTTAGCAGTGATATGGGAGTAATTAACCCGAGCATATGAGAATCACGACTCACGGTGAATGTGCACCACCTCTATAGAGTGTTACAAACTGTTATAACAGCCGTGCTCACGGTCACGAGCGGCCCGGAAAACTCACAGAATAATTGGTTACTCATTGTGGTTCATTTATGATGGTATACGATGATAATATGATGCAAATGATTCTGATATCTGATTATGTGGGTATAAATGGGAGCTTAAGCATAACTTGATAATACTTGATAATAAAATCTTGACTTACTAAAAGTGCTAACTGCAATAAACCAGTGTCATCCTTTTTGAGCTACATAACCCCATGTTATCTTGTTAAGTACGGGAAGTACTTACGCTTGTTTACTTTCTATATTTGGATAAAAATCCCGGATGGGTAACAGATGACAACGTGTATGAGGAGTTTCCTGAGGATTATTAGGCTTGTGGTCAACCAGTTGACCTTCCCTGTGATGGAGTTCCACGAGAGAGTTATCATTTTATTTTCCGCTGTGTTGTGTAAGACTATGTGTTGTTATTAATCGTGTTGTAAGATACACCGTGATGATACTTTATATAATTTGTTGACTTATGTGTGTGACTGATCCCTGGGCACATATGAGCTTTATGCATTCAATTTTATCCTTAAAATTTGGTGTGACATCGTCACTACTGAATGTGAAAAGAGTGGTCTCATTAGGAACTCTTGTGCAATTGAGCTCAAGGCTGAGGGATCTGATGCTGGGTATGTCACTTATGAATGAGTCATTATATTTTTTAAGCTTCACTGACCAATTTAGTATTTTTCTTGGAATAAAAAAACTTTTCAAAGAGGATCAAAAGATGGCTAGTTTGGCATCTTTTGCTGCACAGAGTTTTGTTATGGTCCTGTCGAGTTTAGTTTGCTCGAGAATATTTTCTTGTTATCAAGAATCTGATTATATTGAAACTATTTTTGTGTGTATAAAGAATCAGATTATACTGAAACTGTTTTTGTGTGTATAAAGAATCTGATTATACTGAAATTGTTTTTGTGTTCCTAGTATCAATTGGTTGTACGAGATGGGGTGTGTGTGTGGGGTGGGGGGCGTCCTAAAGTGTGGCCAAGCCGTCAAAGTTAGCCATGCCCGTGTTGGGAGTTACAGGCACTTAGGAACCATCTCCAACAGCCGATAGCTCCCTTCTGTCTGATGAGACCAGATGTGTAGGTCGTTGCAAGGCGATGAGATTATTCACCTGACACAACAAACGTTGCAAACCAGAAGACCTGTTACGCACCTCCCATATGTGCCAGAGGAGGGTCAGTAGGATGGAGTGAACAGGTGAGGTGGAGATGCAGTAGTCTAGAGCGTCTTCAGCGTCCATTCAATGTAAATTTTGCAGTCCTGTACTCCTATCACACACCACAATGTTGTAGTCCCAATATGAAAAAATATAAGTAATTTGAAATTTCTTATATTTTTTCTCTCGAATACGCAGGAGGCCTGTGTATCATTATAATATTGATTGACCTGGATTATAATGACAGCTATCATATATAGCCAGATGTCTCCCTAATTGTCCATCTCATATTCGAAACAAGAAAGTAACGAAGCCTCAGACTATAACTAACTCAACAGAACAGATAAGGAAGTCAAAACCTGATCTTCTGTATAGGCTGACCCTACTGGTTTCTGACTCCACCTTAACAGCTTGCTTCTTCCTAATTTGGTACTCGATGCCACATATAACAGATTCATATACACAATTGTGCTAGAACCACTGCAAATGATGATGGATCTGGTCATTCCTTTGTGTAGTATAGGAGACCTCAGTATTTTCTGCTGTACCCATGGAGTTCATTTGACTCTTGCTTCTTCTCCTCATGGGTGCATTCTGTAGCTTAATTTGGTGAAATACAAGTTCTTACAGTTCCAGTTTGGGCAAAGTATTGTGCTTAATTGTGATAATTTATTCAAGTAATGCTGGATTATATTTACTGCTATGCTATGAGTTTTCATGCCGTTCCCTCCGCAGGTACGCTTCACTCTACGCAAGTTCCTTGGTGCAACAGCTCCACAAAGAGCATGATGTTTACATTAGGCCCCTGCGTAACGTGATATACCTCATGTGTGGTCCATGCACACCCCAAGATAGCTGCATTCGACAACTCCTCAAAGTACACCGCAGGCTTTGTGAGCTCAATTGAGTCGACTGGAAAGCAGATTTTGGGAATCGAACAGCCTTGTGACAAATTAAGTTTCAGGCCATCAGTTAACCTTTAGATGCTATACATGGCCCGTTCGGCTTACCCCATATTCGGTTTGTTCGGCTTGTTTTTTCAGCCAGAATAGTATTTTTCTCTCACAAAAATTCAGGCAGAACAGTGTTTTTCAGTCAGTTTCAGCCAAGATTCAAACTAGCGAACGGGGCCTGTTGTGTTCATTATCATTATGACTGATAGGCTCCTATTCGCTGCGGCAACGTCAATCACAATTGGTGACGGTAGCAGAACATCCTTTCTGGAGCAGCACGTGGCTCCAAGGTCAAAGGCCCCAAGATCTAGCGCCAAATATCTTCCAAATTTCAAAAATAAAAACAAGTCGCTCAACAAAGCTTTGCACAACAGAGCCTGGATTAGGGACATAGACCTACAGCATGCAGGTTTCACTTCCCAACACTTTGTGTTGTATGTCCATCTTTGGCACGCCCTAAACCACTTTTAGCTCCAATAGGACAGGGAAGACAACATCATTTGGAATTTCATTCCGGATGGTAAATTCACAACAGGATCAGCCTACCACGCGCAATTCATTGGATCAACGACGACCAATTTCAAACGACTGATTTGGAAAGTTTGGGCGCCACCAAAAATGCAAGTTCTTTGGATGGCTCGCCATCCAAAACTGAATCTGGACCTCCGATAGACTACAAACGCGAGCATGGCCAGATAATGGTGTGTGTCCTCTTTGTAGACACAATCAAGAATCTGGAGTACATCTCTTTCAAGACTGTCGTTACACTAGGCTCATTTGGGAGGGCATTGCAATGTGGCTAGGCAACGAACACCTGTGACCTTTCGCCTGGGTGCTAGGAGACTCCGTACAAACTTGGTGGAAACCCTAGATCGAACACCTTCGATGGCGAGGCGAGGACTACGCTCCATTGTCATTCTTGTTTGTTGGGGGGTGTGGAATGAAAGAAATGCAAGAATCTTTGAGCGCAAAGAATCCGCACCAATGCATCTTCTCCAGAAGATCAAGGAAGAGGCTGGCTTGTGGGTAATGACGGGAGCAAATCATATCTCCAATTTATTATTGCGCATGTGATTTGAGGCCACATGAGGTGGGGCGTGTCAGGCTTTTGCTCTCTTGTCCACATTTGTATATGTTTCTACAGTACCTTTCTATGCTCCCTTCTTTTTAATACAATATAAGGCAGCTATCATGCCGATTCCGTTTCAAAAAAAGAAAAGAAAAAGAAACGTCAGACTTGTTCTAATGCAGAGGGTGCCGTTCCTAAGCTTGATGGTACGATGGATTAGTTTTAGGCATCGTTAGTGATGATGAACTAATTACTGAATGCTTTGCTGTGTTTCTAGTCGATTTGATTGTATGTACCAGTGAATTAATATATGGTTTGGACCCGTTACATTGTTGGTACTCAGTCTTGGATCCGTATGTGATTTTATAGGTGTATTGCCAAAGGTCTTGCGACGTCAACAAAAGTTCAGTCTTGATGGGCGTTTTAAAAATGAAAAAAAAATATTTTTTTTTAAACTGCATTTCACGCCCAGTGGGACTCGAACCCACAATCGCCTGATTAGAAGTCAGACGCCTTATCCATTAGGCCATGGGCGCCTGTTGAATTTCTCATCATTTGTTACTTTTATAAGGAAACATTAGCAGGCACAGACTTTGCCCCCACCCGTATGAATAACACCATTAAGCTAGTCTTTGGTTTGAAATTTTGTCATTATGCAGGGTAAGAAATCTCGTAACACATGTTTGGTTCCATGCCGGCGCTAATCAGCCAGATTGAGAGGCTCCCCGGAGCATAGTCAAATCATAGTAATTTGGTACAAATTTTGTATCCGATGCCGTTACATTCCAAAACCAAACAAAGACCATAATGATTGACCCCACTTTTAATTACAGTGTAACCTGATTTAGTTACCATTTGCATTACCACTGGTCGAAGCAAAACACCATGTAAATCCTAGAATAAATTTTCTTTTTTTAAAAAAAAAAGACAAGCACTCGTGCTAAGTTAAGTAAAGGATTTGAACGTGGGTGAACAGATTTCACCACAAGAAATCTGATTCGCCACTATATGCTATTGTGAATAATAGAATGAAAAATAGAGCAAAATGTATTAGATTTTAATCTACAATGATGAAAATTATGTCTGAGAGGAAAATGAACATTATGTAGACACATCACGGCGCCATCACCAGCACCAATTAAACCAGAAACACTAATTAAAACTGTCACCTCAATATCATATACCTTCGCAAATCCAATATCCATATACATTCCATCAAAGCCTCCCTGCCTCACCATTTAGCTAGATACATTACACATCAAGAGATAAAACTCTCTATTTGCCTCCGATAAAATTCTTCCTCCATTTGTCGACATTCGAACAAATCATAAAATAAAGCATAGAACAATGCACATGCTGTTTTTTTTAATCACGCCACTTGCTGCTGCTGCTGAAGCTGCTTCCTTAGCTCCTTGCGCAATATCTTGCCCGATGGGGCCTTGGGGATCTTGTCAACGAAGATCACTCCGCAGACCTTCTTGTAGTAGATCACCTGGAGCATAAGGTCCCTCAGTCAAAAGGGGGAAAAAGATAACAAACGAATGTATTTGTTTCTTTAGCTTTGAGTTCTATTATTGCTATTGCACTCCTAATGTTCAGATTCAGCATCAGAACGTGAACTCAAAAAGGAAGCAAACATTTTCTAGCTCAAGAAAATAATACTACCTCCTTGGCCACGAATTGTTTGACGTCATCTTCGCTGAGCTCACTCCCTTTGGCCTTGGCCACAAAGGCGACTGGGATTTCCCCGATTTCTGGTTCGACTTGTTTCCTGCAATGATGGTAGACACCATGCATCTCAACGACTGAAAATACCAAGTGATGAGCAAATGATGATGAGGTCAAGTGATTAATACCCGACGACAGCGGCATCGGCGATGCTTGGGTGGGTGATGAGCAGGGCCTCTAGCTCCGCGGGGGCCGCCTGGAGGCCCTTGTACTTGATGATCTCCTTAAGCCTGTCGACGATGAATATCTCGTCGTTGTCGTCCACAAAACCGACGTCGCCGGTGTGCAGCCACCCGTCGGCATCGATGCTATTCTTCGTCGCCTCCGGGTTGTTCAGGTAACCTGATGACCAAAAGCACATCGGCCCATCAACTCTTCTAATTAAGTTCTAACCATCAAAGTTGTTCATATAATACTGTACTGTGCTTTATTGAAGAACAGAGAGTAACTTAACCAAAATCCACAAAAAGAAGGATAGACTACAATAATACTGGGTGGCAACCAAACTAAAAGCTTGACAAATCCAGCTTCACAGTATGCATCACTTCGTTAGGTGAATGACGGCAGCATCCAGTGTCTGTGGGAACTACGACCAATTAGCAGTTATCATTAAAACGATAATGCAAAATAGATCATAGATGTGACTACATTTCATTTCTTTCCATTAACTACATATTCCATTTTATGTCCTTGTCATCTGTTGGTAGTAGATCCATATCTGTCAAGACTCCAGAACACGTGCTTGTCGCCAATATATGACAATTTACAGTGGCCTAACTGAAACTGACAGCTGCTGTCGCCATTGCCCATTGTCATGCAAGCAGCTATCAAAAACAAACATTGCTGCAAGCCCCACTTCACTTTGGCAGGGATCAGATCTATTCAGAACAGTCCACCATTCATGATGATTTATTTCAGCTATCACACCAAGGGAAGGGAGGGAGACTTCCATAGCCAGAACTGAAGCTGTCAGGTCTCATCTCAGCTAAGACCATTTAATTTATTATTTATGTTGCCAATCTGGACAGAAAGCTACACATGGGAATGAAATGGTTCATCTCACTCCACTTTGCTTTGACTATGACGATTAGGATCGAACACAAAGCCATCTTACAGCTCAACCGCTGCACCACCAAATCATCATCAAGGGTGGGTGGACAACGTCATCGATCGCAAGGGACTAACTGACAAATAAACTCCTCGCAATGCCGTCTGTGTGAACCATTTATGCAGTGCAGTGTGCAAAGGATGGCACAGCTCACCTCTTGTTGACCGAGCTAGATTAATTTGATGCACATTATTTATTTATTATATATCACGTGGTGATACTTTATTCATCAATCAATCAATCGAAGTTGAGGAGTGATTAAGGATATCTGAAGCACTAACAGCACAATGTTGCAACTTCCAAGTGAGATTAGATCTAGGGATGTGCGGGCCAGCCAGCCAGCAGTCCATCCATTCTCTAATGCAAGCATGCAGCTGCCCGAAGTCAACATTTGGAGGTTGGAGCCAACGAAGGACGACGACGTGCAATGCAAGAGACAAGAAACTAGAGTAGTACAGTACCTTTCATGATCTGCTGGCCCCTGATGCAGATCTCTCCGGGCGAGGGACTTGCCGGTGTCCGGGTCGACGATCTTGAGCTCGGCGTTGCGCACCACCGTGCCGCACGCGCCGGACTTCACCTTGAAGGGCTCCTTGGCGAACGCCAGCTAGGTACATGGACAGCACCGGCCCGGCCTCCGTCATGCCGTACCCCTGCGTTGCGTGACAGGCGATACACGAACAGATCAGTACGAGTATAGTATATGCTAGTTGTGATGTCCAATGGACTGACTGACTTTGCATTGTGTGTGTTGTGGACGTGGTGGTCGAATAACAGAACAGGTCCATCACCAACTTGCTTCGACTCTACTGGACACACTGAATCCAATGCCTTTAGCTAATAGTCCCAACTAGTAACTCATAATAAACTACCTGGCTAATATAAAGCTGTTAGCTGGCTATCGTAAGTCCGTAATGAAACATCTATCGCAAACCATTAGTTAAAACATCTAAACAGGACCAGTCAATAGTAACCAAGTTGATAAAAAGCTGCTGTATAAGCTTTTCGTAGCTAGCAGATAGTATTAGAATCCTATTAGTTGGCACCATCATATCATTGTGTACGTGCCCGGATTAATCAATTGAGTTGTCAAGGTATCCCATGCCTGTGAACGAATTTCTCCATGGGCGTCGTTGGATTGGATCAGTCGAACGTGCCAATGAATGATGTGAGGGTTGACCTACGCGAATATCAAAAAGGCAATCTAAGCCACTCAAGGAACATCCAACGACCATGGAAAGCTTATCAAGACCATCCATCCAATGCCGTCATCGTTCACCGTCCGATTATCAATACGTAGAGTCGTAGACCCCCCAACACTAACGTACCACATTCACATAGTTAACATAATCAGGAGAAATGGGCACTCAGAATTCAGAAAAAGAAAGGGGAGTCTAAAAAAATCAAGAACCTGGACATAAAACACGACGCAAAAAAAGCCAAAAAGTGCAAACAGAAAAGAAAAAAACAGCCCAAATGAGACAAGCAAACTATGAAAACGGAGAAAAACGGCCGGTGGTGTTTGGTGCGTGCGGTCTGGCATGGCACGTACCTGTCCGAGCACGGCGCCGGGGAGCTCGGCCATGAAGGCGTCCTCGATGTCCTCCCCCATGGGCGCGCCGCCGGAGAGCACCATCCTGACCGAGGACAGATCGTGAGCGGCGGTCTCGTCGCTCTTGGCGACGGCGACCACGATGGGCGGCACCAGCGGGGCGATGGTGATCCGGTGGCGCTCCACGAGCTTCATCATCCTGGCGAGGTCGAAGCGGCGCATGACGACGATGGCGGCGCCGACGCGGAGGCCGCACATCATGATGGTGTTGAGCGAGTAGATGTGGAACATGGGCAGCGAGCACAGGATCACGTCGTCCGCGGTGAAGCCGATGTTGGGGTTGTCGCCGTCCACCTGCTGCGCCACGCTGGTGCTCAGGCTCCGGTGCGTCAGCATCACGCCCTTGGGGAGCCCCGTCGTGCCGGACGAGTAGGGAAGCGCCACCACGTCGTCGGGGTCGAAACCCGCCGCCACTTCTTCTGGTTCTTTGTCCTCGTCGTCGACCTCTTCGTCGGGGACGCTGCCCATGACGTCGTCCCAGAAGTGGAGGCACCCGTCGCGGCGCGCGTCGATGAGGACGACCGTGAGTCCGCCGTTGGCCTTGACGGGGACCTTGTCCACGGCCATGGACTCCGTGAACACGACGGTGGCGCCGGAGGCCGCGATCTGGTTGGCGATCTCGTGCGGTGGACATCGGGTTGGCGGTGGTGACCGCGGCGCCCACGCGGGACGCGGCGAAGAAGGAGAGCACGAACTCGGCCGAGTTGAGCATGAGGTTCATGTTAGATTGATCTCTTGACCAATAGGCCCAACGGCCTATTGGGCCTTGGTCTCGCGCCCTGATCGGGGGCGCCCAACCCTACATGGTTGGTGGGCCTCCGTCGCACTGCGCTATATAGAGAGAGGTGGGGGCCGGCGGCTCGATGTACGAGGTTCGCCGTGAGCCGCAAACCCACCGACAAAACCCTAGACCGATCTACGAGGGCGCGCAGCCAGCGACGGGAAGCTCCGCTGATCCTCGCCGTCGCCACTGCTACGCCCGACCGCACTGCATCGACGTCCGTGCAACCTCTACTCCATCCGTCGCTGCCCGTGTGCTGCCTCCATCACCGAACCCGCGATGGCTAGCACAACCACGACATCATCTGGAGGCTCAGGTTCATCACCAGCCCTCTCTCCCCTATCTCCCTTTCGGTGTAGTGTTCTAGGTCTAAATGTGTATGTGTTTCATGGTTCTATGAGTTCACCGGCCTAGATCTACCCTAGTCGATACACAGAATGTTTTCAATGGTACCAGAGCCTACTAGCACGTAGATCTAGAACGGGTACCGATTAGAAAAGAAAAAAGACGAAGAGATCCAGTGCGGATCTAAGCAGAAAAGGGTCGGCCGACGTTCGGTTGAACCCCAAACTCGATCCGTCGGATCTGAGAAAAGTTTTGTTTCGGATGAACCCTAAACCTAATGAGGTTAAAGAAAAACCCGAAGGTGATTCGGGAAAAAGAAAACAGTTTCGTTCCCCAATCCTAATCCCTAACCCTAATCGGGAAATCGTGCAAAATCGGGATAAAAGAAATAGGAAAAGAATGAAAAGGATCCCGATCTCGGATCGAATGAGAAAGAACCCTAACCCTAGAAATGAAACCCTAACCCTAGATCGGGTTTTGGGGAAGGAATAAGATGGAGAGGGGAACCTACCCGGTCTTCCCGACACCGCCGTCGCGCGGAAAGTCACCACCGTGCGGGCGGTGATCACCGCCGCCATGGTTGGTGAGCGGACAGAGGCCCGGCTCGGCCGTGGCTCAGGACAGCGGTCCAAAGCCGCTCGACGACGGCGCGCTCTGCCATGGGCGAGCGCGCGCACCGGCGAGGGGCTTGGCACCGGTGTCGTCCTCCCTTCTTCTCCGGTGACGAGGTGGCCGCGCGCTCCCTTCGGTTTTTCGCTACCGTCGCCGTGGGAGAGGAGAGGAGAAAGAGGAAATGAACCTAGGGTTCAGGGAGAGTGGCTGGCCGGGCGGTTTTGTTCGGGCGAAACGCGCGGGCAGCCGTCGGATGGAGATGGACGGCCACGGGCGACTGGGCCAGCGCCGCAGCCCAGGCGGGATAGGCAACAAGGCCGAAATCCCGGCCCAGGCCCAGGTTGCGGCCTGGGCGCGGGGGAGAGAGCGCGCACGGCTGGGCGCGGGGCTGCGCTGAACGCGCGGATGGGCCGCGGCTGGCTGGGCCGATTTCGCTGGCGCGCGCGCGCGCGTGGGCCGCGCGTGTGCTGGCTGGGCCGAAATGGTAAAATGAATAGAAAAGTCACAGTTTTTGTTTTTCTTATTTTCCAGAAGACAGTTTGATTAATTTGAATTGATTTTTTATGATAATTTCTGTACAAAATTTATCCAACGATATTTTTTGTTCAGTAAATGGTAAATTTGCTTCTGGAAAATAGGAAAAGATTATTAAATGTTAAAGTTTCCGCTGCATATTTAAAGATGTAATTTTCATTATTAAATTCGAACCAACGGGAGAATTTAATTTTGAAAATGGATATGTTTTAAATTGATTATAATGTTGTTGTTATTCTGACCAACGTTGATTAATGACAATATTATAATGTTTTTTGTTATACATTAATTCTATTTCTGCCCAACGGTGATGTAGAATTAGTGTAGAAAATAATTGTATGTTTTAATTTTGACCAACGTTAAACTAAGGCATGCAATTATTGTTGTTATTTCTGTTCTCACCCTATTTGAATTATGTTTTCAGGAGGATACAACTTGATGAGTTGTATCAAAGAAATCCCCACTCTAAAAGGTGATAACTATATTGAGTGGAAGAAAAAGATAGACCTGGCCTTTATCCTCGCTGAGGTTGACTGGGTTGTCACCACACCGTGCCCTAAAGAACCTGAGGCACCGGTGAGAGAAACAGATGAGACTGATACTGCATGGCAGAACAGAGAGCGGGATTTTGCTCCCGTAAAGATGTCCTATGACCTTGAGCATAGGAAATGGGTCACTGCCAACAAGAAGTGTCTGGCAGTGATAAAGAATACGATTGAGCCTGCAATTGTGGGCTCAATTCCAGACTGTGACACGGTCACAGAGTACCTAGACAGAATAAAGAGTCAGTTCACTGGCTCTTCAAAGACATATGCAACCCAGCTGATCAAGCAGCTGGTCACAGAAAGGTACTCTGGTGGCGGCAGTGGCATTAGAGAGCACATACTGAGAATGAGCAATCTGGCATCTAAACTCAAACCAATGGATTTGGCACTCAAGGATGAGTTTCTTATTCATTTGATTTTTGCTTCTTTGCCCAAAGAATTTGACACATTTGTTGTTAATTACAACATACAGCCTGAAAAATGGGATTTGGAAAAGCTCATAGCCATGTGTGTGCAGGAGGAGGAAAGAATAAAAGTTTCACAAGGTGGTTCTGTCAACTACCTAAAAGATAAGAAAAAGAACTATAATAATAGTTCTTCCTCCAAATCATCTGGAAAAGGTCCCATGCAACAGTCTCAGAACCAACAATTCCCAGTGGCTAAAGACCAGTGTCTCCACTGCAAGAAGACGGGGCATTATAAAAAGAATTGTCCTGATTTCTTAAAGATGATAATGAAGAATAAAGGTGAGAACATTATTACGTTCGTAAATAAATCCTTGTATGTAAAGTTTTCAAAATCTACTTGGTGGATTGATTCAGGTGCAACTATTCATGTTGCTAATTCATTACAGGGATTCCGTTCGATGAGAACTTTGCAAAGAAGCGAAAGTTTCATTAAAGTCGCAAATGGAGAACAAGCAGATGTTGAGGCCGTTGGTGATCTTCAGTTAGAGCTTGCTGATGGCTTCATAATTATTCTTAGAGATGTTCTTTATGTACCTTCTTTACAAAGAAATTTGATTAGTGTTTCAAAGTTGGACCATGATGGTTATGATTGTCATTTTGGAAATGGCAAATGTCAGATATTGTTTAATAATAAATGTATTGGTCTTGCTTTCCGACAAGACGAGCTTTATTTGTTATCACTTCGTGAAAATGTTAATTCCGTATGTGATGTGAATGAAAATGGATCCTCATCGAACAATGGAAACAGAAAACGAAAGAGAGCTCAAGATGCGTTGTCGAAATTATGGCACTGTCGTTTAGGCCATATTTCGAGGGGGAGAATAGAAAGACTAGTTAAGAATGATATTCTTCCTCCGTTAGAGCTCTCAGAGTTAGAACAATGTAGAGATTGCATAAAAGGAAAGTATGTAAAGAAAATTAAGAAAGATGCCAAACGAAGCACAGGAATCCTACAGATTATTCACACAGACATATGTGGTCCTTTTCCTGTGAAAAGTGTGGATGGTTATGACTCATTCATAACATTCACAGACGATTACTCTCGGTTTGGCTACATTTATCCAATTAAAGAAAGAACAGAAGCGTTGGATAAATTTAAAATATTTAAAGTAGAAGTTGAAAATCAGCATGATTTAAAGATTAAGATAGTCAGGTCTGACCGTGGAGGAGAGTACTACGGTCGGCATACCCCATATGGACAAGTTTCTGGACCTTTTGCAAGGTTCTTACAGGAGAATGGTATAGTCGCCCAGTATTCAACACCGGGCGAACCTCAGCAGAATGGAGTAGCTGAAAGGCGTAACCGTACCCTGATGGATATGGTGCGTAGTATGATAAGTTACTCCACTTTACCCACGAGTCTGTGGATGGAGGCGTTAAAAACCGCCATTCATATTCTCAATAGAGTACCAAGTAAGTCGGTGCCCAAAACACCGTATGAGTTGTGGACAGGAAGAGTACCCTCGCTTAACCACTTGCGTGTGTGGGGGAGCCCTGCTGAGGCTAAAGTTTTTAACCCAAACATTGGGAAGCTAGATCCCAAAACAGTGAGTTGCCATTTCATTGGCTACCCAGAAAAGTCAAAAGGTTTTCGTTTCTACTGTCCTAACAGACATACAAAGTTTGTGGAAACGAGACACGCTGTCTTCCTAGAGGATGAAATGATAAGGGGGAGCATGGTAGCTCGAGAAATTGACCTTGAAGAGAAGCGGGTGTTTGCACCCACTCCGATCATTTATGAGCCATTTTTCTCACTACCTGCTGTTGCTGCACCAACAGGACAAGACACTGTGGTGCCAGCACCTGTTGTTATCCCGCCTGTGGCAACAATGAATGATGATGAGGAACCTGTGCCCCAGGATCCTATAGAACCTATTGTCACACATGAGGGGGAGCAACAACAGCCTCAAACAGAAAATGTGCCAATTGAGGAGGCCCCTAGAAGGTCTCAAAGAGTTAGAAAATCAGCTATTCCTGCTGATTATGAAGTGTACAACACTGAAGAATTTTAAATGGAGGATGATCCCACCTCATTTGAAGAAGCCATGAAAAGTGACCATTCATCAAAGTGGCTTGAGGCCATGGAAGATGAGATGAGATCAATGAATGCAAATAAAGTTTGGGATTTGGAGATAATTCCTAAAGGAGCCAAAACAGTAGGCTGTAAATGGGTCTACAAAACAAAACTTGACTCTCAAGGGAATATAGAGAGATATAAAGCCCGACTTGTGGCAAAAGGCTTTACACAAAGAGAAGGGATTGATTACAATGAGACCTTTTCTTCAGTCTCATGTAAAGATTCCTTCAGAATTATAATGGCATTAGTGGCACATTACGATTTGGAATTACATCAGATGGATGTAAAGACGGCATTTCTCAACGGAAACTTAGAGGAAAATGTTTACATGGCACAACCGAAAGGTTTTGTCATGGAAGGAAAAGAACGTTTGGGATGCCGCCTAAAGAAATCTATTTATGGATTAAAACAAGCTTCAAGACAGTGGTACTTGAAGTTTGATCAGACAATAAAGAATTTTGGGTTTAAAGATAATGTTGAGGACAATTGTGTCTACGCAAAGTTTAAGAATGGGAAGTTTATCTTCCTTGTCCTGTATGTGGATGATATCTTACTTGCTAGTAGTGATGTCAATCTACTACTGGAAACAAAGAAGTTTTTGTCCTCAAAGTTTGATATGAAAGATCTTGGTGAAGCTTCGTTCGTTCTAGGGATCGAGATTCACCGAGATAGAAGTAAAGGGGTATTAGGACTGTCACAAAAGGCATACATAGAAAAAGTCTTAAAGAAATTCAGTATGCACAAATGTAGTCCCTCACCTGCTCCTATAGTCAAGGGCGACAGATATGGGGATTTTCAATGCCCTAGGAACCAATATGAGATCGATCAAATGAAAGTGGTTCCATATGCTTCAGCTGTCGGAAGCTTGCAATATGCTCAAGTATGTACGCGCCCTGACTTGGCATTTGTTACCGGGTTACTTGGCAGATTCCAGAGCAATCCTGGAATAGAACACTGGAAATTGGTAAAGAAAGTCTTGCGTTATTTGCAAGGAACGAAAGGCCTCATGATGACGTATAGAAGATCTGATTCACTCCATATAGTGGGATATTCAGATTCTGATTATGCGGGAGATAATAGAAAATCCACGTCTGGATATGTGTTTACTCTCGCAGGGGGAGCTATTTCATGGAAAAGCTCAAAGCAAACCGTCACTACATCGTCCACAATGTATGCCGAGTTTGTAGCATGTTATGAGGCAACGGGGCAGGTGAACTGGCTAAAGAAGTTCATACCCGGTTTGAAGGTGGTTGACGACATCAATAGACCACTGAGGTTATACTGCGATAATAATCCAGCAGTACAGTATGCTCACAACAATAGGTCAAGTGGTGCTGCCAAACACATTGACATAAAGTATTATGTTGTGAAGGATAAAGTCTGGGATCAAATGATAAGTCTTGAGCATATAAGTACCGAAAAGATGCTCGCGGATCCGCTTACAAAAGGCTTACCACCCAACGTGTTCAGAGAACATGTAGCCGGCATGGGTTTAAGGGAAAGCCTATGATTCCTGGACTATAAAGGGCCCAAAAGTTAAAGTAACTGTTTCAGATCAGAGACGTGCATTGTAGCTGTCAAATCTATCGGCGATTGACCGAGACGATGAAACATGCTCTATGCATCATCTGTGAAGAAATGAGTAAGGTTTAAAGGATTGAAGTTTAAAGTTTAAAGATAAAAGTAATAGTGAGATCAAGGGGGAGAATGTTAGATTGATCTCTTGACCAATAGGCCCAACGGCCTATTGGGCCTTGGTCTCGCGCCCTGATCGGGGGCGCCCAACCCTACATGGTTGGTGGGCCCCCGTCGCACTGCGCTATATAGAGAGAGGTGGGGGCCGGCGGCTCGATGTACGAGGTTCGCCGTGAGCCGCAAACCCACCGACAAAACCCTAGACCGATCTACGAGGGCGCGCAGCCAGCGACGGGAAGCTCCGCTGATCCTCGCCGTCGCCACTGCTACGCCCGACCGCACTGCATCGACGTCCGTGCAACCTCTACTCCATCCGTCGCTGCCCGTGTGCTGCCTCCATCACCGAACCCGCGATGGCTAGCACAACCACGACATCATCTGGAGGCTCAGGTTCATCACCAGCCCTCTCTCCCCTATCTCCCTCTCGGTGTAGTGTTCTAGGTCTAAATGTGTATGTGTTTCATGGTTCTATGAGTTCACCGGCCTAGATCTACCCTAGTCGATACACAGAATGTTTTCAGTTCATCACCACCGCGCCGCGGCCGAGCCCCAGCGGCGCGCGCCGGAGCGCCACGGCCAGGCGGCGGGTCAGGCGGTTCACCTCGGCGTAGGTGAGCACGGCGCCCGTCGCGCCGTCGATGAGGCACGGGCGGTCGGCCACCTCGGGGAGGCGCTCGAAGCAGTAGCGGTGCAGCGGGAGGGTGTTGGTGATGGCGATGTCCGGGAGCTTGGACTGGAAGATGATCTCCGGCGACGCCTCCTCCACGACGGCCACCGGCTTCTGCTGCTCCTCGGTGGACCCCATCGAGATCAGTGTCACACGAGGGACAGGACAGGGAGGGCTTGCTTGGGCGAGGTTTGCGTGTGCAAGATTTGCAGTGTCCGGTACTTGCTACTTATTGTCGTCTTTGCTGCATACAAAGGGTGATGCATGATGCAGCATTTGGTGGGAAATCGCAAATTAATTTGCGAAATAAAAGTGCCAAATGTGTCGAAAGACTGGACTATGGGAGGGAGAGGGAGTGGTTTGTAAAATGTATATTCGTCGAGGGTTGCTGCTTGCATTGTTGGATTGTTAGGAGACGGTCACTGAGCTGTCTTGTCAGAAGGTCAAACAATAGGAATTTCGTGTAAGCATAAATTTTCAACTATTATACTACCTGTTTGTTTCGTTGAAAAGTCAGGCTAAAAAATATTGTTCACTAATTTGTTGTAAGAGAAAAACACTATACCATGTCTGATAAGCCAGACTGATAAATTTAAGCGAACAGGGTTGATTGTGCCACAGACTACTTCGTATGTACTATATTTAGGCTTGGGCTAGCGCAACCTCTCAACTTCCAAATGTTTTTTTCCAATTATTAATTTCCTTTTTTTAGAGAAGCCATGCGACGCACTTTATTGATTATCAAATAGGACTACATCGTCTACAAGACTAAGAATAAAACCAGGGGTTCATCGACCCAAATACAAATATCTTTTGCCGATAAAGCTACTTTCGCTAACTCGTGCGCCACCTTATTTGCTTCCCGATCACACTTCTCAAGATATATTGCTTCAAAGTTCTGCCATATCTGGAAACATTCATCAAAAATTGGCGCCCCCGCGGTAGATGAGATGCCACTTTTCATAGTGTCCATAACCTCCGTGCAGTCTGGATGAACGATGAAGCCGTTGCATCCGATGTGTTGAGCAAGTAGCAGTCCTTCCCTTTTTATATAGTAACTAGGTAGCGTGCCCGTATGCTGCTATGGGACAATAAAATTTTTATACTAAAAACACACGAATCGCACAACAGATTATATTCCATCCCTACTATTTACAATTCCAAAAAATATATATTCTAACCTCTAAATTTCTTTTTGACAAAAATAATCTACAGTTTGTTGGAAGATTAAAAAGATGACAGCCACCATGTACCCTCTAACTATCAGATTTCGCCGTCCCTTGCCACACCGTACTTCTAGTTTCATGAGTGTGCATGTGCCGACTCGTGGAGTCTATTTTGCATGTCCAGTTCTTAGCTCAAGTTGTGCCTTACACTCAGGTCCATCTCCACCACTCAACTGTCAATACGCATTTGAAATTGGGAACAAATCCAACATTCAAAAGGATTCAATAATACTGAAGAAAATGGGAACAAAATATCAGCATGCTATGCAATGTAACTTCTGTTTTGCCAACATAAAAGAAACTTATCCGTGCTAAAGGATCACAGGTTCATAGTGTACAATGCCAGAAGAGCATCCTTACCAGGTTTCAAGTTTCTATATATTATGCCATTGGCATGTAAACAGTCCATTCCACAGTTAATTACAGTGTGTAATGTGTGTATCTAGTTGGCTAGGCCAAATGCTGTTCAGATAAGTTTTCAGTGACATTCCTGGCAGTAGCTCAATAACAATCACCATCAATGGTCCCTTCCCAACTCCAATGAACTGCATGAGTGCATAAACAGTTATGAGAAGGTCCCAAAAAATGACAATCTATGTATCCACACAAACATGTCATTCAGACCAGGAAGTACCTTGACAAGATTCTCATGGTTCACTTTACACATTATATTTACTTCTCGACTGAAACAGGCTTCAAGTGTTGCTTTTTCTTCAGAAGTTTTTCCACGGTTAAGAACCTATCGCTACAATTTGATCACTATACCTATTCAGAGATACAAGGAATACAGGACTACTGAATATGACTTAAACATACTAAAAGACAAATGAAAATAAACTAAAACAACAACTAATGCAAATACTTGAAATTCAGTCCAATAAGGTAGCCACATACATGTGAAAAATTAGGTGCAAGTATGCCTGTCTTAAAAGTATCGTTACTTCCTCTTGTGGACCTTCCTAGTTTGTTCCCAACGAACATCAACTTAGGATCAACAAGTAGCTCCCTATCTTCAGATGCCAGAGATCAAAGTAATTAGATTCTACAAAGAATTGGGCATTAGAAGAAACAGAGCAATATTATTATTATAATATAATCTGTAAATAAAAAGGTAAACCGTAAGGCAGTTGTACAATAAACGCTATGTTCAGTTCATATTTAGATCAGAGGAAAATTGAAAAATATTTACCAAGCATGGTTGCTTCAGATATATATTAGTGGAGAAAACTGAACTTGAACCACAACTTACCTTTGAGAGTCAATGCCAATATATTTCGATGGTTGGCTTTAGGACATTAGTAGTTTAAGCAGTACTGGAGCACTACTGTCAAGAATATCGCAAATGCCGACGAAGTCATCATCGTGTCATCCAAACCAAGCATCCATCCTAGCATATTCACATATGGTCGTTACTGATCTACCAGCAAGCAGCAAAATTTATTGAGCACAAGAACTTATTCTACATTCGATTATTTTTTTCATAGTTGCTTTGGCAGCTGGTTGTGCTAAGCATCAAGCATCACTGTATGAATGGTAACCATTGATTCATCATGTAAAATTGCAATAATTCTAGGCAACCCAAGGAAAAAAACCATCTTAGTTAACATATAGTCTCTGATAGCCTGATTCCACCTTTTTGGATTTGCTCATTCTAAAAACAATAGAAAATCTCTGGATGTTAGTTTTAATTATTTTGTTTTTCAGATGAAATATGGCAAAATAATATGTACTATTCATAGTTTCCGAATTAGTTAAAACCAACTCGGATTTAGGGAGGCAATCAAAGAGATGGTATAGAATTGAGTGCCTTACATCCTCTTTTATCTTCAGAACAATCCAAGCTAAGAGGTTGATGAAATGACAGTCCCCTCGCTGCCTAAAGTTAAAAAACAACATTTACACATAAATAGTGATGGTGACAAAAATTGATTAATCCACTCCAACAATAGTAATCTAAAAAATTCCAGTAATGTCTCAACACAGTAACTAATCTATCTGAGCAAATCAAATCTTGCCAACCAAACATTTGGCTTTGACGCCAAAGAATTTTCAACCAACAGCTCAAACACTTTATAAATTGAAAGATACTGACATACCACTGAATTTACATGTAAGACCATACTTTGTAGACAAGCGAATGTAGTTGAAACGTCCTACCTACCAGAGAAAAACAAGGATCTATGCATTAGAATCCTGTAGTATATTTGCTAATCCATTTCTGAAAAAAAACACACTATTAATAGAAACTCTACACTGAATAGCGATAAGCAGGACACAACTGACAGACTGATCTAACAAAATTTGCTGTTCTGACAAAAGCTCACTGGAAAAGAAATCTACATGGCCAAAAGATTTCGAGACGAACCTGAAAACAAACATTGCATTTGCTACACAAACATTGCTTGCTCCTGCTAAGAAAAAAAATAAAAACAAATCATTGTTACTAACCCTTAACAACAAAATTGGTTTCACACTATATCCCATGTTAGTGCTGATTTTTTTGACTCATTGTAATGAGAATATGAGAGTAATGTCATAGCCCAGTGTTCGAAGTGTTCTTGTATGGGCTCTAGTTCAAGGGACACCTGAGAAAATGACACTCACGGTTTGTTAATGATTTGTTTCTGATGATACTCATGGTGACTCTGCTACAAAATTCAATCCTTCGACAGTGGTAACTATTCAATCATTGGTCTTTATAGAGATTGTAGGCAAAAATTAAAAAGAAGATATCCGAACAAAATGAAGTGCTCGAACGTGGACCCAGAAGCCTTACCAACCAGCAAGGAAATCTAAAAGCTCTAGATGATTTTCAATATACTACATGCAACAATATATTTCATCAGTCTTCTGTCTAAGCAAAATGCACCAGCAGTAAACTAGATCTTTCCTTACCTATAACCATAGAGGTAATAATTAGGCCTACACCCGATAAAAAAATCCAGTTAAACACATCGTTAAATTTTAAAAAGGTCATCAAGAAGATTAAAGGAGAGCTAACGTACTCCCCAACCCAAGGAAGGCAGATTCTGGATGACCTGCTCTTGATTTGGTTCTACTTCTCCATCACTAAAGATCAACACTCTCAACAAAGAGATATTTTTCTCGACCTCGCTCTTTCAGAGCCTAATAAGAAGGTGAATACCAATCAGGCTGCAAGTAGTATTATAATAAATCACTTCGCTTTGAGGAGCATAGAACAAGGATAAGAATCAATGGCATGCTGACATCACGGTAGAGGTAATATAAACAAACATACTATTGCACTTGACTCCTTGTAAATTCCAATGTTGTTCATGTCAACAAAAAAAACATGCAGTCCAACAAGAAATAATATGATGGACTTGTTTCCTTAATATATACCTATTGTTGTTATCTTCAGCATAAGAGAGGACATCTAGAAGAAATAGAAATATGGACATGTGTCATAGAGAAATAGTAGCAAATGCAATTGCTCCTGCTTGCAGAAATTGAATTTCCCCTGCCTAAGTTTTTGTTCATGTCCACTTATCTAATCTTTGTAATGCAAAATTAAGGGGGATTTCAGCAAACACTCCCATCCAGTATTACATAAGCTTCCCTCCCCTCTAAGATATCATATGCAACCATCTATGGTTCAAAATTGAAAGGTACCTTAATTCTACTGGATTTTGGTAGATATAGCCAAATCACGCCAAGTATTGCATTTAAGTTTGCAATCACGTGCACACTCTAGAAATTCAAAGAGATACATATGTGGCGTAATAAGAAGCACATCATGTAATTCATCCAAATGATAACTCACGACTCAGAACAACTTCTCACCTGGCTAGTGTGCGCATGGACAGGCGGGTTTTGAACGGACCATGCTGATCGTCATGGAAGTGCAGGTGCTGCAGTTACTGAAACCGTGTGGCAGGCTAAAATAGCAGCGCTGGGGTGAGGGGTTCCAAGGACACCTCCTATGTGGCACCAGCACCACGAGCGAGAGGAACCGCTCCTTCCTGCAATGGAAAAAAACAACAAATACCAATTATACATGTTGAGTAGATCATATGTTATTTAATACCAACATAATTATCAGGTACTTGCATCGTGTTTGAGAGAGGATGAAGACAACCAGAGATGGTCCCTTGAGCACGTGCACACGATTCTTTATTTGCTATTCTATAAGACAAGCAATATAAAAATGGCATGTGTTAGTCATTTCATCAAATGCAAAGAAGACATAGGACCTTGAGTCATGGATGAACAAATAATTAAATAATTTATATATTCACAAATCGTAATGTGTAGAAAACATGGTCTGTTTCTATGGACGAATAATTAAACTGTAGACACTATTGAGATGCCAGAACTAATTCAGTAGTCAATACATAGTTTAGCCGGAGGTATGGGTACAAATCATTATGTCAATCACGACAAGACAAAATTACCAACAATTTTGCTATTATAAACTGAGCGAAAGGTGCATAGCAACAGTACATGCTTGCCTCTGCTAGTAGATTTACCAAACTATCCAATTGCTTCTGTTGGATTCGCAAGGTAGTTCATCCCTAAACCCTCCATCACTATAGAGCAAATCAACAAAGCCAAGACCAACAGTAGGGGCGGATCCAGTAAAAGGACACAGTGGACATATGCACACTTGATAACTTTTGTAGAAAATCGAATTTGGTAGACTTGATATTAGATCAGATCTGAGTACACCAAATAGCTTAGGTTAGGGTTTGGGTCCTCGGCTTCGCACAGAAGAGAGAGCAGGGAAGGGATGGCCGTACCTGTTGGACGCTTGTCACCGGCGAAGGGTCCGGCGAAGACATGGCGAAGGGCCTAACGAAAACCTAGGCACCTAGCGTAGGGCTACCGCGATGGTCTGCAGTCGCCACGAGAGAGAGTGCGCGGGGGCCCTGCGCCCTGGTGGCCGGCGGCGGGAGTCCTGTATTGCCATGCCGGAGGCAGGCAGCCTGGCGTCCTTGGCCAGCGCCCTCGCCTGATGGGTGGCTCCCTCGCCTAGTGGGCTGGTGCCTCATCCGTGGGGGAGACATCGTGGAGGAGTCAAGCGCGTGCGAGAGGAGGCGTTGAGGGAGTGGGGGAGTCGCGCGGGGTGGGAGGCGGCGTCGGGGGCGAGGGGGAGGCAAAAAAATTCGCACGGATGGGCAGAGCGACGACACGAAATTTTGTCGCACGGGGGAGGGCAGGACGACGAGGCGAAGTTAAATTGTCGCACCAAAAAGTGTCCACGCTTTGTTTTTTTAGTTGTAGGAGACATGGCCAATTTGCTTTTGTTTTTGTAATAATCTTTTTTTCAACCAGCAAATCTAATACCCCTTAAACCATTGACTTCGCTCTCCATTGTACCAAGTGATGCCATCATCGTCATCCACTTTACTTCCTTCGTTTTCCTTTTATTTGGAAATGGGTTCCACTACCACATTATATTTGCAAAGTGAGATTTGACCGAGAGGAGCATGGCCCACATCACAAGCTCACATCACATCTGACCAATTCTAGACACATATGTTAGCTAATATCGATCAGAAGAAGGTGCTCATGTTCACTGGCATATACATTGACTTCTTGTTAATTATAGTGGTCATCACCAATGGGGCAATAAGGCTTATGGAATTTTTTTATATATAGCAAGAATCTCTTGCACGGTAGACAACATAAAACCATGTGACTGTCTTTCCAAAATAGTCTCTGATACTATGCATTGTTATCCGATTTCCAATCCTGTACATCACAGTTAATTCATGTGTCCAGCTTATAAAAACAACATAAATGACATTATCCATTAGAGGAGGTGGTTTGATCGTCAACTCTAAGCACTGTAGTTAACGTGTGACACTCTTAGGGAGGACATCAACACCATCAATACATCCACACCTACACTAGTATAGATTACTGGACCAATTACTCATGCTCGTGCACATCAAAGCAATTATCAGGTGAGTTCGCTCTTAGACTTGTGTCCAAACTTACTTGGACCATGGAAACTTGCACACTCTTGTGTTGATTAGGAATGATGGAGAACATTATTAACAAGGAAAGGGTCTATGCAGGCTGTATACATATTACAGGACTACAACAACTTGTGGCAGTCACAATGACTCTATATGGACTCTGATTTTGTTGTTTTAGTACTTAATAAAAATATTATCAAGTCTAGTTTCCAACGTATGTATCTATCCTCACGCACATAGCTTATAGGTGTAAGCCGCAATTATCGATTAAGTACAGAGACCTGTCTGCCGACAGTGTTGTGCCACTCTATTTTTGCCTAATGGGTCGTGTATCAAGTTGAGTCCATTAACTATGCATCCTAGAGTTGGAGCATGATCTCAACACCTTGTGGTCATCCTCCCATCTACTAATAAGGTTTACAACCGCCAAGAACAACTTAGATTTTGTTGATTTCGATTATATATTTAGCCATTTCTACTTTGCCTTGCAACATGAGTGTCGTATAGATTGCTCGTCTACTTGTCTTCAAAACTCCACCATATTGTGATTAAAGATTGAAACCTTCATATTGATCTAGCAATTCAATACTTGTTCTTGCTAGTTCTTTGATTGCTTATAGGATGAGTGCCCTTGTGGCTAGGTTGATCATGCTCCCACAAGATCACGAGTGACTATTAGAGTTGGTGTATCCGTTGCTAAGGTCCAATCAAAGATATCTATCTCTACCAAAATATATGGCCACCATACCCCTACTCCCATCAGCCTCTCCAATAAGCTAAGTGGTTAGACAAACATGAAGCGAAGCGAGTGTTGCGCTAGCCTACAAAAAATGCAAGCTACCTATCCACAATTCTAGTGATTATGATCTCTAATTCACACAATGGCTAAGTCACTACTCTCTAAGTTAGTGAGCTCTTAAAAACTAACTAAAGAGCCTCACTAACCAAACTAGACAAGACACAAGCTAGCTCTCAAAACTAGTTAGACTAAAGAGCTTAGGTACACTAGGAAAGTAAATACACAAGAGAGGTAGTGAGTTATACAGTCGTGGCAAGAGAAGATCAGTCAATCACAATGAATACTAAATGAATTTCTTGGAGACAAGATGACACAATGATTTTTCACCAAGGTTCACTTGCTTGCCGGCAAGCTAGTCTCCATTGTAGTGATTCGCCCACTTGGAGGTTCACGTGCTAATAGGCATCACACGCCTAACCCGCAATCGAGTGCCGCACAACCAACACAAGATGGGGATCTACAAGCTACGAGCAATCCACCAGAGTATATGTTGGCTCTTCGCCGGAGAAAGGTCAAGAAACCCTCATAATCACCACAATCGGAGCCGAAGACAATCACCTTCCTCCACTCGATGATCCTTGCTGCACCAAGCCATCTAGGTGGCGGCAACCACCAAGAGTAACAAGCGAAATCCATAGGGAAACACAATCACCAAGTGCCTCTAGATGCAATCACTCAAAGCAATGCACTTGGATGCTCTCCAATCTCACCAAATGATGAATCAATCAATCTAGATGAGTGAGAGAGGAATGGCTAGGCTCACAAGGTTATATTCTCAATAGAAATGGCCAAGAGAGAGAGCCCAAACCGGCCAAACCACTTATATAGGCACCCACACGAAATAGAGCTGTTAGGGTCAAGGTGTGGTACCCCTACGCACTGACCGGGCGCGCCGATCAGGTTGACCGAACACACGCCTTCCCACGTCCAGTAGCGCATCTGTTGCCACATGTCACCGCTTTGAATGTTAGCCGCACGCGCGTCACTTAAGTGGCGACCGGACGCACCAACATGTGACCGGACGCAACCAAGCCGTGTAAGGTCATGTGCACGCCTACACCCCTGAGCAAACGATAGGACATGCCGTTAGTACGACCGGACGCTCCACAACATGGAGTCCGGTCTCACCCATTTTTACACCGAGAGGTCCAAAATCAAGATTTTTGTGACCTGACGCGTCTGATCAAGGGTGACCGGACACGCCCTAGCATTCGATCCTCTCTATCTCCTCTCAGCGCGCTACGTCAGCATACGTCATCACTGACTAGACGTAGGCCCTATGCGCCCAGTCCTTCACCTGCTCAGTGTCCGGTTACAAATCGAGGACACGTCGTTCTCTGCACGCCACTGACTAGACACAGGGGCAGATTCCTATCCTTGCGCAACTCCTCCTTTTCATCTCCAACTTCTCCACCCTTGATCAAATGTGCTAACCACCAAGTGTATCACCTTGTGCACGTGTGTTAGCATATTTTCACAAACATTTTTAAGGGTGTTATCACTCACTAGAATATAAATGCATATGCAATGACTTAGAACATCTAGTGGCACTTTGATAACGGCATGTCACGATGAGTTTCACCCCTCTTAATAGTACAACTATCTATCCTAAATGTGATCACACCCACTAGGTGTCTTGATCACCAAAACAAAGAGCTCCTATCAAATATACCTTTGCCTTGAGCTTTTTGTTTTTCTCTTTCTTCTTTTCCAAGTTTGAGCTTTTGATCATCGCCATTGCCATAACCACCATCATGATCTTCATCCATTTGCTCCTCCACTTGGAATGTGTACTAACCTATCTCATGTTCACTTAGAGCTAAGTTTAGCACTTAGGGTTTGTTGACGGTAGTTAACAACCATTATAAACCATCAATAAAACATGTATAAGGGCACAATAGTGATCACCAATAAAGGTCTAGGGGTTTAAACTAACAAATTCCATGAGTTTTGGTGAATCTGTATTTTCTATAGGGTTTATCTAGAAAACCGTCAAGGTGGACCTACATGTCAGAATTAATCATGCTTATCTATTGCAAAACGGGCACCAGAAGGTTCCAAAGGACTCTAGAGGACACCACACCAAAGCGGGAGCCGAGGGGCTACCAGGTGGGGCCACCCATAAGCCTCTGCCTCGTTATGTCGGTTCTCCACTGCCTCCTAGGTTGCATCTACACCATTCTTTAAGCCGGTTTGATCCAAGGGTCATGATAGACATTCTGGCCTATATATATCACCCCTGCCCCCTCCCTCAGTAGATCCCTAAAACCCTAATTCATATCTTCAGGATCAGAGCTAGCAATCAAGAAAAGATTAGTCCTCCATAGGATCTAGTCTTATAAATAGAAATAGTGAGATAGAGAGTGAGGGAAGAGTTTGGAGGAGGTGTCGGCCTATTGGTGCTCTCTCTATGGCTTGTACCTTGGCGAATTCAAGTTCTACCTGAGCTTGCTTTTGAGATTTCTCTGGTAATCAACTTCTGATTCAAGTAAGCATCTTGTTTATATTGTTCATTAGGTTTGCGACTCTTTTGAGTGCTTTATTCTCTACATAGGGGGAGTAAAGTATTAATCGTAAGTGTAAGCATGGTGCTTAGACTTGGGTTAATCATGGAGGCCCCCTACATTCCGAAAGGTTGTAGATCGTGTGTGTGACATAAGTTCTATATAGCCTGTACTATATAGCTTCATTGATCCTTTGTATTCCACCTCCCGTCTGTAGGTGCAAGTAGAACGTGGCTGCGAAGGAAAGCATCCTCTGCTAGTGTCTTTCCCGAGTAATTTCCCTAGTTGAATAGTAGAAGACATAAGCTTATCCAAGTCAGAACTATAGAACCTTAGTTATCCTCTCTACGCTCTAATTTATTTTAACCTTGTTGCTACCCCTAGTTAAATTAGACCGTAGTTAGTCTCACATGTTTCCCTGTGGATACAATACTTGGAATACCTCTAGGTGAAAGCTACAGTAATATTCGTGCGCTTGCGGATTTATCTGCGTGCATTAAAATATACCAACAGGGTTTTATTAATTCACCAAAACCAAACTAGAGCTTTGAATCTCCCCCTTTTTGGTAATTTATGACAACCCTTTCACCAAGATATGAATTGAAATTCATTTGAATCTATGTTGCTTGCTCAAGCATTTTTACCATGTGTAAAGGATTTTAGACAAGTTTCATGAACCCAAATTGGTAGCATTAGCTCCCCCTACATATGTGCTAAGAGTTTAGATAGAAGCTTGCACATATGCATTTATTAGAGTTGTGGGAGAGTAATGTCTACCAAATGATGCTAAGGTATAAGAGATGGACCTTTGAAGCGTGATACCAATCAGAGTGCACCAAATATACCATCCTTAGCGCCATCGTTAGTTAGATACCTCTTGCAAAGACAAAGAACTAGATACCCCGTGAGATCAACATTATAAACAAGGTTCTAGTACCACTTGTGAAAACAAATGCAAGGCATATCTAAATATCATCCTATGCATGCTCGTTTTTCATTTCATCAATCAAAGCTACAACTAGCATACTCCACACAAGCCTAGATATTAAATCTAAAAACTTGTGCCATGCAAGCAAACATATGAAACACACATTCAAGGTTCTCCCCCTTTGTCATCTTTTCCCTATCTTTGTGCACTAATTTCTCCCCCTATGTCAAGGTTCTCCCCCTTTGTCATCAAGACCACAAAGGTTCAATTTTGGATAGGTTAAAATTATCAATGTCAATCAATAGGGTGAGGATCATTTTTCCCAAATTTGGTTCAATCTAGAACACTTGCCAAAGATATTTAACTTTGTTTGATCCAAGGACAAGCTTCTTCACACCTCATTTCAAGGGTTATCTTGACCATGTTGAGTTAAACACTTATAGCTCATTTTCTAGATCAAACACTAGGTTCACAAGCCCACAAACATGTCATATGCTACCACTAGATCAAGTCAAGCATAGAAGCAATAGTGGTACCATATAGGCACCAGATTCATTTGATTTTCATGCATAAGCCTATAAAACATGAGGAATGACTAGATGCATTAAACAAGTCCTTAGCAAAGGATGGATGCATGCCAATCAACTTTTACCTTGCATTGTTCGATGAAGAGGCATGTCATATAAGTGGGGGTGCATCAACACATATTTGAGAAATCCAATATGTTCAACTCATTCCTTAGCTTGCAAAACCTCTTCTCATCTAATGGCTTGGTGAATATGTCGGCAAGTTGATCTTCGGTGCCCACAATCTCAATTGAAATGTCCCCTTTTTGTTGATGATCTCTTATGAAATGGTGGCAGACATCAATGTGCTTTGTTGTTGCATGTTGAACCAGATTGTTGGTTAGCTTGATTGCACTCTCATTGTCACATAGCAATGGCACTTTCTTGAACTTGATTCTAAAGTCATTCAAGGTGGCCTTCATCCAAAGAATTTGTGTACAACTACCAGTGGATATGTATTTGACTTCGACGGTTGATAATACAACACTATTTTGCTTCTTTGATGATCATGAAACAAGTGATCTTCCCAATAGTTGACATGTGCCCGAAGTGCTCTTCCTTTCAACCTTGCATCCCACATAATTGGAGTCAGAATAACCAACTAACTTAGACTTTGCACCTTTGGGATACCACAAACCAACATTTTGTGTATGCTTCAAGTACCTTAATATTCTCTTTGTTGCCTTCAAATGACTTTCTCTTGGTTAGGCTTGAAATCTTGCACACATGCACACACTAAACATGACATCCGGTCTTGATGCGGTCACATAGAGTAGGCTTCCAATCATAGATTGATACAACTTTTGATCCACCATGTTGCCACTTGCATAACTATCCAAATTGCCATTTGTTCCCATTGGTGTACTAATGGCCTTGCTCTCATCCATTCCAAACTTCTTGAGCATATCTTTGATGTACTTGCCTTGACTCATAAATGTACCATTCTTCATGTGCTTGATTTGAAGACCAAGGAAGTAACTCAACTCTCCAATCATGGACATCTCAAATTCATTTGCCATCATCTTTCCAAACTCTTCACAAAAGTCTTGATTGGTTGATCTAAATATGATATCATCAACATAGATTTGCAACACAAACAAGTCATTTCCAATCTTCTTGGTGAAAAGTATGGTGTCAACCTTTCCCATCTTGAATCCCTTAGAGAGAAGAAAATCTCTCAATCTCTCATACCATGTTGTAGGTGCTTGCTTCAATCCATACAATGCCTTCCTTAGCTTGTACACATGGTTAGGCTTCTTGTCATCTTCAAAACCGGGTGGTTGCTCAACATAAACCAACTCATTGATGTAGCCATTGAGAATTGCACTCTTGACATCCATTTGATAGAGCTTGATGTTGTGGACACAAGCATAGGCTAACAAGATCCTAATTGCTTCCAATCTAGCAACTAGAGATATGTTTCTCAAAAGTCAAGACCTTCTACTTGAGTGTAACCTTGTGCTACTAATCTTGCTTTGTTTCTTACTACTATCCCATCTCTGATCTTGCTTGTTTCTAAAGACCCATTTGGTTCCAATCACATTGTGGTTCTTTGGTCTCTCAACTAATTCTCATACTTAATTTTTTGTGAAGTTGTTCAATTCTTTATGCATAGCATCCACCCAATCAACATTATTCAATGCTTCTTCTATCTTGTTTGGTTCAATGGATGACACAAATGAGAACTGCTCACAAAATGATGCCAATCTTGATCTTGTTTATATACCTCTAGAAATATCTCCAATTATAGTGTACAATTGATGATCTCTTGCAATGTTGGTTGGTTAGAGTATTGGAACTTGATTGCTTGCACTTACTTTATCATTAGGTTGAGATGATGAGCTAGCCACTTGATCTTGCACATTGTCATGAGAACCACTTGTACTTACTTGATGTGTATCATCTTGCACATTTGAGTTAGAGAGCACTTGCACTTGATCATCTTCATATCATTCACTTGCCTAGGCCTTAATTCACCAACATCCATGTTCTTCATGGCATTTGAAAGTTGAATGTCTCTAACATCATCAAGATTCCCATTTTCATCTTGGGAACCCTTGGTTTTATCAAATTCAACATCATGAACTTCTTCAACTTGCCAATTTCTAAACTCTATATGCTTTGCTTGTAGTGGAGTAACCAAGCAAGAATCCTTCATCACATTTCTTGTCAAACTTACTCAATCTAGTGCCCTTTATTCAATATATAGCATTTGCAACCAAAAACCCAAAAGTATGCAATTTTGGGCTTTCTACCATTCAAGAGCTCATAAGGTGTCTTCTCTTTCAATGGGTGACAATAGAGGGTTGCTACAATAGCAAGCCATGTTGATTGCTTCGGCCCAAAAAGATTGACTCACATTATACTCACTAAGCATAGACTTTGTCATGTCAATAAGGGTTCTATTCTTTCTCTTAACAAGTCCATTTGATTATGGAGTGTACTAGGCCAAGAATTGATGTCTAATTCTAAAATCATCACATAACTCGTCAATTCTAGTGTTCTTGAACTGACTACCATTGTCACTCCTAACTCTCTTGATAGTTGTTTCAAACTCATTGTGTATGCCCTTGACAAATAATTTGAAAGTTGCAAACACATCACTCTTGTCCACAAGAAAGAATACCCAAGTGTATCAAGTATAGTCATCCACTATCACAAAGCCATATTTGTTTCCACCAATGCTAGTGTATTGTCTTGGCCCAAATAAATCCATGTGCAACAACTCAAATGCCTTATTAGTACTCATTATGCTATTCTTAGGATAGGTGTTTCCAACTTGTTTTCCGGCTTGACAAGAGCTACAAAGTTTATCCTTCTCAAATACCATATCTTTCAAGCCTTTAACTAGAAAGTGCTTAATCAATCTATTCAATTGTTTCATTCCAACATGACCAAGCCTTCTATGCCATAACCAACCCATTCTAGACTTAGTGAACAAGCATGTTGACAATTGAGTTTCAGTAGCATTGAAATCAGCCAAGTATAGATTCTCATATCTAAAGCCTTTGAAGATCAAATTAGAGCCATCTACACTTATGATCTCTACCTCATCTACTCCAAATATGCACTTAAATCCATGATCACACAATTGAGCCACAAATAGCAAATTGAAGTTCAAGCTCTCAACTAGCAACACATTGGATATGCTCAAGTCATTGGATATTGCAATCTTATCAAGCCCTTTGACCTTGCCTTTGCCATTGTCACCAAAAGTGATACTATCATAACCATCATTACCATTGGTGTTGATTGAGTTGAACATTCTTGCATCATCGGTCATGTGTTGAGTGCACCCACTATCAAGAACCCAATGCCTTTCTCTGACTTTGTAATTGACCTACAAAAGAAAATCAATTCATTTTAGACACCGAAACTTGCTTGGGTCCTTGAAGGTTAGTGACCAAGCTCTTTGGAACCTAAATGGCTTTCTTCTTTGAGCCCACAATTGTTGTACCAACAAACTTAGCCTTCACTCCATTCACACCCTCGATAAGCAAATAACAAGAATCAAACTTAATTGAGGATACATTAGTGTTCTTGTTCTTGTTCTTGCAATATTGCTCCACATGCCCAACTTGCTTGTATCTATTGCAAAACCGACCGTTGTTCTTCACAAAACTAGTCTTGTGAGGAGCAAAGTGAAAGCTCTAGTTTGGTTTTGATGAATTGATGAAACCCTAAGTGCTAACCTAGTTTATCAAAGTGAATATGAAATAGGTTATGCACATTCTAAGTGGTGGAGCAAGATGGAAGTGATCATGATGGTGATAGCCATGAAGATGATCATGTGCTTGGGCTTAGAAAAGAAGAAGAAAGAGGAAAACAAAAAGCTCAAGGCAAAGGTGATATCCATAGGAACTTTTGTGTTTTGATGATCGAGACACTTAGCGAGTATGACCACATTTAGGATAGATAGCAGTACTATTAAGAGGGGTGAAACTCATATTGAAATGCGGTTATCAAAGTGTCACTAGATGTTCTGACTCATTGCATATACATTTAGATTCTAGTGAGTGCTAAAACCCTTGAAATTGTTTGAGAAAACATTCTAACACACGTGCACAAGGTGAAACACTTGGTGGTTAGCACATTTGATCAAGGGTGGCGAAGTTGGAGAAGAGGTGGTGCTATTTTCAGTGGCTGGACTCTGACTCCCGTAGTGACCGAACTCGGTGGTGGAGTGTCTAGTCAATTTTAGTGAAGGTGGCATGCTCGGGCTTGGTCTGGTCTGTGACCGGACGTAGAACAGTGAAAGTGATCGGACACGCAGGGCCTGCATCAGGTCTGGGCTGATGTATGCTAACGTATGTGTGTACGCTTGGCCAGAGGCAATCGGACGTAGTTGCACATCTGGTCATCAATGATCTAACACGTCTGATCGCAAAAAATCATCTCTGGATGCTTATTGGAAACGAACTAACGTTGGGAAGTCACAGGGAGCGGCGTGTCTGGTCATGGCATGGCCATGGCATGCACGCGAGTGCCCTAACACTGATCAGCGTGTCCAGTCCTGCAACAGGCACGTCCGGTCTTGACTTAACCATGCAGGCGTTGGGAGTTAGCCATTAGAGATCAGTGGCTTTGCTGAATGGAGGTGACATGTGGCAGTGATCCCATAACCGGACGCTGGGGCATCTACATCCGGTCAAACCGACTGGCGCATCCGGTCACGTTGTGTTTGCTTATAGTAGAGAGCCAACATCTGTATTTTAAGGGGACACCTATATAAGGTGTTTGGCTCGCTCTAGCTCACTCTCTTAGCCATTTGCATTGACATAGCAGCCTTGTGAGCTTAGCCAAAGCCCTCTCACTCATCTCCATCATTGATTCTTCATCTTTGTGGGATTGGGAGTGAATCCAAGTGCATTGCTTGAGTGATTGCATCTAGAGGCACTTGGTGATTGTGTTTCGCTGTGGGTTTCACTTGTTTCTCTTAGTGGTTGCCGCCACCTAGATGGCTTGGTGCAGCGAGGATCATCGAGCGGAGGAAGGTGATTGTCTCTAGCTCCGATTGTCATGATTGTGAGGGGTTCTTAACCTTTCCTTGGAGGAGAGCCAAAAGGTACTCTAGCGGATTACTCATGGCTTGTGTGATTCTCATCTTGTGTTGGTTGTGCGACACCTGGTTGTGGGTTTGGCATGTGATGTCAATTAGCTCGTGAACCTCCAAGTGAGTGTATCGCCACAATGGGTACTAGCTTGCCATCAAGCAAGTAAACCTCAATGAAAAATCTTGTGTCATCTCTTGTCACTGGGATTCTATTGTGATTGATTGGCTCCATCTTGTGATTGGCTCATTCCTCGACACATCGGTATAAACATTACTACCTCTCTTGTATTTACATTCTTAGTGTAGCTAAGCTCTTTAGTGTAACTAGTTTTGAGAGCTAGCTTGAGTCTTGTCTAGTGGTTAGTGAGGCTCTTTAGTTAGTCTTTGAGAGCTCACTAACTTAGAGGCAGTGACTTAGCCTTGTGTGTGAATTAGAGACTATATTATTTAGAATTGTGGTTAGGTGGCTTGCATTTTTAGTAGGCTAGTGCAACATTCTCTTCGTCTCATTTTTGCCTAACCGCTTTGCTTAAGTATTGTTGTAGATTTTTTAATAGGCTATTCACCCCCTCTAGCCATTAGGACCTTTCACAAAGGCCGTCTTGCCTTTCTTGGGGGTATAGCCTAATCCCTCTTTGTTGAGAGAAAACCTTTGGCTACCCAAGCACTTTAGCAAGCAGGCCTCACCACCAAGGCATTGCCTAAGCCGCGAGTGAGCTCATTTACCTCCTTCTTAAGGGTTTTATTCTCAACCATTAGTGAGGCATCACAAGTGAAACCACCACTACTAGATGAGGTAGAAGTGGAAGTGTTATAAGAAGGGTTAGTGGGAGCAACAATAATAGACTTATAGATGGATTCATCAATTATATCACAAGTTAAGCCTATGTCACATTTTTCAATTACTTTTTCTTTTTGCTCAACAAGAATGGAATAAGCCTTTTCAAGCTTAGTGTGAGCCTTACCAAGCTTCTCATGGGCATCCTCTAGCCTCTCATGAGATGCATTGAGCTCATCAAAGGCTTGCTTAATGGCTTTTAGTTCATTATGCAAGTCTTTGCATTCCCTTCTCTTGATGTCAAAGTGAGTTTTAGCATATTCAAGTATGTCAATTAGTTCATCTTTAGTTGGTTCATCGTCATCATCACTATCACTTTCACTTTCACATCAATCATCATGAGATTGTACCTTAGTGGCCTTAGCCATGAAGCAAGTTGATGGAGTGTCGAAGAGAGAAGGCTTCTCATTTATAGCAGTGCTTGCAAGAGCCTTCTTCTTGGTGGTCTTCTCATCATCACTATCATCATCATCACTTGAGGAAGCATCACTATCCCAAGTGACAACATATGAACCACCCTTCTTCTTCTTCTTGAAGGTCATCTTGTCCTTCTTCTCCTTATTGTCCTTTTTCTTGCTCTTCTTGTCATCATCTTCATTCTCACTATTGTAGGGGCATTGAGCAACAAGATGATCCTTGCTACCACACTTGAAGCACTTCCTTGAATCATCCTTGTTCCTTGATGATGACTTCTTCCTTCTTTCCCAATAGCCCTTCTTCATCATGAATTTGCCAAATCTCTTCACAAAGAGAGCCATCTTCTCATCATCAATCTCATCAAAGCTTGAGTCGTCATCTTCACTTGATGTTTCTTGCTTTGCCTTGCCCTTGGACGATGATGTGGCTTTGAATGCCACACTCTTCTTCTTCTCATACTTCTTGTCATCTTTCTTCTCCTTGTTCTTCTCCTCTTTCTCATCATCATCTCTATATGTATCATTGGTCATCACATCTCCCAACACTTGGTTTGGTGTCATGGTGTTCAAACAACTCTTCACTAGAATAGTGACCAATGTGCCAAATCTTGATGGCAATCATCTCAAGAAATTCTGAGAGAAGTCCTTGTCCTTCACTTCTTCACCAAGTGCTTTGAGATCATTGATAAGCACTTGTAGCCTTTGGAACATCTCCAACACACTCTCATCTTCCTTCATCTTGAAGCTAGCAAACTTCTCCTTGAGAATATATGCTTTTGCACCCTTCACCACATGAGTGCCCTCAAAGGATTCCTCCAACTTCTTCCATACCTCATGAGCCATCTCAATGTTCTTGATTTGCTCAAATGTCCTCTCATCCACAGCATCATGAATGGCACTAAGAGCAATGTTATTATTTTAGAGCAAAACTTCTTCGGTCGTGGAGGGAGCTTCTAGATTTGCTACCTCAATGTTGGTCTCCACCACCTTCCACACATTTCTATTGATTGACTTGATGTAGGTGGTCATCTTAGCCTTCCAATAAGGATAGTTTGAGCCATCAAATTGGGGTAGCTTCTTAGTATTGTTGATTTGAGCCATTTTGACACCGAAGGTTGTTAAACCTCAAATCAAGGTGACCACAGCTCCGATACCACTTGAAAGGTTCTAATGGCTAGAGGGGGGTGAATAGCCTATAAAAATTTCTACAACAATACTTAAGCCAAGTGATTAGACAAATATAAAGCAAAACGAGTGTTGCACTAACCTATAAAAAATGCAAGCCTCCTATCCACAATTCTAGTGATTATGATCTCTAATTCACACAATGTCAAAGTCACTACTCTCTAAGTTAGTGAGCTCTCAAAGACTAACTAAAGAGCCTCACTAACTAAACTAGACAAGACACAAGCTAGCTCTCAAAACTAGTTACACTAAAGAGCTTAGCTACACTAGGAAAGTAAATACACAAGAGAGATAGTGAGTTACACCGCCGTGGCAAGAGAAGATCAATCAATCAGAATGAATACCAAATGAATTCCTCGGAGACAAGATGACACAATAATTTTTCACTGAGGTTCACTTGCTTCCTAGCAAGCTAGTCCCCGTTGTAGCGATTCACCCGCTTGGAGGTTCACGCGCTAATAGGCATCACACGCCTAACCCGCAATCGGGTGCCGCACAACCAACACAAGATGGGGATCCACAAGCTATGAGCAATCCACTAGAGTACTTTTTGGCTCTCCACTGGGGAAAGGTCAAGAACCCCTCACAATCATCATGATTGGAGTCAGAGATAATCACCTTGCTCCGCTCGATGATCCTCGTTGCACCAAGCCATCTAGGTGGCGGCAACCACCAAGAGTAACAAGCGAAATCCGCAGCGAAACACAATCACCAAGTGCCTCAAGATGCAATCACTCAAAGCAATGCACTTGGATGCTCTCCAATCTCACCAAATGATGAATCAATCAATCTAGATGAGTGAGAGAGGAATGGCTAGGCTCACAAGGTTGTATTCTCAATAGAAATGGCCAAGAGAGAGAGAGAGCCCAAGCTGGCCAAACCACTTATATAGGCACCCTCACTAAATAGAGCCGTTAGGGTCAAGGTGGGGTGCCCCTGCGCACTGACCGGACGCGCCAGTCGGGTTGATCGGATGCACACCTTCCAATGTCCAATCACACATCCATTGCCACGTGTCACCGCTTTGAATGTCAGCCGCTCTTTGCAGCTCGCGCATTACTTAAGTGGCGACCGGACGTGCCAACATGTGACCGGACGCACCAAGCCACGTCAGGTCACGCGCGCGTGCCCCCAAGCAAACGATTGGATGCGCCGTTAGTAGGACCGGATGCTCCACAACATGGAGTCTGGTCTCGCCCATTTTTACACCGAGAGGTCCAAAATCGAGATTTTCGCGACCTAGCGCATCCGGTCAAGGGTGACCGGACGCGCTCTAGCGTCCGATCCTCTCTGTCTCTTCTCCATGCGCCACGTCAGCATAGGTCATCACTAACCGAACGCAGGCCCTGCATGTCTGGTCCTTCACCTACTCAGCGTCTGGTCACAGACCGAGGACGCGCCCTTCTCTACGCGCCACTGACCGGACGAAGGGGCAGAGTCCAGTCCCTGCGCAACTCCTCCTTTTTATCTCCAACTTCTCCACCCTTGCTCAAATGTGCTAACCACCAAGTGTATCACCTTGTACACATGTGTTAGCATATTTTCATAAATATTTTCAAGGGTGTTAACACTCACTAGAATCTAAATGCATATGCAATGAGTTAGAACATCTAGGTTGCCCTTTGATAATCGCATTTCACGATGAGTTTCACCCCTCTTAATAGTATAATTATCTATCCTAAATGTGATCACACCCACTAGGTGTCATGATCACCAAAACAAAGAGCTTCTATCAAATATACCTCTGCCTTGAGATTTTTATTTTTCTCTTTCTTCTTTTCCAAGCCCGAGCACTTGATCATCACCGTGGCCATCACCACCATCATGATTTTCATAAGTGCCAAATTTTGATCCGTCGGTCACCGTTAGTGTGCCTACCAGTTGTCTGTTTTGCTATCTTCTTCCCAATGGAGATCCTGAGCACATTTGGTTCCATTCAGATCACCCTTGTCCACAATCACCATGTTGCCCAGCCGCCATGGATCACCATCGTCACGGACGCCCTCACCAATGATGCGCGCCATGCAGGTCCGCAGACGCCCTCGTCTGTCCTGCCACCGCCTATGCTTCATCCACCTGTCGCGTGTTGCTCAACCCTCACCTACCGCTGGCACCTAGCTGCGTGGAGAAGCTGAGAGGGATGAGGAAACGAAAGACACGACTTTCAAAAAAAATATCAAAAACATTTTAGCATCTATAGTACTAAATAAATGTACTCAAAAGATTTTTTTTCATAGTGGATTTAATAAAAACTATTGATATTATAGTGAACGGAGCATAACTCAGCTGATTAGGTTTCTCAGGTTGAAACCTATCTAGCCAATTTCAAGATTTAAGCCCTCAATTTAACGTGGCCGTGTGGGCGATTATACTTTTCTGAATTTAGACGTGGTAGTTGTCTAACAGTAAGATTCTCATAGTTCATCTATATATTTTTTTAACAGAGACACTATTTATTTGTATCATTTATCCCTGCCCTGTACAAAGTTACTATCACTTTCTATTAGTACAAGTGTTTTCATGGGCAGGGTGGGTATCCCTGTATCTTCAGCCCTTCGCAGAAGCTTCATGTGATTCTCACATAATGGGGGCCCAATTGCAACGCAGGGTTTAGGGCTGCCATTCGCACTAGCCCATGGCTTCTCACTGGATTCATTTCCGCCCAAAACACAAACTTTCGCCGTCCCGGGGCGAAGCGGCGGCGTCCGGATACGGGATACCATGGCGGCGGCGGCGGCGGCGGGCGCGGCGAAGCTGGGAGCGGAAGGTGATGCGGTGGCGGTGGAGGTTCGCCTACCGCCTCTGTTGGAGGCGGATCCCCTTCACGCAGAGAAGAAGGTACGGCGCAGGCGTTAGAAAGAAGCTCGGCTCTTTTCGTAGGGTCAACCCATATGAGAAGCCTAATCGATTGTAGTATTCCACTTGGTTATGTGGAGTTTGGTCAAGGCGCGGATAGTTCAAGTTTAGTTACTGGATTGGAAAACTGAGCTTTTTTTGTAGGGAAACAGCTAAAATGATCAGAATTTGTTTGTGGTTAAGGGAGGGAGGGAGGGAGACTAAAGGAGATGAACTTGCTGGGAATTTCTTACTCACTTTTACTTGAAGTAGACAATTGCTGGATTTTATTTTCATTTTGCAGGAGTACAAGTGTACAACCTAGTCGATGAGTGATATTGTTAATTTAAATCTTTATTGTTTGAGCTGATGTAAGGAGTGTTTATTCCTGTTTCTTCTAAAAATTAAGGATCTTCCCTTTCTTATAGAGCAAAGTTTTGCATTCCTTAAGCGAGTTCTGATATGATAGATGGCTGTTGCTGGCCCTGAAGAGAACTTGTCCAGCAGAAAAGGTGTCTGCTACCGTTATCTGTGTGGCGTTTTTTTCTGACACGGTAAAGATTGTTGTTCTTTGGTTTCTATCAACTTTGTAGTGAAAGCCTACTGCAGTATCAATTTCTGAGTGATTTCTTGTGATGCTGGGTTAATAAAAAGATTTTACCAGTATTGTTTGTCATGTGGATTTCCTTTATTTTGTGTTATGGTTGAACAGTTTCATGCCAGATGTTGAGTTGGAATAAACTGACAATTGTGTTTTCTTTGTTGTCATACAATTTTGCTAGTCTTATTTTTCTGTGGAGAATTACAAAAATTTCCAGTAAGTTCCTTTTGTTTCTTCTTAAATGCAGAGGATACTGGAAGATAGGAACCTATCTTGTGAAATTCAGATTCCTGTTACATGTTCTGCTGCCGATGCCCTCAAATTACTGGATCAGATTATTGAAGCTGCTAGGGTAGTGTACATGGATGAGGTATTCCATGCTGTGTCACTCATTATTGATTGGTTCTTGATTTTATTCACCTCTACATTCTAACGAGATGATCTCTGTGAATTTTCTGCAGCTAGAGCTTTATTTTGCAGGAGATGATGTCGGTCCATTCTCTGCAAGGAATGAACTTGAATCCCTAAATCTTTTGTTCAAAATATTGAAAAAATTGCAACTCACTTCCAATGCAGCTGCCAAGAAAGTACTACAGATTCTACAGGATGAGATAGTTGTGAAGCTCAGATCTGTTGGAAAGTCAGATGATGCTCGGATGGTTGTTCAAACACAGAACCATGATGCTGAAGATTCTCTTCTGAAATGGGGAGAGCATCTTGGTGTTAAATCTAAATTGCAGATAGCTTGTAAGTCCCCATAGAATTTGCTGATAAATTATGAGTGCTTTGAGCACATTGCAATGCCATCCATTGAAAATTGAGAGCTTTTCCTACATTCTTTGTTAGAGTATGCACGTAAAGAAAATCTTGATGTTACAATCATTTGGTGTTCATTAGGTTTTTATCTTTTTACACTTAATTGTGTTTGCAAATCAACAATGTCTATTTGAGTTTTTATGTTCATCCTATTATAACAAATGTGCTGACAATCTTTATGTTAATGTATTTTAACCAGAAGATAGATGAGAGAGTGGAATAGATGGCGAGTCAGTAGATGTCATTCAATGATCTAGTGAGAAGTTTGTTTACTCTTTGCTGAATAATAGGACCCTTAGCTATTCTACTAAATGTCTTATCGAACTTAATTTCACTAAAATTGATCATTGGATCTTCATGGATACTTATTTGTATCAGCATACATATCATTTATCTGATTTCAGAAGGTTTAGTTTTTCAGGGAGCTGGAAGAGGAATGGTAGCTTCTGAAAGTATAGGTGTGGGGGATATTGCTCTTGAAATTCCAGAGTCCCTCATCATATCTGATGAACTTCTTTGTCAATCTGAAGTGGTACGTTCTCCTTTGGTAATCTAATTCCCTGTGTTTCTTAAGCACTGAAATACTTTCAGTACTGACTGACTCAAAATGTGGGTTTCTGATTTGTCTATAAATAAATCTTTCTATATTGTTTGCAGTTTCTTGCATTAAAAGGTTCCAATAATATCACTTCTGAGACTATGTTATTGTTGTGGAGCATGAGAGAGCGGTATAATCTAGCTTCAAAGTTTAAACCATACTTTGATACACTCCCAGCAAATTTTAATACAGGTACAAGAATTTTATTGTATTTTGTAAGAGAAGTCCTTAATCTAGTTCAAATAATAATTTCACCAAATGCCCTTCCAGGCTTGAGTTTTGGAATCGACGCCCTTGCTGCATTAGATGGAACCCTTCTTTTTGATGAGATAATGCAAGCTAAGCAGGTAATACCATTGTGGTTTGTGATATTGTTCTTTTAATTCTGTAAATCACTGCTCAATTGGTACAAAGCAGTAATTGGTTCTTTATTGCAGCACTTGCGCCAGCAGTATGATGAATTATTTCCCTTACTATGCACAAATTTTCCTGAGATATTCCGGAAGGATGTGTGCACATGGGATAATTTTCTGTGGGCATGTGAACTATGGTATTCCAACAGTATGATGATTGTTCTAAGTAGTGGGAAATTATCAACTTGCTTGGTTCCTGTTGCTGGACTTCTGAATCACTCGGTTTGTAGTTCTGTCCCTGGAAGTTTTCTTTTATTAGTCTTCAGATTTGTTTCTCATGTTCTCTTTTTCATATTTTCTCAAGGTGTCCCCTCATATTTTGAACTATGGTCGAGTAGATGAAGCTACAAAATCATTGAAGTTTCCTTTGTCTCGACCCTGTGATGAAGGGGAGCAGTGCTTTCTCAGTTATGGGAAACATCCAGGGTCACATCTCGTTACATTCTATGGTTTCCTACCAAGAGGAGATAACCCTTATGATGTTATACCTTTAGGTAATCTGTTACGGTAGTTGTATTCCTAGCTGCATGTAGATCTGCAAGTAGAGAGGTTACTTCTGCTGTCTTTCCAATGAAATGTTTGTTGGCCTAGATCTCAAATGCCTAATTTACCTGTTACAATAGTTAAGTCTGGCTATCTTGATTTCTGTCCAACCATCATAGCCATTTCAATTGCTTAGGGACTAGGCACAGTTTCCATGAATAGCAGGCTCCCTGTTTGTGATCAATAGATTTTGTGCATCCTTTATTTCTCTATGCAAGCAAGTAAAATCTAGATAAAATCATATTACAGATGCATGATTATGTGCAGATCTTGACACATCTGAGGATGTTGAGGATGGCACAGCTCAGTCTGTGACTACAAGCCAAACCACTCATATGGTTCGTGGGACATGGCTGTCCAGATCTAGAGGGTTTCCCACGTATGGTCTGCCTCAGCCCTTGCTGTCCCATCTCCGTGCTGCTCTAGGTTGTAGTATAGACGAATCCACTATGGAGGCTGATGTAAGGATGCTGTGATGTTTTCATGAATGATGTGCGGGCCACGTCATTTGATCGATGTTCATCTAAATCCCATCTTTTCATTGTACTTTCAGATAAAGGAAAACGACAAGGTGGTGCTGGAAACAATCCTGTCCATATTTAATCCCATGCTTGAAGTATTGCCTGAGCAAGATGATTCCAACCGGTGCTGCTTCGTGCTCAAACCCATTTTGTGCTGATGCCATACACCAGCATCACTTACCCACTCTAGTTCATCTGATTCCCTGCAGGGAGGGCGCCAGTTGGGATGTGAAGCTATCATTGGACTACAAAGATCTGCAGAGAAAGATAATATCGTCCTTTATCACTTCCTGTACCTCAGCCTTGGAAATTTTATAACTCCTGCTAGATGGAATCATGGATGGAAGTGCTTCACTAATTGAATTGCAAGAACACACACGCACTGGGGCCCTGTTGGAATGCCTCTGCTGACGTGTCGATTGCGAAGCTGTTGCACATGGGTTATCTGCACCAACTGCAATTTGTGACCATCTCTACTAACTGAAGTTGCTCGTCATGAGTTGCTTCATCCGAGGAATGCGGAGTCATGGGGTTGTGCTTCCGTGGCTTGTGATGATTTAAGTCGCACCTGATTGTTACCGCATAGTAGCATTTGGTGAAAGAAGCTACGTTTGAACTAGTTCATTGGGAACCGAACTTGCTTTTGGATTTTTGGTGAACGAAAGCTACTTTTGAACTAATTTCAGCGCAATGTGGTTGTGGTCCATGTGCTAAAATCGCTAAGCAGGGCTATAATGTGTGTTGAAACACTTTGTATATTCGACAATACATATTGGCCATCACCGCTAGTACTGCTAACGGCCGGTGCCCGCTCTAGTTATAAGAGCGTCTCAACCAGATTGAGGATATCCAATTCTCTATATGCAGCTTAAGGGAATTGAGAAAACAGACTTTTGGAGTATTGGGAAATTGTGCTCTAGTTCTAGTAGATTGAGGGAGAAAAGAGGATTGAGAAAAAAAACCCTGCTTGCTCCCCTCTATTTGAGGGATTTTTTTGAGAAAAAAAATATAGGAAAAGGGGATCTGCTCAGTTTTTTTTTCACCCCGTTCCTATATGATAGTTTTTAATTTAAGGAAAGAGAATTGTTTTTAAGGAAAGAGAATTGTTCTTCTCAATCTAGTGAAGTTGACCATCAGTCTTTCTAAAATTTACTTTTTCTGTATCTTTGTACTAACAATTTTTCTGTGTCGTGCACTCTATAGAGTTATTTTCGCTCATCATCTTTGACTAGCGAGATATCTGGAATAGATAATCTATATTTGAAGTTTCAATTAAAGAGTCAGTTGGAGGGTTTTTTTCTCATCAAAATATCTATTTCTATACATTACAAAGGATATAAAGAGTCTCGAAGTTACTCTAAGTCCTATGTGTGACATCAGTCTCAACCAGAGCTTTCTTAAAAGATTAAAAGATTGCTTCCCTAGTGATCTTGTTTTTACATATTGTCTAAGCTAACGTGGTCCGTAAAACAAAGATAAGTGATTTGATGAAGTGTAAGTAAACGTTCATTAAATATTGAGATGTGTGTAAGAAAACTTCGCATATCTGTGAGACAAGTATTTATTGTTAGCCAACGTCATTATTCGTAAGGTAACGTGGGTAGTAACTACTCCATAATGAAGTGCATTCAAAATTTGTCCTCAAATATAATACATTCTAGAGGACAAAAATCAATTTTACATTTAATACTTTCCATTTATCAACCAATCACCATTAATCACGTTGATGATAGCATCTGGTTAGGAATTAAAATGAGGGTACATGCGTCTTTTATGTTTTCTCTTAATTTGTCTTAAAATTTATAGAACGCGCTATATTACAGGACAAAGGGAGTAGGTCATCTAGGTGTGTATTTTGGTTGGTGACCACTGTCCGGAATAAACAGTATACCCTATATAATATATGAACGAGTCCAGGACATCTTAATTTTATTTATCAGTTGAATTCACTCTTGTGTGTACAGTGATCCTCTCGCTCTCAGTTTATAGATAAGAAGGCATGTTATAAGAAACTGGACCAAAACTCATAGGAGTATTTAATTTGCACTCCATCAGTTCTAAATTGTCAGCCTGTTCGCTTGTTGGTTTCAGCCAGCCCAAATCAGCCAGTCAATAGTGTTTTCCTCTCATAATAAACCAGCACCAGCCAGCCCAAACCAGCCCAGAAACCAACCAGCGAACAGGCCGTGTAAGTCCTAGTTTTTTAGATATAAATATAGTTTTTGCTAGCACCAAGATATATATTTTGTCTAGACATAGGTATGTCATAAAACCACAATGGCTTTCAATTTAGAACGGAGGGAGTAATGGTTTTGTGAGTTGTGACCACACATTGAGCTTCACCCATATCACAAATGTTAGGAGACATGTCTCAATCGAATTAACATCGTCATAATTAATACCTCAACCAAATGCGGTGTATATGAGCAATCCTCAATAGTATGAGCTAGTTCTAGATAGCTTCTCTAGCGATGTTTACTAGACGGACATAACAACCTCACATGATCTTGCAATGTGTGAGACTAGGGCCTCGTTTAGATTACGAAAAAAAGTGAACCCGATGAATAGTATTACTTTCGTCTTATTTGGCAAATATTGTCTAATCGTGGACCAACTAGGCTCAAAAGATTCATCTCGTGATTTTCAACTAAACTGTGTAATTAGTTATTTTTTTTACTTACATTTAATACCCCATGCAAGCGGTTAAAAATTGATGTGATGGAGAGAGAGTGAAAAAACTTAGAATTTGGATGACATCTAAACAAGGCCTAGCTTTTAATCAAAAGATATTTTCTCTCTTCTACTGAAATATAAAATAAATGCTTAGAACTACCTCAAGTGGATGTGGCCAATGCTTGCTCGCCGCCATGCCTCTCTGCTCCATGAAAGAGTAGAAAAAAAAAGTAGAGCAGCCGGTAATGAGCTGAAGCTCGTCCTGTCAGCTTCAAGGGGCTCAGCCACGAGTTCTTCGAGGAGACACAGAAGAAGCAGGAGCAACCGTTCCTTCGGATCCCGTTTTTGTTCCAGTTTTTGCTGGCCTCCCTAGCTGCAAAGGGACACTGACGCTGTGGGTCTGGCTTCATAACCCGGGCCAGGTTCGATAAAAGGAACCATGCAACGCACTCTGGCTGATACACGATCTGCCTCATGAATGATTATTGGGCCCACTTGCTTGGGCCTTGGTAGAGATAGCAACAGGTAACCGCTACGCAACACCCAATGAGTTTTTACCTTATTAGGATATGGGCATGATCAATTTCTATACTCATGGGTACGTACATTAGTGAGAATTTCATGTTTGCACTGATTTCTCGATTTTTCTGATAGGATGCATCCAAACTTAAGTTTTTGAAAATTAGTCCGCTTTTCAACATGAAAAAAAAATAGGAGCGATTGCACTAGTTTTAGGATGGGGAGGGTTGTTGATTTTGACAAAACCAATTTCATGGACTTTGTTTAGTCGATTGTAGAGCAGTACCCACCAAGATATAATGAAAATATTCATGTGCTTATCTTGAAAACTTTTCCTGAAATTAAAACAGACTAAGGTATGCTGTTACAAAAAGACCGAGTCAAAGGTCGTTGACATAACCATTGCATATGCTCATCCTAAGGAGTAGGAATGAAAACGGATATTTTCCGACCGTATTCGAGACCGAATCCGTTTAGATGGGTTGAAGTATGTCCATATCCAAGTCCGGATATTAAACATTCGATACTGTATCCGTATCCAAATGCTCAAATTGCATATTTATGATGTCGATATCCAATCTTATCCTATCTAGCATAGCTCACGCTATCCGTATTCGAATCCGAATCCGTACAAAAATATAAAAACCAAATATAATATCAGTGATACCCGTCCGTATCCGATCCGTTTTCATCTCTACTAAGGAGCCATATAATCCTATCATTGAATGGCCAAATGAACCTACTGATGTTCCATCTCAGATTAAGCAAATCAAGCTTTTGAATGTGAAACTTCCCAACGGCAACACTACCCTGCTCCGTCCTAGGTTACAAGTTATTAGTTATTGAAAACTTTTCGAACCATCTCGATGTACATAGTTAATTGTTTCTGAATGGAGTTTTATGCTACAATGGGTTTTGTCGAACATGAATTCACTCCTCTCTCTAGTCTCTTTATTTAAACAATGAGTTCTCTTCTATTCCAATCTTCTCCCCTTTATCTGAAGTTATAGGCTTCCAATAAAAAATTGAATTCAAATCAATTGAGAATTTTCCTCATAATTAAAATAAAACACTTGATTTCTAACGTGAAAGTAATTCATTAGAAGTTAACTAGACACACCAGCGCGTCAGGCATAAACGAGAAGCCACTAACCCGACCCAGCCCATTAACAGAAACACGGGTCCCACAGCTAGCATGCAAAAGGAATGACAAGAGGCCTAATGCTAGTCTCGGTGGATAGTTTCATGCTGTTATTTTTTAGACTGTCATGTCATATAGAATGAAATGAAACTTGAATGAAACATCAATTCTCAATACAAAGTTTCGTTCTATAGTTTCATAGGCATTTAATTTAATAACTCATAGAGAGTTGATAATCGTACCAAAATAAAACTTATTTTTCTCTCTTTTCTTAAATACACTGTCATGTCATAAAAAAATACATATGTTACAACTTATTTAATGCAACATAGGATAGGGTTTGCGTACGTAGATCGCATACATGTATTTATAGAAGGGAGTATACATGTGTGTTGAGTATCTACGTTTGTAATTCGAAATGAAACATTCACTGACACTGACCTAACAATCAACAAGCACAACAAATGGAGACGGCACACGCACGACGGCCTATCGACACTGAGGACAAGCATACACAGCAACGTAACACTAGCCTGTGGTGTCATGATCACATTGATTCGTTCTGGAAAAATGTCCATTCTACCTCATTGAATTGTTATGGTAGTTTGTTTTTTCAAAAAATCATTGAAATTACCTCCCTGTTCTAGTTTTGAGTGATCTTAAAGGTGGTTTTATCCATTTTTAATTAACAAAATTGGTAAATACTTGATAATGTTTTGCAACCACAAAAAATATGTCTTGATGCCATTAAAGATCCAAAAAAATACTATAGATAGATTGGGATATGAAAAATTCAAATAAAATATTAGAGCTAATTAAACGTTTTTATAAACTTAAAAAATATAGGTTTAGCTCTAGGAAAATGGAAAAATATCTAAAAATAGAAATTTTCTAAAACATTCTAAGCACTGTATAAACTTGTTTTAAAAACTTTGCTCGACAAAAGTATGAGATGGAAGCGTCATGAATGCATCATGCTATGCATTCGTGATGGTTGTGTATTACATATTTTGTTGCGAAAGGTTTTAAAAACACAATGACATATCAACTAGAATGTTTTTAGAATTTTTGGATATTTTTTCTATTTTACTAGAGCTAAATTTATTTTTTTAAGCATCTAGAGATACTTTCATGAGATCTAAATATTGATTTTGATTTTTGTATCCAATCTATCTCTAGAATTTTTAAAAGCTTAAGATATATTTTGAAACCTTATTAAGTATTCACAAAAAAAATTAACTAAAAAAAATTCAAAATCACTGTCGATGAAATACGTCTGGCGGTCTACCGAGGGGTATGCCCACGGTAGTAGATGAATCGGTGGAGGTACGCGGAGGGAACCGGATTGTGTCACAGAACATAAGAGACAGCGATTAGACAGGTTCATACCATTAATTTGACGTAATACCCTACGTCATGTGTCTTTGTTGATTGTATTACGAGAGATGAGATAAAAAAAATGAGGGGGTCCCTACCCGCCTTATATAGCTCGGGGGTAGGATTACAGATCAGTTGTTTCTATTATGATAGAACCGTCCAATTTATATAAGATCAAGTACGGCTGTTCCCGCTAACACATTGACACACACATACTTTCACTCATATAAACTCAGTAGTCCACCGAGTGTCACGAAGGACCTCGGTAAATCAACATCACAACCAAGATCGCGTGATTAAGCAAATACACATCACATACGCAGAGTTGCAGCGGAAATAATATTATAAATAGGTTCACAAATAATAGTACAAGTTTGGGTTTCAAAACCGATTAGTGAAAACAACATAGCTTTCAAATGATTACATTAATATAAGTTCCAAATACATTGCTAGCATAAGTGACATCCTCTGATAAAAGCATATAGATGAGAAGTACATATAGAGTCACTAAGCCCACCAGCGGTTAGCCACCATCTTCAGCAGGCCGAGAATTTCACCTGAAACATGATGGGATAAACCCTGAGTACTCGAATGTACTCAGCTAGACTTACCCGTCATAAACCAAAAATAAAGTGACACCAACGAGTATGCAAGGCTTTATAGGTGGAGCTAGCTTGATAATATTTTGCATAAAAGCCACTAGTTGAGCTATACATTTTATAATTCGGTAACCAAGTTAATTGTAGCTATTCATCTTTAGATTAGCAACTAACCTGTGTCAAACATGTAAAATATCATTTAGTAACAGGCAATAGTAACCATATCTGGTATAATATTGTAACATCATCATCATCATTATAACCATCAAGTTTAATTAAGTTATTCTACATTGCGACTGCTCAGTCAAGTTCTCACTATCCGGGAGAGACGGCGATTCGAATCGATACCTACCCAGCTGCGGAATTATTCCTAACACACACCCAATCAACATGATCAGTGGTTGTCTCAGGTCACCTTTGGTACAACTCAGGAACTAAATTCATGGGTCCGAGCAGCGCCGCACTCTAAGGGAATCCACTCTGCCAGGAGGTCAATCTCTCATTTGGACTTACGTCAATGGCTCCTCGCACATCTTTACTACCGCCAGAGTGCGCACTTTCACTTTCCGACTTCTGGTCTGAGTTGAGCTACTCGGCTTCGTGGTCGGAATGAGTTATCTAGACAACTAAGTGATAGGCATGTGTTCAACATGACATGAGGACGTACAACGCATCGGTCCTTAAACGACATAGACAGGGATAGATCCACACCTAAGACATCCATGTCTTCTTGTTGCTTCTCTATCGACATCCCGTCTGGTCTCTATTCATGATTAACACATGGTTATTTTCACGATAGCAAATATAGCCAACCATGCTTTGGTATCCACCTATCTCTCGTAGGTGACAGAAAATCACCCAACTTCTACCGATCTAAGCATTGCTAAGCATACATTCGATCCTAGACCTATATAGGGTTCAAGGTATATTTTTGGACAAGGTAGTTCTATGCATCAAGTGGTTCCAATCAACTCTTATAACCTAATGCATCAAGCATAAAGAACTCCACTGATATTTATAAAAACGTAGGAGACTTAGAATGCTCTAGGGCTTGCCTAGGATCCAATACTAGGTTAGTATTTGTTAGCGACACTCGCTTGGCGAGTATCTCCCATCCTAGCACTTGTCTAGTCTTTCTATCTTTGGGATAGGTCCACCATACACCGTCTTCGGGTTCGGCTCCAACATCACGTCCTCCACGTGGTTCATCTAGCGTACCTAGATGAGATGCAAGATGTAAGTGCATAAATATGAAGAATGGTAATATGGGATGCATCACATAATAGCATTCAAGGCAAACATAAGATCATGCAAGACATAGGCACCTAGAGTTATTTAACTAAACATCACACAACCTATTATAGAGGGATAGCAAGCATATTAAGCATGGCATACAAGTGAAGTTAAGTTTAGATATTGCACACATGCATCGATCAAGAACTAACCAACATGTTTAGCCAAAACAAGAGCAAGCTAAAGCAATCACCTAGCACATGTATAGAAATCTGGACAGCAGCAAAGCTGTCACTTGTTTTAACCATAACTAGAGATCCAGACATCCAAAGAAGGTGATCCTAGACTTTCTAGAAAGCTAATGAAATTGCCTATAATATTTTTGTTATTACCAAAAGCTTATTCCAAAGCTAACCAGGTCAAGCATGCCAATATTTCAGATCTGTCCAAAACTAGGACAGAAAAGTAGTAGTAGTTTCAAAAAGCCATAACTGGAGTTGCAGACATCAAACAAGCATGAACCTTAACTTTTTAGAAATCTTATTAAATTATATAAAACATGTTTATTATCATCACAAGGTGATTCCACAATTAACAAGGTCAATCAAGCATAATTGAGCACCTCTGTCCAGACTTGGACAGATTCTGCCATGCAACTTCATAAGCTTATAACTAGAGCTCTACAACACCAAAAGGGATGATCTAGGATAATTTGGAAAGCTTAAGGAAAGCATTATAACTCTTATATTATCACTAAGACATGATTTCATACTTAACTAGGTCAAACAATGGAATCCTTCAAATTTGCACAGAACATAGACCAAACATGAGAGATCATTTGTCAAATCCATAACTCCTAAACTATCTGGCCTATGGTCATGAAATTTGAACACAAGCAAGATTATGAAATTATCTACAACTTTGATATTCACTACAACCACAACAAACATCATTTACCCCATGAAAATAATTGCACAAACAAAACTGTGCATGCAGCCCAAACAGCAGTGGCACAGAAAACTTATAGGAACTTCAGAGAAGCATAACTAGAGTTCTAGACCTCCAACAAACATGAATCATAACTTTTTGAAAAGATTATAGAGTTACCTACAACTTTATTATTATTATCTTAAGATGATTCTACAGCCAACAAGGTCAATTAATCCAATGAATGCATCTCTATCTAAAACATGGATAGAATCTGACATGTCACTTTAAACAGCTATAACTAGATTTCTACATGTCCAATAAATGTGGTTCTATACTTTTTAGAAATCTTAGAAAATTCTAAACAACTTTGTTATAACACACCTACAGCTAATTCTACTATTAAAAAGGCCCCACAGTACCAACAAGGTAACCCTGTCTGGGTTTGGGCAGAAACAACCACAGAAATTTAAACAACAATAAATAAAAATCTACTTAACCAAAAATTATGTTATTTAGCTTTTTGAAAAGCTTAAGAAAATTACTACAACTCATGGATTCTCATCAAGTCATGATTCATAACTTAACTGAGCCAATTAATACAAACATGCAGTCCTATTCAGAATAGGAGCAAAGCAACACATGGCATTTGTTATTTTTATAGCTCTTAAACTATCAAGGCTAAACTCCTTAGATTTTTACCAGACCACAACCATCACCTGAGTAGAAGTCCATAAAAATTTCACATTTATTTTAGCAAAACAACTACAGTTATAAAAAGACAAGACACAACTAGTATTAAAAACCTAACTGCATAAATTGATTTTTATAGCAAAAACTTTAAACTAAATTATGCCATATTATAGATCTACTGCATATATAATTTCACAAGAATTCCAAAAAATCCTCATTTTCTATTTTTGGATTTTTCTACAGTTTGTTACAATTTTCCAAAGTTTAGCTGATTATATGCATATAATGAAAAAGAAAAGGAAAACGCTTTTGCACCAGGGTCCCTACAGAAAGCATGAATTAAATGCCAGGGAACCGGCCCTTCTTGGTACTATTCCTCTGAGTCATGGCTTCGCACTGAGGCCCTCCAACTTCTTCTAATTCATGCCCACGGTCCTTCTCTCTTCTCTTCATTACAACAATGGAGCAGCGACTGCTTGGGCCGGCCAGGCTTGGCTAGCGAGAGCCGGCAGCGGCGGTGAGGGGCCAGCTGGGCTCGGTCATGGCTAGCTATGGCCACGCTAGACCCTAGCTCAGCTGGCTGTAGCCGGTAGCGGTAGGGCCATGGTGGCAGGCGACCAGGCAGCCAGAATGACGGCGATGGCAGCGCACGGTGGGTCTCGGCTCCACCTAGGGTTTGGGGAGGCGATCGTGGAGCCAGAGGCATACTCGGTGGTGGTGCTGGAGGGGCTGCTACAATGGGACGTGATGGATGTAGAGCTAAGCTTGGGGTGGCCATGGCTGTGCGCGCTCTACACGCTCGATAGAGGCAAGGGTGGGTGAGCAAGCGGCGAGAGCGAGTGCCTAGGAGTAGGGAGTGAGGGCGAGTGAGGAGATTGCACTTGAGCATCTCGCCATCGGCGCTGGGGCACGGGGCACACGGTAGCAATGGTGTGGGCACGGCCGGTGCATGGTCGCCACGAAGGCAAGTCATCGGACACTTGGTGTGTGCAAACCGACCTGCTTTGGATCCTATTTTTGGCATATTCCACTTGGATTCAGACCTAGGTGCCTGTACCAAAGTTGTTGCTCTCTAAGTCCTCTCCTACTTTCGTTAGGGTAACTAGCCGTTAGGGCTGCAGGTTAGTGGCTAATTAAGCCCCAAAGTGACAGTGTTAGTGTGTTAACAGCGGTTAAGTAAACCCAAGATTGAGGACCAAAACGGAGTCAAACTTAGTCCAACTTTTTATATGCTCTTCTCCACCATGTATACTCCAACTTTTATTTTGGTACCAAATCAAGTTGCTTAACAAAATTTGGAGAACGCGGAATGCCGACATGTCAATGTCAGTTAAGTGACAAAGTAACTTTTGCTGTTTTGGAAACTATTTTCAAGATCCAAATAAACTCCAAATTTGATGAGACTAGATTTATTGTTTCCACCATGAAAGCTACTTCAACTCATCTTAAGGAATCCAATTGAGCTACCACATGAATTTGGATGATAAAAATTCACAAACATGTCAACTTGCTGTTGTCAATCGGGGACTTAGAATATTTTTCTGAGAGCCAAAACAGCAGCTGATTCAATCTTCAAGCCTCTGTTTAACTTAGTTCCAAGCTGATCTGGCTCTTGGTCCAAAAACAAAGTTTGTTCTACTCTACTCAAACTTCAACTTTTATTTAAGGTGCAACTCCATGCAAGCACTGTAAGCGATTGGTCAATATAGGTCAAAATAGCATCACGGTAAAGCTTAAATTAAAGTTTTAGACCGATTAAGGCATTTTCTTGACTTCTGCTCAACACGAACCCTTCATGACTTTTGTTGTAGAGTTCAATTAGAGTCATTTGGGCAAGGTAGCAAGGTTTGGTCAACATCTCATATTCTCATTTACTTAATAAAGCCATCCAAGAAAGATTATAACTTATCATTTCATGTGACTTCTTGGTTCCAAACTTCATAAAACTTTTCCACTGGTCAAGATGGATGCATGTTGATGTAATGTACATGAAATAAGCATGTTTAACATTACTCTTGCATAATCTTAACAAGGGTCCACATGTAAACAAAGGTGCATTGTCCAAGTTTAAGTTGGAGCTCACTCTAGATTTGGTCTTGGCACCTTCATCACTTAACATGTCATGTTTGACCTCAAACCCATTGCTTAACTGGTGACAAACACCTAGGGTGTTACATCTATCATGATCGGTTTTACAAGATAGGAAGTTACAGATATCACGGGATCTGGCATATCCGAGCAGGTTTCCTAGATCACCGAAGATCTTCACGTAGTCTTGCGAGGCATGCTGACCTGTGTTGTGCCTTGCACGGTGTCGTCCTATAGGCTAAGCATCCACTAATGGCATGGCCCATGCACAGTCTTGTGGGCTAGACCTCCACTTGTGGCTCGGCCCATGTATAGCCCTACTGGTATCGGGGGTTATACCGCCACAGCTAGTCCCCAAGCGTCTTGCATCCATTGAGCAACACTGTCTTGAGCTTGTCCAAGCTGTTGAGCATGCATCCGAGCTGCTGAACATTCCATCCAAGCTATTTGAACATGTGTCCGATCTATTTGAGCATGCGTCCGAGCTGTTCGTCTGGTTGCTAGAGCCGAGCACACTCGAAGCTAGGGTTTGTCAGAAGGATGTAAGGAGCTCAAGTAAAAAAATTTCAAAGTCTTCACCTTTGGTGAAGTGTGCCCACTTAGGTTTTAGGCATCGAAGTTGGTCGCATGGTGTCCTTGACTTAGTTAGTGTGGAAGAACTTAGCCACTTTGTAGAAGATTACGTCAAAAAATAAGCACACTCACCGCGAGGTGAAGTGTGCCCACTTAGTCCCCGAGTTTGGAAGTAGGTGAAGTAGTCACATGGTGCCAAACTGCCAGGGTCCAAAGTAGTAGTCTTCAGGTGTTGGCCTAGTCCCCAATGTCGCTGGAAACTAGTGTAGAAATAAATATAGTCATTGCGAGATGACGTGTACAGACGTAGTCTCTGAGTCTGCTCGAAGATTATGAAGAAATCTTGTAGTAGGGTCAAAGAAAGAAAAATATCATGTCGTAGCAACGCTCAGCATTGAATATCAACCCGCATTTGACATGGTTTGATGCGGTGGCCCACCAGGCCCACTTAGCAGCCCAGCGGTGTGCGGAGACTTTAGGAGAGAATGCAGCCACCAGGCACGATTTCCCAAAAACCCTATAAGGCGGAGGGTTAGGGGTCGAACCGTTATAAGAGCACTACGACCCCGACGCACATTCCCCACTTTCTCTCCATCACTTCATTTTCTTCCTCGCATCCTCACCACTTTGCATACCAACTGCTCTACCACTAGAGCTATCGTAAACGCGCAGCCTCCTCTAGGCGATGGATCTGTTAGATGGCACCCAAAAGAAACCACGATGGTTTGAGTAGAGCATCATGCGATCTCAATCGCACTGAGGATTGGGTGGGGTCCATCAGCAACGAGGTGGCGCTCAATCGGTTGGTGGAGGATGATGTGCTGCCCGATAGGGTGATGTCTGGCTAGCTGTGAGAGCTTTCCAACTCCTCACAGTGACGAATTAGTAGTTTTTGAGGATTATTTTTATCGCGGATTTGGTATTCCAATCCATCCGTTCCTCTATGGATTGATTGAATATTATGAGATTAGTCTTTGCAATCTGGGCCTGAATTCCATCCTTCATGTCTCTGTCTTCATCCATTTCTACGAGGCTTATCTTGGCATTGTTCTACATTTTGATCTCTTCCGCTACTTCTTCTATTTGAAAGCCTAGGGGGATCTGGATCTAGGATCGTAGGTGGCACGTACTTACATCTTTGGGATGGGATGGTTGGCCAATACATCGCCACCCTGTTGAACACAAATGTGAAGTATTAGGCGCAGCGATGGTTCTACATGCCACAGGGGGGAACACTATGTGGTATGCGACATTGATTAGATTCCCATGAGCAATGCCAAGTGGTCAGAGAGACCTGGTGCCAATAGGATGGAGCAAGTGATGGAGCTGTTGGCATTGATCGATCGAAGAAGGGTGGATAGGGTCGTAGTTGCGACAAACTTCACTTTTCGGCGATGCTAGCCTAGCAAGGAGAGAGCATATCCTAGATATGAAATCTAGGGAGATACTGATGGGACCTGTGAGGTGCCTGAGCCGATTAACCAGGATGAAGTCATGTGGCAAATTGGAGTGTTGTTTAACCTTGCGTGGCATCATAGGATCGATGATCAGTAGAGGGCCTTTAGTGTAGGGACCCTCCCACCATGGGTAAGAGTCTTCTTTTTAGTTTTGCTTTATCCCTTATCTGTTGCCATTGCAACATACTCATTTGTTTTTTTTTGAAGATTCGTGGGTAGCATCTATCGGTATACTTCTCGGCGGTGCTGTCAGCTGACTGGCCAAGGGGTGTTGATGCCTGGTCAAGCCATCCTTAGTGTTGATCTAGCCTAGAGGCTAGTGGGGTAGCTTAGCCAACCTTGACAATGGAGATGAAGACAAGCGAACATCATATGTCCACGAGAAGCACTAGGGGAAGTGGCTAGCTAGCGAGGAGCCATCCCCAAAAAGAAGAAAAATAGCTAGATCATCTCACCGTGAGGAGACATCGGTAACCATTGGAGCGTCCGCCTATCCTCAAAGATGCAGGTGTTGTTGTTGAGCTCGTTGGACTATGATGGACAAGCAGTGCCTCCTTCACCAAGGGCCATGATGCCCCCGCCGTCTACGCCGGCTAGGACAAAGACGCATGAGAGGTGGTGGATGTAGGAGGCTACAGCAACAATGCCTAATAGCACGTGGGCGACACCAGCAGTAGTAGCTCTAGTGGTGCCATCAATGATAGCCTAGACGGCTACCATAGTCCCTGAGACCACGCGGATAACTCCAGTGGCGGCAGCGCAAGCGACCACCGCAGTCCCCGAGACCACGCGAGCGACTCTGGTGGCAGTGATGGAGACGCTAGGCGGTTCGGCTACCGGGCAGACCAGTTCTAAGTGGGGACACAGGTTCCAAGCTATGCAGCGGGAGTCCTAGTTGTAAATGCCTTTTTACTTGTAATATTTCTTTGGCATGGTGGTTTGCTTCTTGATGAATTTCTTGCTTGTTGTTGTGCGGGGTCAACGGAGGTCTTGCAGCCATCGTTTGCTGATGACAGAAGGCACATGGAGGAGCCAGTAGCTCCTAATGCCAAGCAAGCACAAGCAAGGGCGGATCTAGTTGCCCCCACCATGGAGCAACTGACGGTTGTGGAACTGACCGCCTCTACTATGGAGGAGCCTTCAACAATTGGACTGACCTCGCCTGGCGGTTGATTGCATGATGAGGGTGATCCTGGTGTAGAGGAGGCATGGGATACTATGGTGATGTTGAGTGGCCTTGCCAGAGTAGGTACGGAGCCTACGGGGGACACGCCGAGCAGTGTGGTGTAAGGTCCATCCATGGTGGCTAAACAAACGTCGTCTGCAGCGGTGTCAATGGCGGGAGTGGCGCTTAGACACTATGTCCGAGCATGGAAGCATCCAAGGAGGGCACCTTTGTTGGTGGCTGTCATGGAGATCAAAGAGATAGTGTGGGATCCCACCCCGCCTCCCCAACTCCTCCACATGGTCATTCAGCGCAGCTAAGAGTTTGAGATATTGGAGGAGGTGGAGGTGATCATGGAGACAAAGAAGCTGAGGGCTGATCTGACATCAATGATGGGCCATATTGAGGTAAGCCTACAGATATCTTCTTTGTCCTTTAAAGAGCATAGTCTATTAATCGGTTTGCCCACTACAGAATGTGATGTAGGTGCCCGAGCAGCGTTGGTGGCAGCTAGAGGAGATGACTCTGGTACTAAAGGAGAACAAGAGCCTACAAGCATCGGTGAAAGACCTCTAGGTGCGCCTGCTCCAAGAGTGCCACCATAGGGAAGACTTGGAGGTGAAGGTTCTAGCATTGGAGAAGGAGCACTAGCAAATGGAGGTGAAGGACCAGTCGATGGCCGAGTAGCTCAGCCATAGCACTGATCGACAAAAAGGTAGGTCTCAGAATTTTGCTTTGCTGGTATTTAGCATTGTGAGATGTCTGACTGTTATACATAGCACTAGAGATGGAGCTTGGCCTTTCCTAGGAGGCCTTTGGCTAGCTTCAGGAGGCGAAGGAGAAAGCAGAGGAGAAGGTCAAGAAAATCACTAAAGATCTTCGACGTGAGTGTTTTCACGCTATTTTGACTTGTGCAGCATTAAGCACATGCTTATTGTACGACTATCTTGTTTGTAGAGTATCGACACCAGGCGCAGGCATAGTTCTAGGTGCTCGTGGAACAAGTGAAAGCCTGTGATGACAAGCTAGAGACGATGATCATGGGAATCCAGCCCGTGCTAGACTGCATCAGTCTTGAGCAACCTGAGGGGGCACGGCTGCCCTGTGATGGGCCGTATCAGTCAATCATGGATCGTTGTTGGATGGCATGGGTAGACTTCAAGGAGTTCACACGTAGCGCCACCCATGGAGCCATTGTCCACGCACTCGTGTAGCTACGGTCACACTACCCTTCAGCGAACCTCCGACGAGTGGCAACCGAGTACACACAGGGCACAGATGTGGAGAAGATCGCCAGGATAGAAGACAATGTGGAAGAGCCAGCGAAGAGGTTGGCCAAAGACGTCAAGCTTTTTGGTGAAGGGGGAGCAGTGCGCCGTAGAGTAGAAAAAACTCAAGTTGAATCGTTGTACAAAAGTGCCTAGCAACTTTTGGTGAACACTTGTTGTTATGGTATGTTTGTGTTTATATTTGATATAAACCATCCGATCAGTAGTGTATCGCTGAGTCCCCAGCCCTAGCTAGCCTGTTAACCAAAACACAGGGCACAGGGGCCATGTGCATGTGGGAAGAATAGGGCATCGCTAAGGAACCGCTACCGACCACCCATGATGTAGAGGGAGGACGCTCATGCACATGTAGGGAGAAGTCAGAGACAGGGTCGTCTCTGGAGGGGTCGGAGCGTGAACGTGTTTGTTTGGGCGTTTGCCTTAGGCATAGTTGGTGTGTCATCTTCAAGATGTTGTACGCAAAAACAGAATCAGTTAGAAAAAAGCACAAAGATAACAATATGGAGAAATACTAGAACAAAAACTTTATTAAATACTCGAATATGAACGGTACATATCTCTGAAAGGACACCCTTCAAGGGTAGAAATGCCTAAGAAGATCGATGTGCCAATAATTTGGGACATCTCTTTCATCCATGTCACATAGCTGTAGGAACCTGGTCAGGTGACTACCTTGACGATGAAGGGGCCCTCCTAGGGTGAAGATAGCTTGTGCATCCCTTCGATCTTTTGCTTCTTGTGGAGCACTAGGTCTCTGGCCATGAAGAATCGATCGTTGACGTTGCGATTGTAGTATCTTTGCATGCTGTCAAGGTACTTCACTATCCAAACACATGAAACCAGGCGCTCCTCCTCTAGGTTGTCCAACTCAATGAGCCAGCCTTGGTCAGAGTTTTCTTCGTTGTAGTTCTCCACTCCATGTGCTTAGAAAGCGATGTAAACTAGTAAAACGGCCTCGGAGCCAAAAATCATGAAGTATGGGGAGACGCCAGTGTTATGACTAGGTTGGGTCCTTAGTCCCTAGACCACAGCTGGCAATTCCTTGAGCCACATGCCGACGTGCTTCTACTCGTTCATGTAGAGCCTCTTCTTCAACGCATCGAGAATCATGTCGTTGGCGCGCTCAACTTGGCCATTAACCCTAGGGTGCGCGACTGAGACATACTTAACTGAGATGCACCTTTCATCATAGAAGTCCTAGAAATCATCACCGGTGAATGTGGACCCCAAGTCAGTGATGATGTTGCTCGGCAGGCCAAATTGGTGAATGATGTCATCCAGTAGCTCAGCTGCCTTCTTCACTATAGCTTGGACCAAGGGTTTGTATTCAATACACTTGGAGAATTTGTCAATGCATATGTAGACCTAGCAGAAATCTCCCAGCACAGGCTTGAAGGGCCTGATCATATCCAGCCCCCAGCATGTGAAGGGCCAAGACGTAGGAATTGTTTACAAGGCTTGGGCCAGGATGTGGATTTGCTTAGCAAAAAACTAACAATTCTCACACTGGCGAACGAATGCCTCAGCATCGGCAACCACTAAAGGCCAATAGAAACCATCTTGGAAGGCTTTGCCAACCAATGTTCTAGAGGCTGCGTGATTGCCGCAAGTGCTGGTGTGGATCTCCTTGAGTATATTCTCGCCTTGTTCTATGAAAATGCACTTCTGGAGTAGCTCTCCCTTGGCGTTCTTGTGATATAACTTTCCTTTGACTAGGACATAAGGCTTGCTACGGTGAGTGAGGCATTCTCTCTCTGTGTTATCACTTAGGATGTCTACAGTGGTGAGGTATTTGATGAAAGGTTCCCTCCAAACATTGCTTGTGCTAGGGATCGATGCGACTAACGGCTTGGCAAGTGGCTTTTCTTCAACACCTTCTTGCCCCTGCTTGATGGATGGCATCACTAGGTCCTAGATGAACATCTAGCTAGAATTTTGGCTCGAGTCGACCCTAACTTTGATAGCTCATTGGCTGCTTGGTTGTTAGCCTAGACCACATTGTGGTACTCAATGCCATAGAACTTGTCTTCTGATTTTCTTATCACAGCGCAGTAAGCATCCATCTTCTCATTGGTGCAATTCTAATTCTTGTTGAGCTGATTAATCATGAGTGTAGAGTCACTGTACACCTAGAGGCATTTAATGCTGAGCTCGACAGCTATACGGAGACCATGAAGTGACGCCTTGTATTCAATGGTATTATTAGATGCTCGAAAGTGTAGGCAAAGGACATAGCGAAGCTTATCCCCCAATGGTGAGATGAAATATACACCTATGGACCTACCCTAGCGCAGTCAAGGTTGAGGGACCCATCGAAGTACATGGTCCAGTGCTTGTGGTGGTCGATCGGGACAGGAGTCTGCATATCCGTCCACTCGGTGATGAAGTTGGCGAGCGCCTATGACTTGATCATGTGGCAAGGCCTAAAATCAATGGTATAGGTGCCAAGCTCGATTGCCCATTTAATGATGCGGCCGCTAGCTTCCTTGTTGCAGAGGATGTCGCCGAGTGGGTACTCGGTGTCTACCGCTATGTGGTAGACATCAAAGTAGTGACAGAGCTTCTGGGATGTGATTAGGATGGTGTACATCAGCTTCTGGACCTAGGGTAGTGAGTCTTAGACTCATTTACGACCTCGTTGATGAAGTAGACTAGGCATTGGACTTTGTATGCATGTCCAACCTCTTCTCGTTCAACAACGACGGCGGTGCTGACTACCCGGTTGGTCGCTGCGATGTAGATTAGTAGGGTTTCATCCTTTTAGGGGGTGGTCATGATTGGAGGGGTGGTGAGGAACCTCTTGAGCTTGGTGAATGCCTTGTCAGCGTCCTTTGACCAGACAAATTTCTATTAAGCCTTGAGTAGCTTGAAGAAGGGGAGTCCCTTTTCACCTAGATGGGATATGAAATGACTTAAAGCCACCATGCACCCTGTTAGCTTCTGGATGTCCTTGACATAGGTCAGTGGCTTCATGTTGGTCACCACCACTATCTTCTCTGGGTTGGCTTTGATGCCACGGCGACTGATGATGTTGCCTAGCAGGATACCGGATGGAACGTTGAAAATGCACTTAGTGGGATTCGGCTTCCAACGGTACACTTTTAGGGCTTTGAAAACTTCAGTGAGGTCGGCTATGAGGGTGTCAATAGTCTTAGACTTAACCACCACATCATCGATGTAAGCCTCGACATTCTTCTCGATCTGGTCCTTGAGGCAGCACTGGATGGCTCTTTGATAAGTCACACCCACGTTCTTAAGCCTGAAGGACATGGTCGTGTAGCAGTAGGCGCCAAAGGGCGTAATGAATGACATCTTGATCTGGTCTTCTTCCTTCAACATGATCTAATGATAACCAGAGTAGCAATCTAAAAAGCACAGGAGCTCGCAACTAGCTATAGAATCTATGACCTCGTCAATATGAGGTATGCCAAAGGGGTCTTTAGGGCAGTGTTTGTTGAGATCGGTGTAATCAACACACTTTCTCTATTCTTTATTCTTTTTTCTTACAAGAACCGGGTTGGCTAACCACTCTGGATGATACACCTCTTTGATAAAACCAGTAGCTAAGAGCCAGGTTATTTCTACTCTATTGGCCTCCTTTTTATCCTACGTGAATCGTCGAAGCTTCTGCTTGATCGGCTTGGTGGTCGTCGAGACATTTAAGGAGTGCTCGATTAGCTCTCAAGGCACACCAGGCATGTCCGCTGGTTTCCATGTGAACACATCAACAATCTCCCTTAGGAAGCTGACGAGCGCATCTTCCTATTTGGGATCGAGGTCAGCCCTAATCCGAGCAGTCTTAGACTGGTCACCGAGGATGAGGACCACTTCCTTCACCTCCTTAGACTTGGTTGATGCTTGGGCAGCCTCCATGGTTGGGATCTCTAGGTCCTGTAGCAAAATCTACTGTGAAGACACGAGGCAGTCCTACATGTGGATGGAGATGTCAGTAGCCTCGACGAGCGCAAAGCTTTCCTTCTAGCAGGAGTAGGCGTCATTGAGGTTGGCGCACAGGGAGAGGACCCCCTGCTCCATCGGCATCTTCAACACCAGGTACGTGTAGTGCAGCACGGCCATAAACTTGGTGAGAGCTGGTCGGCCAAGGATGGCATGGTACGCCATGTTGAAGTCAGCAACCAGGAAGTTGACGTAGTTGACATGAAAGTGCTTGGTGGTGCCAAATTGTACCAGTAGTGTAATCTGTCCTAGAGGCAGGGACGCTTTTTCCAGGAATGATCCCCAAAACAGAGAGTCCATGGGGGTAAGGTCTTCTTTCTTGATCCCTAGCTCCTCTAGGGACCAGTGAATAGGATGTTGAGGGTGCTCCCTCTGTTGATGAGGACCTTCTAGAAGCACACATCCTTGATGATGGGATCCAAGACAAGTGGGAAACGCCCTAGGGATGGGATATCTGACCACTGGTCACCCCTAGAGAAGGTGATCAGGTGCTCCGACCAGTCGAGGAACTTGGGATCAGCAACGGGGCCATCATATGTATTGACTGACATGACATGTCAGGCTATAAGCTTCTACTCTTGCTTGTCTTTAGAGACAGCTCTCCCACCAAATATGGTGGCGACGGTCTTGGTGGGGTCCTAGTAGGTTGGGCCCTTGTTCTCGCCTCGTTCTCCACCTTGACCATCTTCGGTCTCATCGTCATCATGTTGTGGCTTCTTTGATGATTCGCCATCGAGCGCTATTTTTAGGCCTCTACACTCTCACATGGTGTGCTTGGCATCCTTGTGGATGGGGCATGGGCCGTCTAGTAGCTTGCCAAAATTAGCATCGTAGGTGCGCTTAGCACGGGTGTTGACGGTGTTAATGGAATTATCCGACCGACAACAGTGGCCTTGTCTGCCTCTTGAGCTATTCAGGTGGTTGTCATGCTAGGGATCGTAGTCATCTTGGTGGTGGTTGCGGTCATCGCGGGCGATCTGAAAGGTCCTTGTTTGGTTTTGGTAATTGAGTGACAACTTAGGTGGACTAATTGTGTTTATGTGAGATACACAGGTGATTAGTCCATAGGTACATGTGTGTGAGCAACATATGCCATGAAGGTGAAAATGGCTTAGAGATGTTGCAAAGCTCACACATGTGATGATGAAGGAGCTTAAATGCCCATGAGACATGACATTGAGTCATGTGATCAAGGTGGAGAAGATCAAGACAAGACTTAGCTTGATGGACCGGTTGCAAGCGTGAAGGGCAAGTCGAAGGCTTTGGAGTGATGGACCGCGTGGCGGTGAAGCTTGAGCAAGACTTGGCGCCAATGGACGATGGCAACGGCGAAGAGCAAGTAGAGTCAAGATCGATGAACCAATATGATCATATGATGATATGAAGTGAATCATATCATTGTTGATCGTGTTGGTGCATGTGTTGCATCAACATTGGAGGAGATGGAATGGAATGCGCAAGGCAAAGGTATAACCTAGGGCATTTCATTTCACCGGTCATAGGTGTGTAGAGAAGTTTATGACCGGGTTTAGGATAGATGGCCGTACTATCAAGAGGGGCAAACTTATTTGCATATCGGTCATCTAGTGCCACTTGAGTGATCTAACTTTGCATTGTCACTAGGATCGAGTGGCATGGCAAGTTGAGTGGCTAACATCCTTTGGGAAATGATTGTGAAAATGCTAACACACATACACATGGTGGTGTACACTTGGTGGTGTTGGCACATTTACAAAGGCGGTGGTGTTTGCAGGGTTGAGATGGGTTTGGGTCCCTCTCTCCCTCCTGCCGAGCTTGCGATCTAAAAATGGAATGCCTATTTTCTATTGCGCCGGATGCAAATTCTTGTGGTTAGCAAACTTGAGCAAGGGTGAAGAGAATGGAGAAGATGCTGGCATCAGTCAACTGACCAGACGCTAGATCTGAATGCACTGGACGCTGGTAGGCTGCGTCCGGTTGCGCTGACGTGGAGTGTAGCAGTAGCTAGAGAGTGACCGGACGCTGGCTGCGTCCGATCGCGTTCGACCGGACACGTCTGGTCATGCTCGGGAGCTTACTGGAAACGACCGGACGCTGGGGGTTCAGCGTCCAGTCAGTTGAAGCTGCTGCGTCCGGTCAGTTGAGTGCTACTGCGTTCGGTCAAGTCAAGTGACCGTTGGAACCGAGACACGTGGTCGTCTGCAAGCGACCGGACGCTGAGGTCCAGCGTCCGGTCAACATGACCGGAGCGTCCGGTCGGCCCGACCGTTGCCCAGTGAAGGGGTAACGGCTAGTTTAGCCCTTGGGGCTATAAATAGAAGTGGCCCTCAGCCATGGCTGGTGTGGAGCACCTCAAGGGACTTAGTGTCCATGCTTGTGAGTGCTTGGGAGCCCTCCATCACACACATACTTGATAGTGATCATTCGATTGTGTGAGTGAGCGATTCTAGTGCGATTGCATCATGAGGTTGCATCGAGTGGCACTAGGTGATCGAGTTGCAAGCCGGTGGTGCTTGTTACTCTTGGAGGTTGCCACCTCCTAGATGGCTTGGTGGTGGTCTCCGTCGAAGCGCGCAAGAAGCTTGTGCGGCGCTCCGGAGAAGTGCTTGTGAGGGGCATTGTGCTCGCCCCGCGGGAGCCACAAAGAGCATCTCTAGTAAAGCGTGTCATTGAGCTACCCTCACTTAAGGGGTAGGTTCTTGCGGCGCCCGACGTGCGGGCTTAGCGGGTGATGCTAATTAGCCGCCAAACCTCCAAGTGAGCGGTCGACACAACGGGGACTAGCGTGTTGGCAAACACGTGAACCTCGGGAGAAAAATCATCGTGTCAACCTTGTTCTTCCCATTGGTTTATATCCCCATTACACAAGCTTGCCATTACTTTTATACATATTAAGCTTGTGTAGTTGCTCTTGTGATTAGATAGCTTGTGTAGCTTGCTAATTACCTTCTTGCTTGTGTAGCATAGAAGTAGCTCCCTTGCGTGGCTAATTTGGTTTTAGTAACCTTGTTAGTCACATTGCTTAGTTTGTGTAGCTAAGTATTTGCGCTCTCTAATTAGGCATTGGTTGCCTTGTTATTGAGCATTGCTAGTGAGCTTAGTTATCTTTGTGCTTTTGCTTACTAGCATGTGTAGGAGCTCCCTTGTTGCTTAAAGTACTAGTGGCATAGGTTTGTGTAACCTTGCTCCTAGAATTGTTTAGGAGAGCTCTAGCTAGCCCAGCACCTTTGTTGCATAATTGTTATCTTTGCAAGGTGCTAGTGAACATATATAGTGGGGTGTAGTCTTGGCTAGACCGTTAGTTTAAATTCCGCATTTGTATCGGTTAGCCGACGTGATTAAGTTTTAGAAAAGATTATTCACCCCCTCTAGTCGCCATCTCGACCCTTCAAGTGGTATCGGAGCCCGGTCTCTCTTTTGTGGTCTTCACCGACCCGAGAGGATGGCGAACTTTGGGCTAGAGGTTGTTTGTGACACACACATTTTTGATGGCACAAACTATGCACGGTGGAAACGTCATATGCTTGATCATTTCCGTGAATTGGGTCCCAAGGCATGGTGGATCATTGTTGTTGGTTTTTCTCATGATGCTTTGGATAAGGACAACCTAACCCAAGCACAAGAGGATTGCTTACAACTTGATCATTGTGCTCTTTATTATCTAATATGTGCTTTACGTGATGATATTTTTAGACATGTGTGGGACTTGGAGAATGCACATGATATGTGGCTAGCACTCCAAGCCTTCTACGGTGATTCCTCCACATGGGATGATGGAAAATTCAAGAAGGAGGATGAGCCCAAGAAGGAGACACATGAGTGTGTTGAGCCTAACCACAATTTGGTGATTGTGGAAGATTGCTCCACCTCATTGTCAAGTGAAGATGATGATGATCAATCCACTACAAGTTCACTTGACAAGGTTGATGATGATGCCACAAGTGTTGCAAGTGATGTTGCTACCCCACGCACACTTGATGGTGATGATGGTTCATGCTCAAGCCATGATGAAGATGCTACTACAAGCTCTCCAACTACATCACCACATTGCTTCATGTCACAAGGTGACACCAAGGTATCAAATGATAATGTGGTTGATCATGTTAATTCATATGATGAGCTTGTTAGTAGACTTGCTAGCATGACCATGTCTTTAGAAAATGAGAAAGCTAAAACAATAAAATTAGAAAATGAAAACTCTTTTCTAAAGAACTCTTGTGAAGAACATAAGAAATTAAATAATGCTTATAAATCTTCACTTGATGAGCTTAAATTGAATCATGAGACACTACTTGCATCTCATGATGAATTATTAGAAAAACAAGCTTCTCTCATTAAAATATTTACAAAGAAACTTAAAAATAATGAGAGCTCATCACATGGGTCAAATGATCAATCACATGTTGTTGCTAACCCTTGTGATGTAGTCAAGAAGCATGTATCCACCTCTTGTGATGATTTATTAGATATGCCATGCTCTTCACATATAGATGCTTGTTCTACTTCTATGTCTTGTGAGACTAACATTTTGAAGGAGAACAATGAGCTCAAAAATGAAGTGAAGAAATTGAGCAACAAGTTAGAGAGGTGCTACAACTCAAAAGTCACCTTTGAGCATATGTTGAAAACTCAAAGAAACTATGGTGACAAGTGTGGCCTTGGCTTCGAAAAGAAGATGACAAAGGGCAAAATGAAGAGAGAAAGAAAGATGAAGAAGCTACAACAAAGAAAGCTCTCTCATACCATGTGCTTCCGGTGTCATGAAGTGGGACACTTTGCAAATGGTTGCCCTAACATCGAGAAGCTCAAGAAGCTAAAAGAAGAAGAGAGGCTTAAGCATGTCAAGTGCTTCAAGTGCGGCACTTGGGGTCATCTTACCTCGATGTGCCCAACCAAGGAATTGGTGAAGCAACAAGTAAAGCCTCAACCAAAGCCACAAGTTGAGCAAGAGAAGACACCCCAAGAGCAAATCAAGATCAACCAACATGATGGTGATGATTTGATGATCAAGAAGAAGAAAACAAGAAGGGGTGGAAAGGCAAGGCATCCAATGCAAACTCAAGATGCCAAGATGATGAGCAAGAATGAAGATGAGAAGAAAGATTTTGCTCACATCAAGTGCTTCAAGTGTGGAAGTATGGGACACTTTGCCTCTAAGTGTCCTAACAAGCTTGAGAAGAAGGCTCAAGTAATCCATGAGAGGCAAGGCAATGAGAAGCACCACATGAGCAAAGAAGAGAAGGCTCAAGCAAAGAGAAAGTGCTACTCATGCCGGGAAAGGGGACACATGGCACATTCATGTCCCCTAGGTAACATTCCTAAGCCTATTTCAATTAATGATGATTCTATGCTTAGGAAGGATGGCAATGGTACCCCATTGGTTGCAATTGTAAAACATCCCGCTATTCATACTAAGGCTACGCCTAAGTATGTTGCTCCTAACTTGAGAGGACCCAAACTTGTTTGGGTACCATCAAAAAGTGGATGAATGTTTGTAGGTACCATAGGCATTGGAGACTTGATTCAATTGATCTCACATTGTTCATCATATGTTGAGACAAGATATGAATCTTAGTGCACATCCAATCCCAATGCCATGACAAATTGAATGAAGTCCAAGTGCTACAACATACAAGTATCATATTCAAGTTGTGGTGATTTATTGGAATATTTGATGACTTGCAAATAATTGAGATAAAGCTTGCTAATTGGATGATCATGAGCTAACTAAGGTATATCTCTTGTTGATCATTTCATTTGGGTGCATATGAGTTGATTGAATTGGATGAATATGCAATGTTGCTTGCTATAAGATGATTGAATGGATAATTGCTTAGTAATCAAGTTTGGATTGATTTGTGTTGGATAAATTCATGAGATGACATTTAGTAAGTGATTTGAATGGATATATGTCTTATGGAAGTATTCAAACAAGTTGGTATCAAGTTTGATTCATATTTGATGAAGTATAGCTCAATTGTTGAAATCTGTCCTATATTGCAAAATCTGAGCTAGCTGTGATCATAGCCATGTTTGAGTGATCAAATCTTATTGGATTGGCTTGAAAATTGGTGTACATGCTCTAGATTTATGGTATGAGATGCTGTAGAAATTTTATGGAAATTGGATAAGAAATGCTTCAATTTTGGAGTGGTTCTTGTTAGCTATAGTGCAGCAGTTTTCAGCATGTAGCATTGGTGGAAGAATTAAAATTTTGGCAGTCATATGAGATCAAATGAAGCCAAAATTTTTATGGCTGCTAGATAACTTAGTGAAGCTCATCTCCACCAAATTTCATGGTAGTTGGATTTGTACTTTGAGAGATATGCTTACTTCTTTGAAGAGTACAGAATCTGCCAGAAAAGTGACAAATGTTGGATGGATCTAGAGTCACTTTGATTGAAAGGTCCTCAAGTTGGAAATATGTTTACAAGTGTTTGAGGTACCTAAGTTTGGTTTTGAAATAATCTTGAAGCATGACAAGATATGAGTACAAGGCTATTTGATTGTGGAGTGTATTTTGCACATATTTGGTACTCAAATTGGAAGATCAAGATCAAACTTAAGATGAAGATGAAGTTTAAGTTCTAGTGACTATTGGAAATCATTTGATAGAAAGAAAAGACTTAAAGCAAGAAGAAAGAAAAGGACTTAAAGAAGGAATCAAGGTTACTCATCAAGATTAAGTCCATCACTTGGATCAATCAATCAAGTCATTTCAAGTGAGTATCAAGAATGGTTCTTGGAGAGAGGTCACTTCTCCCTAGTGTAGGGGCTTGCCGCCTATGTAGTAGGTTAACCAAGTGTGGTACTTGGAAGGCTAACATGGAAGTGGTGATCCGAGGAACATTTGAGATGCTTAGTTGAAGCAATCAAAAGGGTTGATCAAGAAAAGCAAGCAACACCCAAAAGAGAGCTAGTCATGATATTACAAGTGGTATTCTCAAATTGATGCTCTCATGCAAGCAAAGATCAAAAGATAAAGCAAGTCAACCACAACAAGAAAGTACACTTGATCATAAGTGGTATTCATCTCATATGGGTGAAGAATGTAATTCAAATTGGTATCTATTGGTCTTCACCAAGCTTTTAATTGGACTTCACATTGCTATTGGAGTAATGAATTGGAATCTATGTGACTATCCTCTACTCCAACATAGCAAAGGTATCATTGTAATGTGCATGATCATTTCATCCCTTACTAGTATGCGGTTAGTGCATATAGTACATGCTTCATAGGATCATGCATTACAAATGAAATGTTTGAAATTCATAGCCCTACCACTATTGCTTGAATGATTACTTGATCTAGTGGTTAGTACATGAATTTGTTCATGAGCTAGTGAACCCAAGTACTTGACTTAATTTGGATTGCCAACAAGTGACAAGTACAACATTGGCAAGATAACCCTTAAAAAGAGGTGTGAAGAAGCTTGTCATTGGTTCAAACCGGACTTGAAAGCTTAAGCAAATCAATTTAGTTCAAGTCACATAAGAAGCTCATGATAATGATAAGAGTACAAGCACAAGACAACAATGCAAATGGATATCTAGTTTGTATGTTTCAACTCACAAGTGATATCCTATAAGTGGTACTCATGAAGATAGTAAATGTTCAAGAAACGGTCTTTATTGATAAATCAAACAAGTGGTTCCATACTAGAAGACTCTTTCAAATGGTATTCACTTCCTACAAGTGGTATCTATACATAGTAGACGATGGTTCCACAAGTGATCCTCAACTTTAAGTGATCATCAAATAAAGAATGCATCCCTCACCTACAAGAGCTTAAGTCAAATAAAATGGATGACCCATGCATAAGAATAATAAGATACTAGTAGTACAAGTTGCAAATTCTAAATGGTATCTACAAGTGGTGTCATTCCAACAATCAAGTAATGTCCATCAAAAATGCAAGTCTCAACCATCTACCCCAAAGAGCATACCTTTGCATCAATAAGAAACACACCTTTTATGGAAATTGATGACAAAGGGGGAGAAATTGTACAAAGATATGAAGCTTGATTGAATGGGAGAGAGATTGTACAATGGGAGAGATGAGATACAAAAGAAATAGAGGGTGGACATGGACAAAGAGGGAGCAACATTGAAGAAAAGAGATGGATCAAAATTCTTGGACAAGAGAAGCACACAAGTAGGGGGAGCAAGCTCATGAACTTTGATTGATTGCATTTGATATGTCCATAATCATGTGCTTGTTTGCATTGCATAAGTTTTTAAATTCAATATGCATGCTTGTGTGGTGTATGCTAGTTGTAGAACTTGGATGATGATTTGATAACTAGCATGCATAGGATGATAGCTAGACACTTGGCATGTTTTTCAAGTAATGCTAGTACCTTGCTTTTAATGTTGATCTCACAAGGTATCTAGTGCTTTTATTTTCAAGTGATATCTAGCTAACCATGGTGCTAAGGATGAACTTAAAGGTGCAACTCCGATTGGTATCATGCTTCAAAGGTTTATTCTATACACCTTAGCATCATTTTGTAGTATTTACTCTCCCACAATTTCAATCTATGCATATGTGCAAGCTTCAAATTAAATACTCTAGCACATATGTAGGGGGAGCTAATACTACCATTTCGGGTTTATGGTACTTGTCCAAAATCATTTTGACATGGTAAAATTGCTTGGGCAAGCAACATGAATTCAAAAGAGCTTAATTTCTACATCTTTGTAGAGTTGTCATCAATTACCAAAAAGGGGGAGATTGAAAGGTCCTTGTTTGGTTTTGGTAATTGAGTGACAACTTAGGTGGACTAATTGTGTTTATGTGAGATACACAGGTGATTAGTCCACAGGTACATGTGTGTGAGCAACATATGCCATGAAGGTGAAAATGGCTTGGAGATGTTGCAAAGCTCACACATGTGATGATGAAGGAGCTTAAATGCACATGAGACATGACATTGAGTCATGTGATCAAGGTGGAGAAGATCAAGACAAGACTTGGCTTGATGGACCGGTTGCAAGCGTGAAGGGCAAGTCAAAGGCTATGGAGTGATGGACCGCGTGGCGGTGAAGCTTGAGCAAGACTTGGCGCCGATGGAGGAGGGCAACGGTGAAGAGCAAGTAGAGTCAAGATCGATGAACCAATATGATCATGTGATGATATGAAGTGGATCATATCATTGTTGTATGAAGTGGATCATATCATTGTTGATTGTGTTGGTGCATGTGTTGCATCGACATTGAAGGAGATGGAATGGAATGCGCAAGGCAAAGGTATAACCTAGGGCATTTCATTTCACCGGTCATAGGTGTGTAGAGAAGTTTATGACCAGATTTAGGATAGATGGCCGTACTATCAAGAGGGGCAAACTTGTTTGCATATCGGTCATCTAGTGCCACTTGAGTGATTTAACTTTGCATTGTCGCTAGGATCGAGTGGCGTGGCAAGTTGAGTGGCTAACATCCTTTGGGAAATAATTGTGAAAAGCTAACACACATATACATGGTGGTGTACACTTGGTGGTGTTGGCACATTTATAAAGGAGGTGGTGTTTGCAGGGTTGAGATGGGTTTAGGTCCCTCTCTCCCTCCCGCCGAGCTTGCGATGCAGGATTCGGCACTTTCGGGAAAATGGAATGTCTATTTTCTATTGCGCCGAATGCAAATTCTTGGTGGTTAGCACATTAGAGCAAGGGTGAAGAAGTTAGAAGTGAAAACGAGTTGGTCGCGAAGATGCTGGCGTCGGTCAACTGACCGGACGCTGGATCTGAATGCACTGGACGCTGGTAGGCTACGTCCGGTTAGGCTGACGTACGATGACGTAGAAGCTGGAGTGTGACCGGACACTGGCTGTGTCCGATCGCATTCGACCGGACGCGTCTGGTCATGCTCGGGAGCTTACTGGAAACGACCGGACGCTGAGGGTCCAGCGTCCGGTCAGTTGAAGCTGCTGCGTCCGGTCAAGTCAAATGACCGTTAGAACCGGGACACGTGGCCATCTATGGGTGACCGGACGCTGAGGTCCAGCGTAGGGTCAACACGACCGGAGCGTCCGGTTGGCCCGACCGTTGCCCAGTGAAGGGGTAACGGCTAGTTTAGCCCTTGAGGCTATAAATAGAAGTGGCCTTCAGCCATGGCTGGTGTTGAGCACCTCAAGGGACTTAGTGTCCATGCTTGTGAGTGCTTGGGAGCCCTCCATCACACATATACTTGATAGCGATCATTTGATTGTGTGAGTGAGTGATTCTAGTGCAATTGCATCGTGAGGTTGTATCGAGTGGCACTAGGTGATCGAGTTGCAAGCCGATGGTGCTTGTTACTCTTGGAGGTTGCCACCTCCTAAACGGCTTGGTGGTTAGCACACTTGAGCAAGGGTGAAGAGAATGGAGAAGATGCTGGCATCGGTCAACTGACCAGACGCTGGATCTGAATGCACCAAACGCTGGCAGGCTGCATCTGGTCGCGCTGACGTGGAGTGTAGCAGTAGCTGGAGAGTGACCGGACGCTGGCTGCGTCCGATCGCGTTCGACCGGACGCGTCCGGTCATGCTCGGGAGCTTACTGGAAATGACCGGACACTGGGGGTTCAGCGTCCAGTTAGTTGAAGCTGCTGCATCTAGTCAGTTGAGTGCTGCTGCGTCCGGTCAAGTCAAGTGACCGTTGGAACCGGGACACGTGGTCGTCTGTAAGCGACCGGACACTGAGGTCCAGCATCCAGTCAACACAACCGGAGCGTCCGATCGGCCCGACCGTTGCCCAGTGAAGGGGTAACGGCTAGTTTAGCCCTTGGGGCTATAAATAGAAGTGGCCCTCGGCCATGGCTGGTGTGGAGCACCTCAAGGGACTTAGTGTCCATGCTTGTGAGTGCTTGGGAGCCCTCCATCACACACATACTTGATAGTGATCATTCGATTGTGTGAGTGAGCGATTCTAGTGCGATTGCATCGTGAGGTTGCATTGAGTGGCACTAGGTGATCGAGTTGCAAGCCGGTGGTGCTTGTTACTCTTGGAGGTTGCCACCTCCTAGACGGCTTGGTGGTGGTCTCTGTCGAAGCGCACAAGAAGCTTGTGCGGCGCTCCGGAGAAGTGCTTGTGAGGGGCATTGTGCTCGCCCCGCGGGAGCCGCGAAGAGCAACTCTAGTAAAGCGTGTCATTGAGCTACCCTCACTCAAGGGGTAGGTTCTTGCGGCGCCCGACGTGCGGGCTTAGCGGGTGATGCTAATTAGCCGCCAAACCTCCAAGTGAGCGGTCGACACAACGGGGACTAGCGTGTTGGCAAACACGTGAACCTCGGGAGAAAAATCATCGTGTCAACCTTGTTCTTCCCGTTGGTTTGCATCCCCATTACACAAGCTTGCCATTACTTTTATACATATTAAGCTTGTGTAGTTGCTCTTGTAATTAGATAGCTTGTGTAGCTTGCTAATTACTTTCTTGCTTGTGTAGCATAGAAGTAGCTCCCTTGCGTGGCTAATTTGGTTTTAGTAACCTTGTTAGTCACATTGCTTAGTTTGTGTAGCTAAGTATTTGTGCTCTCTAATTAGGCATTGGTTGCCTTGTTATTGAGCATTGCTAGTGAGCTTAGTTATCTTTGTGCTTTTGCTTACTAGCATGTGTAGGAGCTCCCTTGTTGCTTAAAGTACTAGTGGCATAGGTTTGTGTAACCTTGCTCCTAGAATTGTTTAGGAGAGCTCTAGCTAGCCCGGCACCTTTGTTGCATAATTGTTATCTTAGCAAGGTGCTAGTGAACATATATAGTGGGGTGTAGTCTTGGCTAGACCATTAGTTTAAATTCCGCATTTGTATCGGTTAGCCGACATGATTAAGTTTTAGAAAAGACTATTCACCCCCCCTCTAGTCGCCATCTCGACCCTTCACGGTCTTGGTCATCGTGGCGGCAGTCGTAGTCATCGTAGCGCCTGTCTTCATGACGGTCATCATTGCGGCGTTGGTGGTGAGCCGAGCAGGCAGCCCGTTTGGCTTCTTCGATGTCAGCATAACCATTTGCTATTTGTATTAGTTCACCAGTGGTTTTGGGCCTCTTGCCATATAGCTTGCCATGGAGTTGCTCACGCTAGAGCCCTTTGGTGAAAGCAGCGATGGCCTAGGCGTCAGTGGTATTGGGAACAGAATTTCTTGTCTCCAAGAAGCGCCTGATGAAGTCACACAGGGACTCCCTAGAAAATTGATGAAGCTTCTCTAGGTCATACTTGGTGTTGGGTTGCTCGCACGTAGCCATGTAATTGTCAGTGAAGACTTTCTTGAGGTCATCCCAAGATTAGATAGAATTCTCCCACAGACTGAGGAGCTAGTTGCTTGTAGACTAGTTAAGCATGATGGGTAGATAGTTCGTCATGACGTCTTCATCTCCACCTGTGGCTCTCACGATGATCTTGTATAGAGTTAGCCACTGAGCGGGGTTGGCCTTTCCGTCATAGGTGTTGACACCAAGAACCTTAAAACTCATAGGCCATCGGACGGCTTAGAGCCTTTCTGTGAAGGGGCAAAGTCCTGATGTGCCAGTAGGAAGTGGCGCTTAACGGGCAGCAAATCCTGCATGTTCAGCGTCGAGTTGCCGACAACGCTCTATCAACGAAATATGGTCGGCAGTCTACCTAGGGGTATGCCCAAGGTAGTAGATTATTAGCAGATAGATGCGCAAGCTACAAATAAGATGGTGACGCAAGACAGACACGAGGTTTTATCCAGGTTCGGCCGCCGTGAAGACGTAATACCTACGTCTTGTGTCTGATTGTATTGATGTATGTCAATGAGAGATGTTTTTTAGAGGGGTCCCCTATCCGCCTTATATAGCCTGGGGGGCAGAGTTATAGCCTGGGGGGCAGAGTTATAGATCTAGAAACTAATCCTAACTAGTTACAATTGCCATAGGTGGCCGAATAAGGATTCCAATTCTAACCGACTAGGATCTTGCTTTATCTCTAAGTCTATCTTGCTTCCTTGCGCGGGACTCCGAGCAGATTGGCCGGGCCGCGTGTCATCTTCTAGTGGGCCAGATCCCCTGGTCCAGGCCAGCCCAAGCCAAGCCATAAGGGTATAGGGGTTAATACCCCCACAGCTAGTCCTTGAGCACCATGTATTATGTTGTGACATGCTGTTCAATCTTCTTCAACTAACATGATCTGTCTTCATGTTATCTTCAACTGGCTGAAACATTGACCAAGCAAATGTGCCAGTATTCTGGTCAGCACAGAGAGTAGTAGACCACGATTATAGCCGAAGATTCCGGTTGTCCGAAGAATGCATGGTGCTCTAAAGAAAAAAGAAAAAGATTCCTTTTCTGATCAAGTGTGCCCACTTGTATTTTTGAAAAGAAATGTAAGTCACCCTTGTACAATAGTAGTTATGGCCAATAGTCAGAGCATAGGGGTCGATAAAATAAGCACATTCACCGCAAGGTGAAGTGTGCCGACTTAGTCCCCAAGCCTGGTAGTAGGTGACGCAGGCATGTGGTGCCAGGGTCTAAAAAGAATTCCCACTTAAGTTGAGAATCCAATTGTCGTACAAGCGATATGAGATGCACTGGCAGGTGCATCGTACCAATGTAGTCCCCGAGCTTACTGAAAGGTGAGGTATCAGCCTTGTAGCAAGATCTAAGTGAGAAAAAATAAATGCCTCTCAACTGTATGTGAGTACAAATCACATGTAGCCAAGGAGAGCGGTCTTCGAGCAATGTTCAGAGAGTGGTCGGGGCAGCCCCCGAGCATGAGAGTGGTCGAAATGGTCCCTGGGCATGATGGTGGTCTGGACAGTCCTCGAGCACGATAGTGGTCTGGATAGTCCCCGAGCACGATAGCGGTCTGGGTAGTCCCCGAGCACGATGGTGATCTGGACAGTCCCTGAGCACAGGGATAGTCGCGATAGTCCTTGAGCACAAGAAGTGTGGCAAAAAACCATATGCCACTTGTACTATTATTTTATTTATTTATTTATTTACTTGCTCTGTCAAGTCCAATCTGACACGTCTGGTCAAAAAAGTAGACGGATATAGCACGTCATACTACCTTTTTATCTTGTCAAGCAAACAATTGTGTGGCACCTATTAGTAGATGCGTTAGCGTGGGCCCTCCCACACTAGCAACGAAGAGGCGCATATATTCGCATAGATCTCGAGGCTGTGAAAACAACTGTCTGCGGCGTGTGCACACGTCTCCCAAGAATCTCGGGCAGATGAAACGGCATAACTCTTGGGTTAAATACAGTATAGGATAGGTAAGTTACTTTTTACTGAACCCCATTGCCATTCGCAGCCGCATCCTTCTTCTTCCTCTCGCCAACCCTAATACCTCCTAAATCACCACCAATCAATCCTCCGCCATTTCTCGTTCATCAGCAAGGCCAGATTCATGGCAAAAAGTGATGCGTAGAAGAAAGCAGGAGTCATGGCGAAGGAATGGTGGAAATCGAGAAGCAATGAGTAGACCATTGAAGACCTCGTCACCATGGGGGTACTCCACAACAAGGAGCTCATAGGATGGCGTGCACCGGAGGGTGAGGGGTACCCCGATCCACAACCAGGTGAGATCGTGGTGTTCGAAGACTTCTTTAAGCGGGGATTTGGGTTCCGGTACATCCTTTTCTTCAGGGGCTCTATCTTTACTATGAGATTGGGATTTGCAATCTGCATCCCAACTCGATCCTCCTTGTCACCACTTTTATACATCTTTGCGAAGCATATGGCGGCTTCTAGCCCCACTTCAATTTTTTCTGCCATCTTTTCTATCTGTGGAAGAAAGGAAGCGGCGGTTCGAAGATAGCCGAGGGTGTGTACCTCAACCTCCGTGACGGCATGAAAGCCTAGTACCTACACTGCCCATGGAACACGTCGCTAGAAGACTAGTATAAGAAATGGTTCTACATCCATGGAGAGCCAAACACAATTACACTGTGCGACATGGGGTACATTTTGGAGAAGAGGACAAGCTGGTCAGAGAAGCCTGAGCACCTAGAACAGATTCCAGAAATATTTGGAATTATCCTATGGAAAAAACTAGATTGTTCGAGCATGGTCAGGAACTTCATTAGCCGATGGATCTAGCCCTGCCAGAGGAGAGTACATCCTGTCTATGAATATCAAGGTAGCGTAGACCCAATGAGGACGAGGTAGGGGGCGCTTGACAAAATCGAAGTCAAAGCCAGAATTGGAGAGCTATTTAACTTAGCTGATCCAAATTATGCCAGATTGAACAACATTGAGCACGCTTTCAAGCTTGCCCGACCTCCCCCAAAGGTAACTCGTCTTGCCCTGTACCCATAGTTTATATTGTGATAGGATAAGTGGAAACTCACCGTGTTCACCCATTTTTGTTACCCAGGTTAATGGTCGGGATAGAGCGACATTATTTGTGTCGCCACCCCCTGGAGTGGAGTGGCCACAAGAAGCTGGTCCCACCACCTAGACCAGTGTTGAGATCGAAGACAAGGACGTCGACTAGGCGGTGCTCGAAGCTGGAGAGGAGGCAGCGGCCCTAGCCGCTGGTAAGCGACCGGCTACCCCAAACAACCGAAGAAGAGATTAGCAACCACCCTACTCATTGGGGGGTGCTAAGTATTAATGAGCCCGAGGAGGGCCCGAAGGAGAACCCAGCCAGCAAGTGTCGACAGACAATTTTTGCCTAGTCGGATGATGACGCAGAGGAGAGAGAGGATGCAGACATGTTTTGACTTGTCCCTCGAAAGAGGAGGAAGCAACTGGAGTCTATGGAGCAAGGTGTCTCCTCCATGCCTATGGGACCCACATTGTCGACGGCGGTGAAGGATGCAGCCGGGTCGACCTTGGGAGTACCTGGGCAAGGAACTCGACCAGAGATAGGAGCGACAACTTGACCGAGCACGCCACCGACCACTATAGCGCAAAGGGCAAGCGGCGGAGGGGTCGAGCACCAAGGCCCAGCGACAGTGCTGGATATAGAGGGAGACCAGGTGTCACCCACACAGCACATGGAGCAAGTACAGCCAAAGAGACGCGCCTTCGCCACATCATTCCGCGCTTCCAACATGTAAGTATTTGTAACTTTGATGTAAGTTAGCAATTTGCATTGAATATGATTGCCTTCTAAACTTATCTTGGATGTACTAGCTCGGCATCCACTGAAAGTCTAGACCAGCTAGCCGGAAGCGGCGTGGCGCCGCCAATAAGCGTAGAGCAGACTGCCTAGTGGCTGACCATCGAGGAACCCATAGTAGAAGATCCATCGGGGCCTCAGCAAACAAATAGTCAGACAACAGTCCCTGAGCAGGGGGTCGAGCGAAGAGCCAAGCCAAGCACGAGTGCTCTAAGTGCTAAACCTGCTGAGGGCAACACCTCAGTGTCAAGGGTAATGGAATAGACCAAGGAGCAGCAGCCAGAGGCGAGAGCATAGACCACATTTGTTGATGCTGTAGCCCGTGGGAAGGCCATGGTGATCACAGAAGCCGCTGATGTCGGACCAGCACCGAGACTCGAAGAAGAGCCTAAAGAGGATGAAGTGGAGGAAGCCCTAGGCCATCCGCAGGACAAGCGACAACATGTGTATGTGTCGCGTTGGTGGAATGACCAATGGGTTGTCCATGAGGAAATCCCGGAGGTTGAAGAAACCAAAAAAGTTGAACAGGCGGCGAAACAGCTGGTGATGGAGGTGCAGGTAAGCTTCGCTTCACCCCCTGATCTTGCTATCTAGTCGCAGCTATCTTACTTAGCTATCTGCACATAGGACTTAATAAAGACCACAAGGTACCACAAGAAATGCTTCGACCAGATCGAGGGGATCGCTGCAAGCAACAAGGAGCTGACGGCGGAGGTGGAACGCTTACGCCAGTGTCTTGAAGCCGCCAACCATGAAAAGACAGTGCAAGAGTCCCAGAACCAGAACCTGGTCATCTAGCTCAGTAATAAAGAGCAAGAAAGAATAAGTAAGTAGCCACTTTATCACAATGACTACTGACAAGTGATGTTTTGTTGTTGGTAGTAACAGCTATAGTGCAGGCTTAGAAGCCAAAGTGGTCCGTCTCTGAGAGGAGAACAGTCGTGCGGTCGTGGAGTGTGATCACCTAAAAGAGGACAATAGAAAACTAGCGCAAGACCAGTCGCAGCTCCGGGACCACATGACCAAGATGACAGAGGAGCTGAAAGGTGAGTTTTCCAAACCCCTTTGCTCATTTTTGTTGCCTACCGTAGTTTGTCGTAATATAGCGTCTTAACAGCATGTGCGGTTTGCAGTTATAAAAATCAATGCGAAGAAGCATCTGGAGGCCATGATAAAAGACCATGACGGCTGGAAGGCGCAATGCCAAGAGATCACCAAGGATCGTGACACCTAGAAAAACCGATGCCAAGAGGTGGCAATGAGCATTTTGCCGGTCCTTAACCTCATCGATCCGGTGCTAGCAGAGGACGTGCCAAGGACGCCGTAGCTTGGATTGATCGAGAGATGCCAAAGGGCATGGGTATGGTTCCAGGAGTTTCTGAAGGAGGCGGGAGAGTACACAGGCGCACATGTGCTAAGCATGGTACGTGCTCACTACCCCTTGATCGATCTCAAGCACCTGGAGGCTAGATACCCGAAGGAGGTAGATCCAGACAAGGCTGAGGAGCTACGGATGACCTAGCTAGACTTGTCGGTGAAAATAATTAGCGATATTAACCTATGCGGAGGCGCGACGCCACCCGTATAGGGAACGCCATCAACAAGTCAGCTAGGAGCGCCATCATTTTCAAGCCAACCGGTGAAGCCTGCGGTCTCGACCAGCCAGGCATCGGCAGGGCCATCTTCTTCAGCTCGATCAGTACCAGAGTCCCCAAGACCCTTGCACGATGTCAGGCCCAACGAGCAGTAGGTGCCGCATGCCCCGACTAGCCAATAGTATAGGCTATAGCTGTAGAAGAAGATGTAGTTGTGTTATTGTAAACTTGGACCTTTTTAGGCAAGCTTGTAATAACGTAACTGTATATCAGCATAAGCTTGTTTGTTTTGTAGAAAACATGTTTAAGCTCGGATATCGTGTTGGTGTAACTGAGTTAGAACGTGTTAGCGTTCTGTTCGGTTGTACCAGTTTAGTCAACATGTCATCCTGAAAGGTTTGTATGGCCCTAGTTTGTCTTATGGTTGGAGTGTGAGGTGCGTAGCTTGTGCACACGTAGAAACACACAAGTCAAACAAGAGAGCACTTACCGATCACCCGTAGCGTAGAGAGTGGATCCCATGCACGTGTTGGGAGGAACCGGAGATAGGGCCTGCTACGAAAACCTGAGAAGAAATGGTGGTCGATTTTAACTGGTTGAGTTAGAATAACAATAGACTTCGAAGTGACACATTAGAGTGGTCGGGGAAATCATAATAGCTTTATTGAATTAAATCAAAAGTACAAGAGGGCTACATATCTTAGTAGTTAAGCATAGAAATGCCTAAGCTTGTCGATGTGCCATGAATTGGGTACGTCTGTACCGTCTAGGTGAGCTAACCTGTAAGATGTTGGGCATGTAACGTCTTTGATCATGAAGGGCCCTTCCCATGGGGTTGCGAGTTTGTGGAAGCCAGCCTGATTCGTCTTCCGCTTTAGGACCAGGTCCTCAATCATGAAGAACCGCTCCTTGACGTTCTTGTTGTAGTACCTATGCAAAACAGCAAGGTATTTGGCTGTACGTATACAAGAATCGAGCCGCTTCTCTTCTACACTATTCACTTCTAGCTCCCGTACTTCATTGGCCTTGTCTTCGTCAAAGTTCTCTACCCGTGCTGATCTGAAGGCTATATCTACTAGGAGCACTACCTCAGCGCCATAAACCATAAAGTATGGTGATACGCCGGTATTATGACTAGGCTGGGTTCTGAGACCCCAGACCACGGCTAGTAACTCTTTGAGCTATCTTCTGGGAGCTTTGTCATTTTATCTGTACATCCTCTTCTTAAGTGCGTCTAAGATCATACCATTTGCCCGCTCGACTTGTCCATTAGCTCTAGGGTGCGCCACCGAGACGTATTTTACTACTATGCTCCTTTTATCGCAGAAGTCCCAAAAAGCATTCCCGGTGAATTGAGTACCCAGATCAGTGATGATGCTATTGGGTATGCCAAAGTGGTGGATGACCTGGTTGATGAATGTGATAACCTTTTCTAAAGATGCCTTGACCAGGGGCATGTACTCTATCCACTTGGAAAAATTTGTCGATCAGCACAAAGACGCATGTAAATTTCCTAGGGGCCAATTTGAAAGGCCCGATCACATCTAGTCCCCAGCATGCGAAGGGCCAAGAGGCTGGTATTGTCTAAATCTCATATGCTGGTATGTGGATTCTCTTGGTGAAGAACTGACAACCTTCACAATGGCGGACTAGCTTCTCTACATCGGCTATGGCTAACGACCAATAGAACCCTACTCGGAAAGCCTTGTTAACTAGCGTTCTCGAGGCCACATGATTGCTATAGGAGCCAGAGTAGATTTGGTCTAGGAGATGTTCACCATCCTCCTAGGTTATACACTTCATCAAGATTTCCTCCTTCGTGTTCTTGCACCACAATTTGCCATCGACGAGTAGATACTGCTTACTGCGACGCATTAGGCATTTGTTTTCTGTCTGATCAGTGTAACCGCTACCATCTGTCAGGTACTTGATGAAAGGTACTCTCCAGTCAGGCTCCTTAGTGGTCAGAGGTGGTTCAGTGGTGTTTGACGTCGGAACCGTAGCCACCAATAGCTGGTCTGGAGGCTTGTCGACCACGAGATCTTCTTCTTCGATGGAAGGCATGAGTAGGTCTTGAACAAATACGCCATGTGGGACTTTGGCTCGTGATGATCCTAACTTTAACAGCGCATCTGCTGCTTGATTTTTGTCTCGGACCACATGTGTGTACTCGATGCCATAGAACTTTCCTTCTAGCAATCTGATCGATTTGCAGTACGCGTCCATCTTTTCGCTAGTCGTATCCCAGTCCTTGTTGAGTTGGTTGATGACTAGAGCCGAGTCTCCATAGACATAGAGACATTTGACACTGAGCTCGACCACAATGCGTAGACCATGTAGGCATGCTTCATACTCGGTGGCGTTATTAGATGCCGAGAAATAAATCCTAAGGACATATCGGAGCTGCTCCTTGGATGGTGATACGAAAAGGAATCCTACTCCTACGCCGTCGATGTTAAGAGAGCCGTCGAAGTACATCTTCCAATACTCGATGGGCCCCTAAAAGGCAGGTGTGCTTAAGTCTATCCACTCGACGATGAAATCGATAAGTGCCTGAGACTTGATTGTAGTACGGCTAGCAAATTCCAAGGAGAAAGGGCACAGCTCCATTGCCCATTTGACGATGCACCCATTTGCATCCTTGTTGTGAATGATGTCTCCCAGAGGGTACTCAGTCATGACCACCACGCGATATCCATCGAAGTAGTGTTTCAACTTTCAGGATGTCATTAGTATGGCGTAGATCAATTTCTGAATCTATGAGTACCTAGTCTTGGATTCATTGAGCACCTCACTGAAGAAATAAATTGGTCGTTGTACCTTGTAGACGTGGTCAGGCTCATCGCGCTCGACCACCATGGCAATGGAGACCACTCGATTAGTTGCCACAATGTAAAGCAGGAGGGTTTTGTCTTCTCTGGGAGCAGTGAGGACCGGAGGTGATATAAGGAATTGTTTTAGCTGTGTAAAGGCAGCGTCTGCTTCCTCCGACCACTCAAACTTCTCAGATGCTTTGAGCAGTTTGAAAAACGGTAGTCCTTTTTCACCTAATCTTGATATGAAATGACTGAGGGTAGCCATGCATCCGGTAAGCTTTTACCTTCTCTAGGTTAGGGCATATGCCATCGTGACTGACGATGTTGCCGAGCAATATACCAGATGGAACACCAAAGATACACTTCTTTGGGTTTAATTTTCATTGGAATGTGTTAAGAGTTGCAAAGGTACATTCGAGGTTGTCAACAAGGGTGTATGCTTCCTTGGTTTTAACAACTACATCATCAACATAAGCCTCGACGAGGTCATGTTTTATCTTGTCTTTGAGGCAGGCCCGTATGGCGCGTTGGTAGGTAGCCCTGGTGTTCTTGAGCTCAAATGACATGGTCGTGTAGCAGTAGGCGCCAAAGGGCGTGATGAAGGATGTCTTGATCTGGTCATCCTTTTTGAGAGCGATCTGGTGATAACCAGAGTAGCAATCGAGAAAGGAAAGCAACTCACATCCGGCAATTGAATCTACGACCTTGTCTATGCGAGGTAAGCCGAAGGGGTCTTTAGGGCAATGTTTGTTGAGATCAGTGTAATCAACGCACATTCTCCATTCATTATTCTTTTTGCGTACAAGAACCAGGTTGGCTAACCACTTCGGATGATACACTTCTTTGATAAATCCAGCTGCCAAAAGCCATGTAACTTCTACCCTAATAGCCTCCTTTTTGTCGTGAGCAAACCGTCATAGCTTCTGCTTGATAGGTTTGGCCTTACCATCGACATTTAAGGAGTGCTCGATCAAGTTCTGAGGTACACCGGGCATGTCAGCGGGTTTCTATGTGAACACACTCACGTTGCTCCTCAAGAACCTGACGAGCGCGTCTTCCTATTTAGAATCCAGGTTGGCCCTAATAAGGGCTGTTTTGCTGGGATCACCGTCGACCAGTTGGATCGCTTTGTGCTCTTTGGACTTGATGTTCTTGCGTGGGGCCTCGAGCTCTGGGATCTCCAGGTGGTCGGCTAGGGTCTTCTTGGCATCAAGCGTGGTCTCGGCCATGCGAATAGAGAGGTCATGAGCCTCTGCTATTTTGAAGCTATCATCCTCGCAGGTGTAAGCTGCGTAAACGTTGCCCCTGAGAGTTAGAACCCCCTTCTCAGTAGGCATCTTGAGCACCAAATACATGTAATGAGGTATGGCCATGAACTTGGTGAGCGTTGGTCTGCCAAGGATAGCATGATAGGTGCCTTCAAAGTCAGCGACCACAAAGTTGACATAGTCGGTGCGAAAGTGGTCTGGGGTACCAAATTGCACAGGCAGTGTGATCTGCCCAAGAGGTGTGGAGCTCTATCTGGGGAGAACACCCTAGAACTATGCCTCATATGGCTTGAGATCAGCCTGGGTTATCTTCAAGGCTAGCAAACTATTCTTGAATAGTATATCGATAGAACTACCGTTGTTAATCAGTACTCTATCGAACTGAACCTTGTTGATACAAGGATCGAGAACCAGAGGAAAACGTCCTGGCTTAGGTATTACAGCCCATTGGTCCTTTCTGCTGAAGGAGATCTCACGGTGAGACCAAGGAGGGAGTCGTGGATCGGCGATGAGGTTGTCGGCATTGGCCACGTTCAAGCAAGCGCGGGCGAGCAGCTTGTGTTCTCGTTTGGTCTCGATGGACACTTTGCCCCCAATGATGGTGTGGACACAATCGGTTGGCTTGACGTACTTGTGATGGGGATCTACGTCTTCATCGTCATTGTCCTCATTACGCTACTCCCCTACATCATTAGGCTTGTCGGATGTATCCAGAGCATGTTGGCGCGTGTAGATAGATTTGAGAATATGGCAATTCTCCATGGTATGGTTTGACTTGGGATAGAGCTGGTAGGGTCCTTTCAATGCTTTAGCATAGTCTTCTTCGTAGTTGCGACATCCACCACCTTTTTTAACGGTGTTGACCTCGCTGTCGTCTTCCTGAGCATGCTTGCCCCTGTAATCATCACGACGATTACGCCACTGATTACGCTGGTCGCGGTGGTCGCAGGAATCATTGCACTGGTTGCGGCGATCGAAATTGTCGTTCCGACCACGGTTGCCGTGGTAGTCGTCGTGGTGTGGAGGGTGGTCAGAGCGTGGAACCCATACTGCTTCTTCGATGATTATCTTTTTAGCATCATTGGCATCCGCATATTTTTTAGCAGTGGCTAGGAGCGTTGTGACTGATTCAGGTCTCTTGCGAAGGAGCTTGTCCCTTAGGGCATCATGGAAGCGGAGACTAGTGATGAAAGCCTCGATTGCCTCATTGTCGAAGATTGACGGGACCTTGATACGCATCTCCAAGAAGTGTCGGACGTACTCGCGCAGTGGCTCATCTTTGCGATCTCGAATCCGCTGCAGATCATATTTGTTGTTGGGTTGCTCGCAAGTAGCAATGAAGTTGTCAATGAATGCTTGCTTGAGCTCTTGCTAAGAATCAAAGTAGTTCGTCGGCAAGCTGACCAGCCATTGGTGGCCTGCATGGCCGATGGCGACTGGGAAGTAATTAGACATGACATGCTTGTCGGCCATGGCTGATCTACATGTGGTTTCGTAGAGCATGACCCATAATTCGGGGTTTTTCTTGCCGTCGTACTTCTGAAGTTTTTCGAGCTTGAAGTTCTTGGGCCATATGACTTGGCGAAGGTGTGGAGTAAACTACTTCAAACCCGAAGGGCCGTGGGTAGTATCATATTCCATACGACGATAGCTTTCATGGGATGCACGATCGTTGGCTCTTTGGTTAATGCGATCGTGCAGATCGCGTTCTCTGAGGGAATGGTGGAGATCGTTATTGCCATCATGGTGATCTCGATTGCCACCCTGGTTAACCCTGCGACCACGGTTATCATGGCGATTGTCGCGGTTGTCGTCCTGGTAGTCACGGCGGTTGTCATCCCGATAGTCGCGGCGATTGTCGTCCCGACCACCATCATGACCACCGTTTCCACCTTGACGGTTGTCTGATGGGTCATTCTTGCGTGAGCCACGTTGGGTGGGTGGCTGTGAGTGACTTGAGTACTGGCGGCTATGGCTTGATTCGACTGAGACGAATGGAGCCCGGGCTTGATTTATAATCTCTGCGATCTGGGCCATAGCAGCCATCAGGTAAGCTTGTATATCATCACGAACTGCCTAGATTTTTGGGGTATTGGGTAGTCGTTGCATTATCGCCATAGCAACAACTACGTTGGCGCTTGGAGTCCTAAAGACCTGCTTGTCCCCCACCCTATCAAAGGCATTATTAAGGTTGCATGGCTAGACCCTTATGCATCGTGCCTCCTCTTCTGCCTTGGCTTTGACTTGTCGGCGATTAAACCGGTTAATATTGCGTGCTTCACGTGCTAGCCTTTCTTGTTCTATTTCACCAACTACCAGTGGTTCGTCATTACTGACAGCATTGATCAAGTCTCCTCGCCTTGGTGGGAAGGATGGGAATCATGGGAACCCTGAGGCATGGTCTGGGATATCCAGATCATATTCAACGCCTTCATTGTCATGATGCTGGAGCTCGGTGTGGACGGAGCCATTAGATGCGACGCCGGATGGGGAGCTTGAGCCACCCTCTTGAACTGTGTGGACCGATCCTTCCTGATACTCCTCAATCCGAACCATGTTGACGAAGTTGTGCAGGCCGTAGGGCTGAGCCTGGTAGTTCTCCATCGAGGCTTCGCACTCGGAGAGCTAGAGACCCGTCGTGGGGGCTGGTCGGCGATGAACAGAGCGCCCTTTAGGAGTAGATGTGACCATGAGATCCGTACCGAGTCATGCAGGATGGCTGGCCTGAGCTGGTCGAGTAGATCTGTTGTGGGTAGTGGTTACCTGCTCATTAGGTTGACTTTGAATCGAACTTACCAGAGCTAGAGTTTCAGCAAGTTTGGTGCTGACCTAATCGATGGAGTCGAGTAGGTCGATGTTGTCGATCTACCTCCCTTTGTAGCAAGGAAGCGGATGATGGGTTGTCGGTGTGGCCGAAGATGATGCTGGTGTGGCCGGAGCTAGATCCACTGTGGTCGGAGCCATAGCCGATGCAGGTGAAGTAGTGTTCGACGCAGATTGAATCTGTGCCTCCTCCGTGGTCATGGCGATGAAGTCATCGGAGCCAGTGGTCTAGGTGATCTGGCCGATGGTGAACGTGAGGCCGTTCGGCGTAGCCATGGAATCGGGGATGATGACCATCTTATTTGTCTAGAGAGCAGTACGCACACCCCCTACCTGGCACACCACTATCGACGAAATATGGTCGGTAGTCTACCTAGGGGTATGCCTAAGTGTCGATGCGGGACCCATGGGGTTTCCCATGGAGAAGAGAGAAGAAGACCTAGTCTAACTAGGATTCCCTACATGTAATCCTACTAGGACTAGTTGCACGTAATCCTACTAAGATCTTTACTTTGTAACCAACTAGAACTCCCGCCTCTCCTGGACTATATAAAGGAGGGCAGGGGTCCCTAGATCAAACGACTGCGACACACACAACCACAACATACCTCGCAACACAACAAATAGCGCAGGGTGCAATATACTATCCACACCAAACTGGACGTAGGGCGCCGTGACTTTCCGGCGTGCCGAACCAGTATAAATCGTTGTCTCCCTGCGTTTACCATCGAGTTCCTACAAACACCGATACCCCTCCGAACAAATCACCGCCCCGGATATCCCGTGGCGGGTTGCCGGTGGTCAAACATCGACAGCTAGCGCGCCAGGTAGGGGTTCTCGGCGCTTTGCGTTTGAGAGCTCGGTGGACCTCAAGATCAAAGATTTGTTGTGCCTCTTGTTGGCTCTCATCGACAAGTCGCTGCAGCTCTCGTCGACCCTCAAGATCAACAACACATTCTCGGCGACAGGACCTCAAGATCAATATTCGTAGCCCTTGTCGACAACTCGCTGCGGCCCTCATCGGCCCTATCTGAGATGCATCTTCAGCACCATCCCGTAGAAGCTCGACTTCTCCATGGTGATCCCCGTCCTACATGGGCAACTCGTCCATGTCAACTCGCCGACTACATCGAACCAGATGCATTTCATCACGAAGCTAGCCAATGTCTCATCTAGATCGATCTTACTCTGTCCAACACAGGATGTGGGGTCCCTGATCCCAACGACCGCATTAGGCACGGCACTCGCACGGGATTCCGACTCTAGCGAGCCTAGCAATGAGCGCTGTAGCTACAAACTATAGCAAGCTAGCAGCCTGCAAGTCAAAGAAATCTAGGAAATCCATAGCGCTTAATCTCTGCCGTTACATGCAAGACGACAAGCCCGGTCTACAGAGGCGGTCCTTTGCATCTACTTTTTCCTGGAGCAAGTCAATCAACTCACCGTAATCTATCCGGGTCCGATCAGCAACAGACTTGTCAAATTCAAAGAATTCTGCTACGTATAACAAAGAAGCTACCAAAGAGATTCCAAGACCTTCGCTCAACATACACAGAAGACATACGCGAGCATTACTACCCCAACGTCCCCGATGACTACTTCAAATTTGCGAGAGCACTCGGCGACCGGCGGACGACTATTTCGACTACTCCTCTCGTTGAGAAAACTAGTCGAGGGTGGATTCCACGTGATCGACAACTAGTCGGAATCGACTCCGACTAGTCGGCTTCATCAACGACCGCCACGGCTTCGTCAACAACGCGGCCACGAGCCAAGCTAAGTCACATCTCATTTTTTATATATTCTGGATATTATTCGTATGCCTCTGTGGCCATATCATCTTCCCTTAACGGCTGTTAATTTTCTCGGATAGTAAGCCTTAATTCGTGAAGCTTGTTTTCTCGAATGGATGGTCACGTCAATGAACCTCTGAACCATACGGATGGTCACATCAAAGAACCTCTGAACCATATGGGTGGTCACGTCAATAGACCTTTGAACCATATGCGAGATTCAAGTGCTTAAACGTAATAGGCTACTACCTAGGAAATTAACCGACCTAGCAAGGGAAGACACAAAAAATCATCATGCGAGCAAACATAGTGCTCTAAGTCTTCTCTTAACGGTTGCTAAAGTCCTCAGGTAGAATAGACCTTAATCCATGAAGCTTGTCTACTCAAACGGATGGTCACGTCAATGAACCTCTGAACCACACGCGAGATTCAAGTGCTTAAACGTAACAGGACACTACCTGAGGAATTTACATGGCCTAGCAAGAGCAAGACGCAAAAAAAGTTTATATACATTTATAATGTCGGGGCCCGCCCCTGATTGATTATCCAAATATGGGACATGCTCCTGACTTCATATACGGAATGTCATTTACAACATATTTTTATGTTTAACATGCAGGAGAGCTACATCCGTACCATGATATCAGGAAAAACACGCTCCTGAGAGCTAGTCCAGAAACAACCTGGTTTCATCAAAAAAGAACCCCGACAAGGTACGGCATGAACCAAGACAAGCTCAGAAAGAACCCGGATTGATAAAAAAAACCCTCGAAGAGGTGCTGCAAGTACCAAGACAAATTCAGAAAGAACCCGGATTGATCAGAAAACAACCCGGACAAGGTACATACAAGTTCAGAAAGAACCCGGATCGATCAGAAAACAACCCCGAAGAGATGCTGTAAGTACCAAGACAAATTCAGAAAGAACCCGGATTGATCAGAAAACAACCCGGACAAGGTACAGACGAATTCAGAAAGAACCCGGATTGATCAGAAAACAACCCGGACAAGGTACATACAAGTTCAGAAAGAACCCGGATCGATCAGAAAACAACCCCGAAGAGATGCTGTAAGTACCAAGACAAATTCAAAAAGAACCTAGACGAAGTGCAAACAACTTGGAAGAGGTACATCAAGAACTAGAGAAGTCTAGAAACGACCTGGATGAATAAAAACAACTCAGAAGAGCATCACGGCTTAGTCAAACACTAAGCTTGGGGGCTCGGCATTCGCTTCAACTATGCCCGGGGGCTCGAATTCAAGGATGAAAGACCAAGAATACAAGTACTCAAGACTACAACAAAGACAACACATCAAGACCCTTCATCCAATTTCTATTCTAAAGAAAAGTACTCGGAGAAGGCTCGGGGGCTACGGGATACATAACCCCAAAATTTTTTTGAAGACAAGAATCTGGACCCTCCAACTTTTGCAAGCAAAGGCAAGAGGCTCGGGGGCTACACTCAGTGAGTGCAATTTTTAAGAAAAATTGCACCCATCGAAAAAGAACTCGGAGCAACCAAGAAGACTAAAGGGACCCTCTGGCTTCTTGTCCCAACAAGCAAGAGGCTCGGGGGCTACACTCACTGAGTGCACTTTTGTCCAAAAGTGCACATTAGCCGAAGAAAAGACAAAGAAGACCATCTCAAGGTTTCACTTCAGAAGAACATGGAATGGATTAACAACAACTCAACGAAGACCAAAAAGAACAAGAAGGCTTCTGAAGCTCATCCATGAAATGCTCGGGGGCTTGTCGATGCGGGACCCATGGGGTTTCCCACGGAGAAGAGAGAAGAAGACCTAGTCTAACTAGGATTCCCTACATGTAATCCTATTAGGACTAGTTGCACGTAATCCTACTAGGATCTCTACTTTGTAACCAACTAGGACTCCCGCCTCTCCTGGACTATATAAAGGAGGGCAGGGGTCCCTAGATCAAACGACTGTGACACACACAACCACAACATACCTCGCAACACAACAAATAGCGCAGGGCGCAATATACTATCCACACCAAACTAGACGTAGGGCGCCGTGATTTTCTGGCGTGCCGAACCAGTATAAATCGTTGTCTCCCTGCATTTACCATCGAGTTCCTGCAAACGCCGATACCCCTCCGAACAAATCACCGCCCCGGATATCCCGTGGCGGGTTGCCGGTGGTCAAACATCGACACCAAGGTAGTAGATTATCGGCAGACAGATGCACAAGCTACAAACAAGATGGTGACGCAAGACAGACATGAGGTTTTATCTAGGTTCGGCCACCATGAAGGCATAATACCTACGTCTTGAGTCTGATTGTATTGCTGTATGTCAATGAGAGATGTTTTTTAGAGTGGTCCCCTGCCCGCCTTACATAGTCTGGGGGGTAGGGTTACAGATCTAGAAACTAATCCTAACCAGTTACAATTGCCATATGTGGCCGGATAAGGATTCCAATTCTAACCGACCAAGATCTTGCTTGATCTCCAAGTCTGTCTTGATTCCTTGCGCGGGACTCCGAGTAGATTGGCCAAGCCATGCGTTGTCTTCTAGTGGGCCAGATCCCTTGGTCCGGGCCGGCCCAAGCCTAGCTGTAAGGGTATAGGGGTTAATACCCCCACACGCTCCATCTCTGCTTCGTAGCATGTAGACTTGCTATTTTCAATGTGGCTGTGGACGTCTACGTCGACATTGATGTGGTCATGTAGGTCATGAGAGAGGGGTTGATTGACCTCATGGTTGCAGTTGTCACCCCAACCTCCCTAGGGGGCATGGTGGGTGGCCATCATGGCGTGAATGAGCTTCATAGTTGCCTCTGGATCCTCTATAGAGGTAGGGACCTCTAGCTTAAGGTTAGGGGCCCTTGGCATCGTGATGTCGACCTCCTCCATCGTAGTAGGAGTGGCGGCTATGGGCTGATGCGGTGGAATAAGATAGGGCATTGTTCCAAAACTCGTTGACTTGGACTTGCGCTACTATGATATGTGCTCGGACCTTCTCAACCTCTAGAGTATGAGGGAGTTTGTCAAGCTCGTTGAAAGCGATGGCTAGATTGGCGCTTAGAGTCTGGTAGATAAGCTGGTCGCCCACCATGTCAAATGCCTCCTCTAGATTACATTGATGGCGGAGCGGGCCATGACCATCCTTGTTGGCTTCTTGGGCTGCTTCTACATCTTGACGATGTTGGTGATTGGCGTTCTTCGCTAGACAAGCTTCACGCTCTTCAACGATTTTTCCATCCTTGGTGACGCTGTTGTGGCTGACATGGAAAATCATGCCCCCAAACCCCGGAGGGAAAGTAGGGCAGCTTGATACGGTCTTGGTTGAGCCCTTGAAATAATCATCGAGGCTCTCGTTTAGGATGTTGTGGAGAGACTCAGCCAGAAGAGAGGGATTATTCGAGAGCTGGCGAACAACCACCATGTTGACCATGGGCGTGGGCTGACCGGAGTTGGTCGGGTCAATCATGTAGAGGTTGGTGATGTGGTCGCCCTCGACGTGGTCGATGAAGAGGTGGTGGATGGTGTTCTGGTACATAGACCCCGCACCCTCTAGCCCGAAGGGATAGTGCTTCGACAGGTCCTCCATTGGGGCCTCGTAGTTAGATAAACATAGGCCGGTAGTGGGAAGTGGTCAGTGCTGCACCGTGTGCCCCTCTAGAGCGGTCGTGACCACCAGATCAGAATTTGGCCGCCTTGAACGATGTGGCCGAGCAGGTCACTCGGTTGCAGTGGCTTGGTGATCTTGGAGTACAAAAAATTCATCGCTCGCACTAGATTGATCTAAGACCGAATCCATGAGGAGCTGACATTCCGCTAAGCGGTCTATGACCCGATCGATGGATGCGATCAGATCATCATTGCTGATGGATCTCCTAACCCAGGGCAGGGCGTTGGGATCTAAGATGTCATTGTAGGTGTTGGCGCGATCGATGCAGGGTGATCCTGCATCGCCTCCACGATCTCCCCGTTGCTATCGGGATCGATGACCTAGGTCATGGATCTAACCGTGAAGATCTGGCCTAGCTCGGTAAGGGCCATGGAGCTTGGGAAGGTGACGATCTGGTACGCCATGAATTCAGCACGCACACCCCCTACCTAGCGCGCCAGTGTCGATGAAATACGTTCGACAGTCTACCGAGGGGTATGTCCACGATAGTAGATGAATCGGTGGAGGTGCGCGTGAGGGAACCAGATAGTGGCATAGAACATACGAGACAACGATTAGACAGGTTCAGGCCGTCAGCTTGACGTAATACCCTACGCCCTGTGTCTTTGTGGATTGTATTATGAGAGATGAGATAAAAATGAGGGGCCCCTACCCACCTTATATAGCTTGGGGGTAGGGTTATAGATCGGTTGTTTATATTCTGATCGGTTTTACAAGATAGCAAGTTACAGATATCACAGGATCTGGCATATCCGAGCAGGTTTCCTAGATCACCGAAGATCTTCATGTAGTCTTGTGAGGCACGCCGACCTGTGTCGTGCCTCGCACAGCGTCATCCTATAGGCTGGGCCTCCACCAGTGGCATGGCCCATACGTAGTCTTGTGGGCTGGATCTCCCCTAGCGGCTCGGCCCATGTACAACCGTACCGGTATCGAGGGTTATACCCCCACAATCGCCTTGAAACCACTCCAAACTAGGACAAGGAGCTAATTTAATGGTTTTGAGAGTTCAGAAGGTAAGATGTTTTGTTTTAAAGTTCGAGAAGAAAAATCAAATTATTTGAGTGATAGTTGAGGAGGTTGAATAGACTTTTTCCGTTCTTTCCGACATTAGTGCATAATAACCAGTAAATATGCATATGTGCGTTGCAATGGGAGGAATGAAAATTATCAAATATCCATGAAAAAAGAAATGGGAAGTGCTATATATCTATTTTTTCTCTTTCTGTGTTGAGAGCTACCTGTGTCGGTCAAACTTTCTAAAATTGACTAGATTTATAGAAAATATCAGCAACATATTATAAAAATAGATTAAATGATCTATCTAATGATACTAACTATGTACTATGAATACTAATATTTTTTATATATTTGGTCAAAGTTAAAAGTGTTTGACACTCGAGAAATGAGAACGACATTTGTTTTAAGACGAAAATGGAGTATAATTTATCGCGAGCCACCTAGACATGTGTATGTATAGTCACGACATGCACGGATTTGGGGCAGTTTTCTAATAAAAAGAATATTATGGATGACGATTAGTTACGCTTTTTTTTTTTTTTTTTGCCACGAGTTCCATCAGCTTTTGCTTTTTTTTAACTCCGTATATATTACAATCTATTGGATGCCCACTAGTGGCGATCTGGGGTTTTCACGCTTATCATACCCATTTGGAAGCATAAGAACCTTTTTTTCCCGAATAAAGCACTGGAACTCTCTAGGTGAACAAATTGAAGTGCCTATGTATCGTTTATGCTTTTCATAAATCTCTTATCAGACCCCATTTGGAAGTGTAGGGAGGTGGAGAAATGCCTTGCATTGTGGCCACAAACTACCAACATCATTGGAAGGCGGGTAAGATATTTGTCCACACCGGTCACCACTCAGGCAGTCACCAGTGATGGTTGCTGTCTGTGTCAGACAGTGTCACACGTACTACGTATATAAAAAAAAACACACAATCAGCACACTGAATCCCAAGAAGTACAGTACAACTTTAAATCGACAACAATTTATCTTACTGATGCTGAGATATTTGGGGCGCATTTAGTTGGCCAAAATTTGGATATAAAAAGTTTGTATAGTGCTAGTTTTTTTACTGTAGCATTTCGTTTGTATTTAGTAATAATTGTTCAACCGTTGACTAATTAGGCTCAAAATGTTCGTCTCGCAAAGTACAACCAAACTGTGTAATTAGTTTTTAATTTCATCTACTTTTAGTATTTCATACATGTACCGCAAATTTAATGTGACAGAGAATCTTCTTTTTGTATAGTGCCAAAGTTGGGAACTAAATAAGGGTTTGAACACGAAAGCAAAGGACAGTAGCAGCAAGGGCCTATTTAGTTCCCAAAAATTCACTCCAAAATGTCACAGCGAATCTTGTGGCACATGTATGGAGTACTAAATGTAGATAAAAAAAACTAATTACACAGTTGGGTGAGAAAAATCGCAAGACGAAACTTTCGAACCTAATTAGTCCATAATTAGACACTAATTACCAAATGCAAATGAACGTGCCATAGTAACCAAAATCAAAAAATTTCGTCATCTAAACGCGGCCTAACTGGAAAGTATATTGCTAATTGGGTTTTGGTAGCTACCGACGAGTGGCTCACAACTTGTTTGTTGTTTGTTGTTGGAGTACTTCCTGTTCTGTTCTTCAGGTACACCGTACACGAGAAACCCGGCGCATCTGTAGCACAGGTCATTCGGTGCATAATTTGGTTGGTGCCTCCAGACTCAGCCCTGTTCGGATGAATTTAGAGAAATTTATAAGAAAAAAATATTATTTTGGATAAAAAAAAGTATATTAAGTTAGGTTTAAGGTTACGCAAACAGCCCTCAGAGCGTAGCCAGCTGATTAAAAATGATTGGCCCTCACAACTAATCACATGATATGTAATCATGGCTCAAGGTTCTCTCTTGGATCATGTAATGATCAAACAGTGCCAGATTGCCATCCTTAAAGATCTGATTACATTGATCAAATCACATCGTTATTTTTTTTAGTTCTGACAGATATCTTATCTTATATAAATAGATTACTGTAGCAATGAACTCTACTGTGCTATGCAAGTAATCAGAGTTTATTTCACAACAACAAGTAGCAGTACGGAGTATATAATATAAATAAAAGCAGCTGCAGCAGGCAGCTGCAGCATGTGTGTTGGACTGTTGGGTTTGGGGTGTGGCTGGCGCATCAGCGTCAAGGACGGATGGCCGCACGAGTCAGGCTCACCACCATCGCCATCCAAGCGACTAGCGAGCGACTATTTTGTTCGCTACCGGTTTTGCCCCTCTGGCGCTGGCGCCTTACCTGCCATAAACAGCCGACACTTTATTTTTTCTGGATAATTAATTCTTGTCCAGTAGTACTCCCTCCGTCCATCCCACAAAACACGTAATAATGCTCCTGTTCAAATCTTGTCTCAAAATTCATGTAATCATAGAATTTAGGATATTTTTTTCCAGATGGACTCCACTAATAAAAAACATTGCACCTTTGGAAAATCAAAGTATCCCATGTTATACTTTAATGGAACATTCTAGATTGATGTTGAGTTCTAATACATGAGAAAAAAGACGTAGGAGGGACACAGGAATAATTTCATATTTTCACTAAACTTGCGTTGAAAAATAAGATTTATATGTTTTGTGGGACGGAGGGAGTAGTATTGTTTATTCATGCGTTTCTAGTTTGCTCTCTGTATTTTTTGCGAGACCCTATTATAGAACCAGACGCTCACATACACGAGCGCATACTCACCTATGAACGCACGCACGCACGCATACCCTACCTCTATGAACACCTCTGAATTGTTGCTCAAAATTTCAAGAGCTTCCAAAGTTAAGCCCACAAGCACTGATCTTACAACATCATTGAAAACCTAAGAATTTGTAATATCATTGTGAGGAAGGATGTCGTAATTAGGAGATTTTACTAAGAAAATCTCTAATACCATGAGCTAGCACTGACTCTAAGCTGACAAATATAGAGAAGAGAAAGACACAAGCAAATAGTCTTAATCATCGTGTTTTGAGAAAGAAATACATCTTAAAATATGTGCGACTATCTCTTGAGTCTATGCTCGTTATTGGCTCCACATTTGAAAGTATTGTATCTTAAATTTTTAGAGTTTAGAAAGACAATGAGATGCATAAAGCCTTTGCCGTAGCAATCTAACCTAATTAAAGAGTGTCACAGGAGATAATTATCTTGTAACAACGCTTTGAGCAACGGCAGCGTCGGACGTCTGATCGGATATCCATCCGTTGGGCGGTACTATGGCTCGGGTCGATTCGTTTCCCCCGCTTGCGCCTGGACTCTGTGCCCGTGCCAGCAAGCCCCTTCCCCGCACCTTCTTTTCGTGCGCTCACTCTGGGGCTCGCACTGTAGGGGCCACTTGCGCCCCCTTCTGCTTCCCACACACATCCTGTGTACAACACCTGATTTATATTTGAAACATCCAGATACAACACTTGCAACATACGTTTGAAGATAGACGAAACACTTGAAACATACGTCTGAAATAGTTGCAAAAACACTTGAAAACCATTGCAAATATACATAACATCTAGATAAAAATTTGCAACCTATGCGTGGAACATATGCAACATCCATTAAACACACTTGAAACATACGTCTGAAAAAACAGATGAAACATTGAGGACATACGCTTGCAACATACGTGTACAACCATTACAACATAGGCAACATCACGATGTATTTTTGCAACATCCGTATGAAACACTTGCAACACACATCTAAAACATCTGAAAATTTTGAAATGTACACTTGCAACATGCATCATATCCCGGTATGGTCTCCTTTGTTGTCTACATCAGGGCGCCACAGCTGTAAAAGGAGGCGAGTGTAACACCCCTGGTGTTAGTCTTGCCTAATTGCACTTGCATTTCATGATCATGAGCATCATTCATCCATTCATGAGCATATATCACTTGAAACATGTGAAACATGACTATGAAACAAAAGTATCATTTCAATTGTTTTTCATCGTTTCAGTACCTTTAGTGCTTGATTATTGTATGACCAATGTGTGGTATGGCTAAATATATTGTTAAACATCTTAGCTATGCTTAGAAAGTCATTAGGAACAATGTTCATGTTGATCATTTTGCCTAATTAAGTTTCCAAGTCATGGGTTGACTTGTTTTGACCCTAGGACTCCTTGGTTTGACTGTTCAAAAAGTACCACTTAGAATGTTTGCATGTCTGAGTGACCTAAAACAAAGTTGTAGCAAATTATATAAGGAACAAAAGTTATTTTGTGACCAAGTCATGAAAATGTGCACAGCATGCTCAAAATAGTCCCACAAGTCAGAAATTGGGTTGGGTTCAACACTTAGAAATTTCTAAGTATAAACTCCATTTTTTAGTTTCTTGAACACGACTTTGGCATGATTTTACTCTCTGTCCTTTGCGAATTAGACATTGATCTCTAAATGAGTTTTGTAGCTGGCATGTAGGTGTACAACTTTTGTTTTGAATTCTTTCGCTAATGATCAACGGATTAGGAGATAGAGCACCATCATTTGGCGCTGTCAGTCAGTTCCTTGTTCTCTGAATCGAGCTATAGTGTTTCGGCTTCAGACAGTTCATGGCCGACCGAGGTCAGATGGTGGTCGCCGCGTGTCCGCCACGCGCTCGGCTTGCCCTGACCACGCAGCGCGCTGGCTGGCTTGAGGAGGAGCGCGCCCTGCTGCCCTCCGCACGCGCTCTGCCCTCATTCACCCCTCCGTGCCTTCCCCATTCACAGCCGCAGCGCACCGCCGATGCCATTAGCTCCGCCGAGCTCGGTCGAGCTCGCCGCGGCGCCACAGCCACCACCATCCAACCCGTAGCTCCGCCATCGCCTCACAGATCTCGTCAGTGCCCTCACGGAGCCAGCCAAGCTGTAGGTGAGCGACATTGCCGAACTGTGCACCACCGCGGCATGGCCGCCATGGTCGCCGTCGGTGATCTCACGCGGTCCTACCTGACCGCTTCACCGTAGCCGCTAGCCGTAGCATAGGAAGGTCCGCCTGGGTTACCAAGAGCTTACGCGCGCCTTGTATGGCCACCAACCGTCGGGGTTCGCCGGAGCACCACCGTGCGCCATGGTCGAGCCGCCGTGGGCCATGGTCGGCGTCCCTAGAGTCCACTAGAGTCTAGTTTTAGGAGTGCTATGGATGCAGGAGGCCGAGGTGGTCACGCCGTCGCCCTCAGTTCCACCGGAGAAATCATCGCCGACGAGAGGGCGTCGTTTCCGCGCCATTCGCCACCGTGCTCTGCTTTTCGGTCGCTGACGCGCGGCCCCTATTGTCAGCCACCGGCTGCGAGGGAACCGGAGCTGGGCTGCGCCATTCTGGGCTGTGTGCGCGCACAGTTGTGGGCCGCCTAAGCCGTTCGGGCTGGCCCAGTAGCGGATTAGGTTTCCTCTTTGTTTTGTTTATTTTGTTTTTCACAGATTTGTGTGCACAATTCAAAATTTTGTAAATCAAGTCTGGTAGATCCAAATGTTATGGTTCAAATTTTGTTGAGTTCCTGGTAATGTCTAGTATTTAATAAAAATATTATATGAGCACAGGTTTTAGAAAATTTGGATGAATTAAATAGGACTTTGAAATGTGTTTTTAGATGCATGCGAACTTGTTGAAATTTTATCTTGAGTTTCTGTAGTCCAAAAATTATGAAATTTTGTGGGTATGCTAGTCTTGCTTAGTAGAAACTCTGGTTAAAATTTCAGAGCTAGTGCATGTGTAGTTTGTGAGTTATAGATTTTCCTTTTATCATTGATTAATACTTGCGTGAATTTTCATAATTTTTCTATAGATCCAGTAAAGATAAAATTTGGTGAGTGCTATTCTTATGCTAGGGTGATACTAGGAAAAATGAGAAATCTATTGCTTGACACTTTTAACTAAGGTTTCCTATTTATGCCTTTTTAAGCACTTATGCCTTATCATTTTTGTGTAGACTATTTTACTTATCCAAATGCCATAAAAATTTTATGGTAGTCTACTTAGAGTAGTACTATGCTACTGTAATTTTCTTAGATTTTTATAAGCACCAGAAATATAGGTTGCTGTTGTAGCCCTAGTTTAAAATGAAATAAAATAATCCTCTTAAATGCAAGTTAGTTAATAATGTTCGCTTTGGTGTATCTTTGAAGCAATTAATAAGATGTGTTGACTTAACATATTAGTAGTAGAAGAGAATGCAATAGATGACATGTGCTTGTAGTATATTTTCTTGGATGATGTTGACTACCTTGCATTCAAACATATTCATTGTATTCATCTCATCCGATGCACCGATTGCATAAGCACTTACGCACATTACATCATATAGGATCGTAAACCGAGAACCCCATCATCATACCCAAGGAGCCCGAGGAGCAGTTCGAGGTGCAGCCGCAGGAAGTGCCAGAAGCCGACGAGGAGGACGTTGAGGAACTTCCGGAGTGCCCCGATTACCGTCCGAGCTCCTTCGAGAGAGGCAAGCCCTGAAGCATTTTTCTCCCGGTTTGCGATTATTTAATTAAATACTTTAATTTAATTGATGCATTACGTTTAGGAGTTGTTTGCAACCGTTGCTGCATTATACCTTGTCTACCTTTGTTATACTATATCCTTGTTACCCGGGTATCCACAGTCGAGTCAATGCTTAGCTGGCTTAGATCGGTAGAAGTCGGGTGATTCCCTATCACCTACGAGCTATAGGTGGTTACCTGGATCTGCTTGGATGACTATGAAGTCATGGTATAACTAAGTGTTAAATGAAGTTGAGACCGGACGGAGACTTGCAGAGTTTTGGACTGTAGTGCTTTTCCGTCTGTGTCGATTAAGGACCGACCGTTGTTGGGCCTTGAGTCATATTGAACGCATGCCTTACATTTAGCTGGCCGGATAAAGTACCTTCCGACCGCGAAGCTGAGAGATTTTTCGGGCCGAGTAGATTGCCCGCAACGCACTGTGCCAGAGCAGGTGTGGTAGGACACGGAGGCGGGATGATAAGACCAAAGTGCAGTCGATCGGCCCCGGGTACATGTGGTTCCTGGCAAACTCGAGATACCTGGAAAGTTGACTCGGTGATCAATATCTCACTTTAGCGGGTGAGTGAGGTTTGTGTAAGGAATAAATCACCAGCTGGTTAGGAATCGATTCGAATCGCCATCGCTCCTGGATAGTGAGCACTTGACTTGAGTGACTTCATCGTAGTAAATGTTTATGGAACACTTGGACAGTTATAATGAATATGACAGTATGAAAGTTGTTTAATGGTCATTGGTTATCATAATCTGCTGAATCATGTGTTTGCTCTAGTATAGGTGCAAATCTAGTTGACAGGTTAATAACAATTAACTTGGCAATAATGCTTTTAGAAAGGTTCTTAAAATGCTAAAAATGCTTCTTTTTGCAAATGAGTCAGCTACCCTACTATAAAGCCCTTCATAATCCTTGGTGTCATTTATTTTTGGTTATGTCGGGTAAGTCTAGCTGAGTACCTTCTCGTACTCAGGGTTTTATTCCCACTTGTTGCAGATGGGCAGATGTATTACGGCTACTGTATCAACTGCCTTTATCCTGCGATGGGTGATGCTTAGGACCATGGGTATGGTCATTCCTTACGTCTTGTCTGATGCTTTTGTTGGAGATGATTATTCGTTGACACTATATTTAAACTCCGCGTGTGTGTGGTTTGAACAAATGACTTCCGCTACTTATATTCGAACTGGTTTTGTAATAACTATGTTGAAACTCTGATGTATCTGAGACTGTGAACTTTTATGTAATATGTGATGGTGACCGCTAAACTTATTACGATCTTGGCTAGAATGGAAGTTGGTTTGAAATCCGTCGTGATTTCACGGACTACCGGGTTATACGGGCTTAAGTTTGCTAAATCGTCTGCTTTGGCGGATGATTTTCTTACTTAATTTCGTATAATTGGTCGGTTCTGTTACAGCGAGAACGGAGGGCTTCCGCACCAGGGCCCGACGCTTCTTCTTGCGCTGGTGGCGCCGGTCGGTGTTGTCAGGCGGGGGGGGGGGGGGGGGGGCAGGGCGATCGGCGGAGTAGGAGCCAGCGGTAGGAGCAATGGAAGGGACGGACGCAGGAGGTTTATTGGGCTGGTCCGTAGGCCAAGGAAGAGACCTCCGAATGGGACAGACGCCCTGCACATAGCACTTCCGTTTGAGAAAAGGGTGGATGCCATCTTTCAAAGAATTTCTATACTCCTATCCAAATTTGATAATAGATAACATCTTTTTTAGCTATAAAACCTTTGCTGGTGTCGTATCGTTCATATCTTGGCTTGACTGTGACATTCGGTCCAGCTTAGAATAAGGCCCATAGTGGCCCATCTGCATATTATTGAGATATTGTAGAGGGTTTAGTTCTACCTTAATTGTTTAGGGTGAGCTAAACCAACATATACGAGTTCTAGAATTCATCCCACCATTTTGAGTTAATCTTTTTATGCGAAGCAAGAACGAAAGCGTAAGTAAGCTAAGTGAGTTCATCTCCAACCAACTTCTCGTACAGGATTATTAATTAATCTCCTGTTACACACATAATTCACTATTATTATAGGTCTTGTAATTCACGGTAACTGTTTTTTAAGCTGAGTGAGTTCATCTCCAATCAACTTCTCGTACCGGATTATTCACATAATTCATTATAGGTCTTGTAATTTATTTGATATAACATATGTATGATTGGTAGTCCTTTCTTAACTTCACAACAAGGATACACAATAACTGTTTTTTAAGCTGAGTTTTCATATGACTGTACATATATAATGCATGGACATATTTAAGACTCCTTCCATTCTAAACGGTAAGACGTTTTGGTTTTCTACGTACATTGTTTTTGTTATGCATTTGACATATACACTGTATCTAAGTGCATAACAAAAGCTATGAATCTAAAAAAACCAAAACGTTTTATAATTTAGAATAGAACTAGTAATAATTAATATAATCAAAATAAATTACTCAGCTGCGTGGAGAGAATAATAAAAGGAGACATGTCACATGGATTGTGCTGTGAATATACAATTATTTATGCTCCAACAAAATACCCATAAAATTGTGGAAGTAGAAAATTTCCGAGCTAAAAAATACTACTCCCTCCATTTCAAATTATAAGTCCTTTTAATTTTTTTGGTTTATCCATTCTGCTATATCTAGATATATATCAAAATTAATATACGAAAAAATCAAACCGAATCATAATTTGAAACGGAGCGAGTATATACGAAGTCACTTACAGCTTCTGCTGAAAATATGGTTGGGGCTGGTAGCGGTGGGGAAGAAAGAGGCTGACATCCTGATTCCTGAAGCCACCGGAACCAGAACGAGGAACCAGAACGAAACAGCACCAGCAGGGGGCGGCGATATAGCTAGGGAGTAGTTCACTTCCCCCTCCCTCTCTCCTCCCCTCCTACGCCAGCTCCTCCCCGTCGCGTAGCCCCTCCTACCGTCCTACGTCTCCCTCCTGTCCCCGCTTCCGCTTCCTCCCCGCTGAGCGGAAGCGCGCAAGCAATCGCTGCCTTTTCTTGGCGTGCGCAGCTCCTGGTCGGCAGCCCCCCGCGGGATCTCGCTCGCTGGCCTGGCCGCGCGACATTGAGGCGGGGCGCCTGGAGCTCGGAGCCACCGCACTTGGTGTTGGTGCCTTGGAGTCGGTCGGGTGTCTCGTTCCTGATTTGATCTGCAACTGCGGCGGCGGCGGCCGACATGGCGGCATCGGGAGGGCTCGAGCAGTGGCAGAAGGACGGGTTCTTCCAGGCGGCCGAGGAGGTGCAGGAGTCGGCGGACTTGTGAGTGCCTTCGTCATCTTGGCTTCGATTCGTTGCGCCCGGGGCTACAAAAGTTTGAACTTTATATATGCAAAAAATGTACCGCTTGGCGATTGTTTTTGCCGTGAATTGTGACTGTCCTTGTCCTTTTTTTGGAAGGTTGGGTTGCTGTTCCTTGACTGCTTTGTGGATTATTGATGTACTGTGTTTAAGATGGGATTCCGATCTGACCCGTGCTTGTTTGCGGTCCTTGCGGACTCCAGAACTCTAGACTCTTGAATTTTCTACTAATTTTATTAGTAATTACTGGGCTAGGTTGTCGATTGGGGTAAGATGAGATTTGGATGCTTCTTTGCGGCGCTCTGATTGGTGAACTGCTGGCTCTACCTATTTTGTCCGTTCTTTCCGTTCAGTTCAGATTGTGATGTCGTAAAAACTGGTTCTTTGGTGGCATCTCATATCTTATTGGGTTGATTTATGTTTTTGTTTTGTATTGTATGGCTGGGGCAATTAATGCTTTATTCTAATCAAGTAGAATACAACTTTGCTTCAGTTGACAATTCTATTTGTTAATTTCGCCATGTAATGCTGCTTGGGTTGTGACAATTAATAAGAACTCATGTTGAAACTGACATTTACAATTGCAAATAGTCAAATGCATTCAGGAACATATATTCTAATGCAATTTTCCTCGAATTTGACAATTTCTCCATGCAGGATGGAATCTGTCTATAGAACTTGGATACGAGAGCGATGTAATGGTTCTAGCTCGGAAGAGGTAGACGATTTGCAAAGGGAGCTTCAGACAGCTTTAGGGACTGCAAAATGGCAGGCATGCTTTTACATAAACCTTTATATACTAGTAGCTGACTTGTGGTCTTGTTAATTACTGCTAGTGATTGTCTGTGCAGTTGGAACAGTTTGAGAGGGCTGTAAGTTCAAGCAACGATAAGTATTCACTGGAAGAGGGTACAATGGCAAGGCGTCGGCAGTTTGTTGTAGCCATTGAGGATCAAATTTCTCGTGTAGAGAAAGACATAAGCGGTTCTTTAATGGACAATGGCAGACAAGGGCTCAATTGGGTGAAGTTAGATGATGAGGAGCGAGATGATCTGGTCGCTTTCCTTTCAGCACCTGCAGACTTCTATTCAGAAATGAAGAGCACAGACAGCAGTAACCATGTCCCATCTAGACAAAAAAATGTGCGAGTGGGCATGAACGATCAGAGTGATCCAGCTTTAATCATTAAAGACATATATGAAGTGCCACGCAGAGAAATTTCTACTGTTAAGAGTGATGTTTGTGGTCTAGCTGAGGAGTTACATGGCCTTAGAAGAAATTTGAGTGTAGGTAATGATCATTGGAAGATTGACATTGGTAACGAGATGGTTGATGATAGAAAATCGTCCCCAAACGCAACTGGGGTTCAGGCTGCAAGTCAGACTACTGCTTTATCAAGCATCCGGAGAAGCACAGAATCTTTAACAAGAGTGAGATGGTTTTGGAATAGCTTGTGGAAACCCAAGAGTGATGAAAATCGCTCATTAAGATACGATATGTCAAATAATCTTGACCTCAGGGTTCTATCCTTATTAACACAGGTATATCAATTTCCTCTGCTGCCCCACCCTATTCTAAATTTAAGATGTTTATATGTAATATGATCTTATCGAGAGCAACTTATTGGACATATGTGTGTGCAAACAATCCTTGGAGATGTTGACTCAATAGTGTAGCATCCCTAATGGCTGTATAATGAAATCAAACCTTCCTTTCTGTAATATGTAATGGATTTGAACCTACAAACTGTGAATCTGCATTCATGTCATATACCACTTACAGTATATAAACAATGATTGATGTTATGATATTTCTCAAGATCGTCATGGGAGGGAGAACTTCGATTTATTTTGGCAACTGTATGCCAATGCATATGAAATATTGCTACATCCTAAATCCTGAATGTTATTTGCTGGTTTACATTTTTATTGGGCTAAGCATGTGACATTGACTTTTATGCATAGCAAACATATTTTATTTCTTTTACTGCATGATCCATTTTATAAATATGCTCCTTTTGACTGGTCCACAAAGTTAATGACATCCAATTAAGTTTGTTGGTGTTATCACTTTAGCTAATTTCTGAATCCAGTGGTTCTTTATGTTTTACAGAGATTTAATGGGCTAGCCGAAAGAAGCAGAAATTATTTGACAAGTTGGAAGGAAAATTCCAGAATTTCTGGACGGACAGGTGGGCTTCATATACAAGGCCAACAACAGAACATTCAATTTGGTCGTTCTATTCGGATCACCCTCTTACTGGTGTTGAGCATCTTTTTGATTGGTCAGTGCCAAACTTATCTAGCATGAATTTGTTTTTTTTTATCATAAGTAGTTTATAGCATAACTTCTTGTATATCCATGCTTTTGGGGTGGCTTTGTTTTGCTATTTTCCTCTGTTTGGTACTTCCTATAAGACGTTTTGGCTTTTCTAGATACATAGCTTTTGATATGCGTCTAGATATACACTGTGTCTAGACTCTAGATAGATAGTAAGAGCAATGTGTTTAGAAAAACCAAAACGTCTATAATTTAAAACGGAGGGAGTATCAATTAACATAGGCTCAAAAAAGCTACGATCATGTTGCACATATTGATATACAGTGTTATGGAGTATATTGATATTGTCAAGTGCAACAGATATAGGTTGAAATCAGTGTTCTGTTTTGTCAATACTAATAATCGCATTATGTGTTTTGCAGTACCATTTCTCGTCTCAGCATGACAAGGCATGTATTGTTTCACTTGTGAAGGAAAGGAACATTGGGACAACTAATCATGGTCCTGCTCATACTAGAAATCATGATTGGTGTTATTCTAAGTCAGCAAATGCAGCAAACCAACCATGTCATTTACATGTGTGGCTGCATATATGACAGGAAAAGAAGCAGATGGTGAAGGTTTCGATTGTCCAATGCATGATTGCATATCATAAACTCCTCACCGGCGCATAACCATGCTAAGATTTATCAGAGTTATGATCCATTTGTGATAGGTTGTGATGGCTGGTTGCTGCCAAATGGAGGTGGCTCTGCTCATTTCCCCTCTCTATATCCCATGAATGCAATTGTAAAAAGTTGTAGAGCTGATAGGAAAAGGCAAACAGCAAATATTTAAAAGATGAGTGAAATGATTTGTGGAAGTGCCGAGAATCTCAGTGAAATGAACTATGGAAGGATCTGAATACGGTTATTGATAATAATACATTAATATGGCATTTGTCAAACCGTTGGACGCACGTATGGTTCTCTGTTCACAGCTGTTTTATTGATCCAGGTTTCTACACTTGTCCTCGCTTTATGGGAATTTTTTTTTAATTTTAACACTTTTTGAAAATTAATTTTAAATCTAATATTGCCGATTTTTTTTAAAACTAACATTTTTAGCCGCGCCTATTGCCCTGGCGCGGCCAAATGCCTGTGCCGCGCCATGCATAGTGGCGCGGCAGGGGGTTGACGTGGCGGCCACCGGAATCGCTGGCCGATGATGTGGCAGGCTCTGCTGCGCCACCGATTTTGGCGTGGTAGTGCCGCGCCTTGATCCGTGGCACGGCAGAGCCGACTAAAACCCCGCGGCCAGTCCTGCCTGAGCAGCAAGCACGTCTGGCCGCCGCGCCCGCCGCTCGTCCGGCGGTATCTAGACGGTTTAATTGGAATGCATCGCGCTGATAGTGAGAGTTATTCTAAGTATTGCTTGACGTAAAATCAATAGTGGATTTGTTTCTATCTTTTGTTAAATTTTTTTCACGACCGAATAGAGAATTTGATAAGCCAATGATATTTTTTCCATCTTTCATAATACGGTTAACCACCACGTTAACTAATCGATTACGAAAAATTGGATTGGATTGAAACGAATATTTTTAAGAGAACTTATTTATTTGGCTTTTTGGTCCCATATTGTAGGATCGGCAGCGACGTAACCATGGACCCCGGCTTCCTCGACCCCTCGCGCAAGACGTCGGCCACCGGCGTCGAGATACCCCGGGACTGCCGGTTTCCGAACTAGTTGCTACTTAATCTCGTATGCAGTGATACCGCGACGCGTTGAAACGAATATGAAGCAAATAAATGAAGTCCGTGCGCAAGTTGACAAGCTGCCACATAACATTTTTATTGGTTTGACATAAGTTCGACATAACATAACCAACTTAGCCTGCAAGTTTTGGACGCCAATAATAATTCGACCTAACAAACTAAGACCCAGGAGTGTAAGGATCCATCGGTCGCCTCTGTCTCTTTGGATTTGTTGGCAACACATTGGGAGTGTATCCAACGTCGGTGTGGTCGCGTCGCCGGTGCGTACGACTCGTACCCTGCAAGTATATGATATGCATGATTACTTAGAATTATTTATGATTGTTAGTTAATGTAGCCTACGTATTTAAAGAAACTATCTTTGTTAGTACTTGTGAGGCTCCTTAGGTACCAAGCGGGGCACCACCTAGCTGAGACATGCCGATCGTTGTCGTCGTCCTTGGTTGCAGGGTCCTTCCCAACGCTATGATATGGTGGTGTACGCACCGCGGAAGTGGCACCTGTCACCGGCTGAGAAGAGCCGACTGGTGTCCTCAAAGAGGCTGAAGACGTGCCACCCGACCGCGCCGGGAGCGGTGGTTCCTCATAAGGAGTGTCCATACAGCTCAGCTTTTGAGCTAGCTTCCTGCAGGTCTTCTTCACCTTCTGCATAAATAGACGTTAAAGTTAGTGCATTTCCCAAACGCATATACACTAAAGAAACAATTTTGGAATGGACTAGTTTATGTTTACCTCCACAAAAGCCTAGAGAACGTCTGGCCCCTGTCCTCTAGACTCGTGAAGCCGGAACGCTGCTTCGTTGAACAGCCTCGACAATTGTGTCGCCTGAGTACAGAAACGTGGTTGAACAGTTTTAGTATACATACTTAATACTAAATGGATAACAAATTGTAACATTCAAGTATCTTACCACTTATCTTTGTAGCGGGGCTCTCTGTAGCTGTGTGTCCTCTCTAGTGGCAACGTCGTACACATCTTCGATCACAACTTCCTCCGAGACCTCGTCAATCGCCTCCTTAGTGTACGGGGGCTTGATATGTGTCCTCGTAGACCTGTGAAGCCAACGCAGGTACTCGTCGAAGGTGTGCTGATCGTGTGGAGGACCCGCATGGACCGGCTGCCGTTCCCTGGTCTCCCACAAGTGGATGTGCGCGTTGTGTGTTACACGTCAATCCTTAGTCTTGTACCTCTTTCTGTGGTCATACCTACAACAAAACGATGTTAGTTGTACCACACACATCTCTAAATTGTAGCTCTGTTATTAATCGATAACTCACCCGTGCAATCCTTGGTTAGTGGAGTAAAGCGGTGGTGGGCAGTCTTTTCATTCTTCCAAACTGTCTGCAGACCCTGATGAGCAAGTGAATCTCGACCATGTGGAAGAAAATAAGAGGGACGTTGCAGCGATACTCCTCTGACTCGTCCCTAGTGACAGGACTGAGATAGTACTGGAGCTCCGGAGCATCCCAAGGACACCAATGCACCTGAACATTTCGTAATTGAGTTAGGTTGTGATATAGTATAGATCGAACAAGACACATGTATGATAGTAAAGAGAGCGTAACCTGGTGCTGTGTCAGGACGTCGAGACCGTCTGTGTACTCCCTGTACTTGCGCCTCGCATTCCCTCTAACTAACTCTGATTCTGTCCAGATAAACAGAGAGAGTGTATCCTGGCCGTTCCATTGCTACATTGAACACGATAATGAATTAGCCATTAATAAACTCATCATATGTAACAATATCGAAGAATATAATGAACCAAAGTACTTACCGGTAAACCAGTATTAAGGGGCCTCCCAATGGGCCATCGTTCCCAACACCAAATCTGGAGTAGGTACGAGCAACCCCTAAGGTTCGCGTACCCTGAGGTGCGACGGCAGGCAACACATAGCTGTCGATACGTCCATGCCAGAACTGCGCTGCCCCAGCTGTACGTCGCTATGTTCTCCCACGACTGGCGTAGTATGTCAAGGAAGATCCAGCTGATGGTGTTGCCCAAGGCATCTGGGAAGAGGAAAGCACCAAGAAAGTGTCAGAGCCACACTCGAGCGAACCTGTCTATCTGAGCCTCCTCAGCCTGTGGATCCAAGTAATCAAAGTGCTCCGTGATCTAGGACGACGAAACACCGGAAGTTTTCTTGAAATTTACCAAACAAAATGAAACCCGATGGCTGCAGGAAAGCAATGCAAGTGTTAAATAGGCTTAAATTTCTCACTTATTTTTCTTGGAAGCCTCGTCATCCGGTGGAAAAAAGCCAGTAAACTGAGCCACTAGCTCCCTCCAGTGATCGTTGTCAACTATCCCAGTCACTGGAAGTCCCCTAATGAAAGGTCCTTGTTTGGTTTTGGTAATTGAGTGACAACCTAGGTGGACTAATTGTGTTTATGTGAGATACACAGGTGATTAGTCCACAGGTACATGTGTATGAACAACATATGCCATGGAGGTGAAAATGGCTTGGAGATGTTGCAAAGCTCACACATGTGATGATGAAGGAGCTTAAATGCACATGAGACATGACATTGAGTCATGTGATCAAGGTGGAGAAGATCAAGACAAGACTTGGCTTGATGGACCGGTTGCAAGCGTGAAGGGCAAGTCGAAGGCTATGGAGTGATGGACCGCGTGGCGGTGAAGCTTGAGCAAGACTTGGCGCCGATGGACGAGGGCAACATTGAAGAGCAAGTAGAGTCAAGATCGATGAACCAATATGATCATGTGATGATATGAAGTGGATCATATCATTGTTGATCGTGTTGGTGCATGTGTTGCATCGACATTGAAGGAGATGGAATGGAATGCGCAAGGCAAAGGTATAACCTAGGGCATTTCATTTCACCGGTCATAGGTGTGTAGAGAAGTTTATGACCGGGTTTAGGATAGATGGCCGTACTATCAAGAGGGGCAAACTTGTTTGCATATCGGTCATCTAGTGCCACTCGAGTGATTTAACTTTGCATTGTCGCTAGGATCGAGTGGCGTGGCAAGTTGAGTGGCTAACATCCTTTGGGAAATGATTGTGAAAAGCTAACACACATATACATGGTGGTGTACACTTGGTGGTGTTGGCACATTTACAAAGGAGGTGGTGTACACTTGATAGCGATCATTCAATTGTGTGAGTGAGTGATTCTAGTGCAATTACATCATGAGGTTGCATCGAGTGGCACTAGGCGATCGAGTTGCAAGCCGATGGTGCTTGTTACTCTTGGAGGTTGCCACCTCCTAGATGGCTTGGTGGTGGTCTCTGTCGAAGCGCGCAAGAAGCTTGTGCGACGCTCTAGAGAAGTGCTTATGAGGGGCATTGTGCTCGCCCCGCGGGAGCCACGAAGAGCAACTCTAGTAAAGCGTGTCATTGAGCTACCCTCACTTAAGGGGTAGGTTCTTGCGGCGCCCGACGTGCGGGCTTAGCGGGTGATGCTAATTAGCCGCCGAACCACCAAGTGAGCGGTCGACACAACAGGGACTAGCGTGTTGGCAAACACGTGAACCTCGGGAGAAAAATCATCGTGTCAACCTTGTTCTTCCTATTGGTTTGTATCCCCATTACACAAGCTTGCAATTACTTTTATACATATTAAGCTTGTGTAGTTGCTCTTGTAATTAGATAGCTTGTGTAGCTTGCTAATTACCTTCTTGCTTGTGTAGCATAGAAGTAGCTCTCTTGCGTGGCTAATTTGGTTTTAGTAACCTTGTTAGTCACATTGCTTAGTTTGTGTAGCTAAGTATTTGCGCTCTCTAATTAGGCATTGGTTGCCTTGTTATTGAGCATTGCTAGTGAGCATCGTTAGCTTTGTGCTTTTGCTTACTAGCATGTGTAGGAGCTCTCTTGTTGCTTAAAGTACTAGTAGCATAGGTTTGTGTAACCTTGCTCCTAGAATTGTTTAGGAGAGCTCTAACTAGCCCAGCACCTTTGTTGCATAATTGTTATCTTTGCAAGGTGCTAGTGAACATATATAGTGGAGTATAGTCTTGACTAGACCGATAGTTTTAATTCCGCATTTGTATCGGTTAGCCGACGCGATTAATTTTAGAAAAGACTATTCACCCCCTCTAGTCGCCATCTCGACCCTTCACCCAACCGAAGACCAAAAATAGCCTTCACATCCTGCATGGTCAAAGTCATCTCGCCACAAGGTAGGCGGAACGTGTGGGTCTCAGGCCTCCACCTGTTATAAGAATAGAACGACTATTAGTTGCCTCAAATTTGTTACAAGAAAGTTTACGTACAAAGAATGCACTTGCACCTGTCTACAGCTGCAGTAAGTAGTGTTGGGTTAAGGGACGAAAGACCATGGTTGACAACACATATGTACGGCGCGTAACGCTCGTCCCACTGATGCGCCCTAGTGTGCGTGCGGGGCCTCAAAGTAGGCAAGGCCACCTCTGCGTCGTTTTCACTCAAGATGTGTGCTCGGTGCTGGTCATCGTACTCCACCTCAAGAATGGGGTACAACGGATGCTGCGTGGATGGAGCCATCCTATTACAAATTGATAAACAAAGCGTTAGAGTATTCAAATTAACATTATGTAGCATTGCAAAATTTGAACTACTTGTTATGCAATACGAACACAATATGAAAGCATATGTATATATTCAAAGTAACATTAACAGACATATCACGCACTAGTAACATAAACAACTTCACTAAAAATATAAGCATTTGACAAAACTTCATGAAGTCATCAAAATTGACGTATCACACATTAGTAAGTACTGACATTTGTAAACTAGTATGTATACCTAAAATCCCTGACTAAATAACTAACTATAAACTAAATAATAAATACCTAGTCAATCCCTAAACCCAAATTCCTAGCTATACTAGAACACACAACCTCAAACCTAAAAACTACCTACGTAAATCACAAACAAATTCACTAACCTAACTATCCTAAATCAGTAACTATCCTAAATTTGACAAACTATCATAAATCAACAACAATCATAAAACCCTAACTATCCTAAATTACTAACTATCATAAATCACTAATTATCCTAAATCACTAATTATCCTAAAATAATAATAATCAAAATAACATGAAATCGAGAGGGAGGTACCTTAAGAGCGGGCGGCCTTGACGCTCCGGCGTTCGTGGCGCAGCCGGCGCGGGTGCTGCGCGGCAGCGGGGCGCGTGCGGCTGGCAGCGGGAGGGCGGGCAGGGGTGAGGGCGGGCGGACGGGCTCGCTCGCGATATTTATTTAGCCCAGCCGCGCCATGCTCCGTGGCGCGGCACTGCCGCGCCAAGATCGGTGGCGCGGCAGAGCCTGCCACGTCATCGGCCAGCGATTCCGGTGGCCGCCACGTCAGCCCCCTGCCGCGCCGCTATGCATGACGCGGCATAGGCATTTGGCCGCGCCAGGGCAATAAGCGTGACCAAAAGTGTTAGTTTTTTTTAAAAAAACCCTGCAATGTTAGATTTAAAATTAGTTTTCAAAGAGTGTTAAAATAAAAAAATCCTTTATGGCATGCTTGCCCTTGCCCTTGCCCATGAAGTAATCTTGGTTCGACACTTCTACTTACTTTAACATCCCATCCATGAGATTAATTATAGGCTGAAGCTGAAGCTCCAGCTTGTGCTCACATATCTACCTCGGCTGAAGCTCTGAGATGGACACATCGTTCTCCGAAACTGTGGCCATTCACTACGGGATACTGTGTATTATTGGGGACCACCTAATTGTCATCCATTGTCGTTAAGAAAAGAAAAAATGGTGCCCTCATTTCATTCTTTCATCAATTTGCGTCCTCATTCACCTGGCACTGAGCCTTATCTAACATTACTTTATTACATGGCAATGCAAGTAAACTTTTCTCCCATCCCTTCTATTTCATACTAAAAACTCCAGTTGAAAAGGGGATACCATAATTCACTAGGTTATGGTTTGAAAGACTAGGACCAAGACGAAGCATAGGGAAGATAGAAATGTTAGTTTGGTGTGCTGAAAGTACGAGCACGCAAGCAATCCCCAAAGGTCCGTGGACGCCGAGCGCTCAGTCCGAGCAGCAGAAACGGCGGCCAGTGCAGGCAACGGGGGCCGTCCCGCACGGATCCATCCATTTCCATTCCATCGCATCACGGCACCACCAGACGGAGGGGAGAGGTGGGCAACAGGGCAGGTACCTGGCGTCGACGGGAGCAGGCAGGGGTCCCTTGTCGCCACCGGTGCGGCGGGAGCACGTACAGAAGGGGAGGCCACGGTCAGGGGAGGGGAGAGAGTGCTCGCCGTCGCCGCTGCTGCTGGGGCCCACCCCACCCCACCTCGCGGGAACGGGAGCGAAGGAGGGAGCACGGGGCGGCGTCGGCGGAGGGGATCGTCATCCGGTGCGCCGGTGCCGCTGTCTCTCTCTCCGTCTCTCTCTCTCTCCGTCTCTCCGGTGGCGGCGGCTGTGGGGGACCGCCCGGTGGCGGCGGTGGTGGAGGGGAGGAGGCGGCCGCGGCGGTGGAGAGGAGTGTGCGGTGTGTGTGTGAAAGTAGAAAACGATTTGAGGGAGAAACAGCTTGTTGAATGCTTCTGTTTACCGAGTGCCTAGATGTACGGCACTCGGTAAACTCAAGCACCGCAGCCCTGGTACATGTTTACCGAGTGCCCAGATCTACGGCACTCGGTAAACATAAGCATGGCAGCCCACTGTGGCAGGCAGGTGGGCCGTGGCTAACCTTTACCGAGTGTTTGAGGTCACACTCGGTAAAAGTATCCATTATTTCATGCAAAACAAAAAATAAAAAATGCCAATTTAATCCTAAAATTCACCAAACTTTCACATGAACTATTTCATGTCATCTATTTACTATCTAAAAAATTCCAAGTTCAAATCATAATGTTGAATTTCACTCTTAATAGAAATCCTACTCGTCATTGTGAATGTTTAGCGTCTCTTTGGGAGATGTACCGGTTCGACAGCGACGAATGTAAAAATACTTCCAAAACGTTATGAAATTTTTTCTATAACATAGATGTATGCTTCAATGTTAATTCTTCCAATCTTGTGATTTATCGAGTTCAATTTTAATTATTACAATTAAATTCACACGATATGTTCCTAATTTTCATAAAGAATGAAAATTTTGTGAAATATAGTAAATAAATCGAAATAAACACCATATTTTGGAATGGAGTACTAAATATCATATGTGGATAGAGGAAAAAGAATGAAGAGAAAAACAAAAAATTTGGTTGAATTTTACCGAGTGTTGGGCCAATACACTCGGTAAAAGATAGTGTTTACCGAGTGTATTGGCCCAACACTCGGTAAAATTTTCATGTTTGCCGAGTGTATGATCATAACACTCGGTAAACATGTCATGCCTTGACGCCGTTTGGGCACGGTTGCTATCGTAGGTGACGTGGCACGTCAATACCGAGTGACCGTTTTTACCGAGTGCACCCCTTCGGTAAACTTGTAGTTTTACCGAGTGTCTGAATATACCGAGTGTGCTGACTCGGTAAAGAGGTTGACTACCGGGTGTTTATGTTTTCCGAGTGTTGGCACTCGGTAAGTACTTTTTTCCGAGTGCCCCGACTTTTGACACTCGGTAATTGTCGGGGCACTCGGTAACTACACAGTCTCCGGTAGTGATTGACGGCTGTTGATCAGAGCTCCATGCGCCGGTTCCGGGGCGATCTGAGACAGTGCTGAATTCAGAGCTGAAGATTAAGGCCGGCCTGGACGGGGCTCGCCTGTCTTCAGGTGTGGTTGTCGGATTGCTTAGCATAAGCACCACTGTGGAGGCATCCGGCCGCTTCACCGGGTTCTCCTGGACGCAAAGGAGCCCGACCTCTATGCAGGTGAGGACCTCGAACTCTGGGTACCCTGACTCGGCCAGCAATGGGTCCACCACATCCGCTGTGGAACCAGTCCTCCACTTGTCCCAGACCTGCACATGCACTAATATATGGTCGGTTAATCCCCTTCCCATGAGGATGGGGGGATTTCATCATTTCAAAGTCCAAACAGACCAAAGCCCATATTCTATTGAGAAATCTTTCTTCATGACAATTTTCCAAAGAACATGATGCACTTACGTGGCTCAACATAGGCTCTGTTCGCTTGATCTTATAAGCCAGAATCAGCCATACTTTTTCAGCCATAGAATAGTATTTTCCTCTCACAACAAATCAGCTCCATAAATCAGCCACAACAGCAATAAGTCCTGCGCCGAACAGAGCTATAACACCGAAGCTGAACATGTCTGACTTGGAGGAGAGATGCCCCCAGTAAGCATACTCTGGGGCCATGTACCCGCTGTATACATCAACAACTTGCAATCAAGATTAGCCATTAATGTCAGAGAGTAAACCGGCTCGTGGGCCTGCCGACCCAGGCTCCCTACAGTGCCTATATGTACACTCTGATATTCATTGAGTAATACATGAGTGTTCTACAATTCATACGTTCTCAATTAACAATTAGGACTTTAGGAGCAATCAAGGGTAGTGTATTGACTGACTAGTGACTATACTTACAGGGTTCCAACAGGTCGTCTTGTTATATCTCTGGATTGGTCTCCGCCGAAAGCCCTGGCGATTCCAAAATCCGAAATTTTGGGGTTCATGTCCGCGTCAAGCAATAAGTTGCTCGGCTTTAGATCTCTGTGGATGACCTTCAAACGGGACTCCTCGTGGAGATAGAGAAGTCCCCGTGCAATACCGTTGATGATGGCAAACCTCCTGCTCCAATCTAGCTGCTGCCGTTTCACTGGGTCTTTACTTACAAAACAAGAACATATTAAACACAGTATATATAGAGTATCAATTCAGGTTAGTTCAGTTATTTTGATTTTAACAGTATTTCGATGGACACCGTAAAGGAAGGTGTCTAGACTTCTGTTGGGCATGTACTCGTAGATCAGCAGCTTCTCTTCTTGCAGGGAAACACCCAGCAGCCGCACCAGGTTCCTGTGCTCCAGCTTGGTAGCCAGCACAATCTCGTTCTTCAGCTTGTGGAATCCCTGTGAGGAATTCTGTGAAAGCCTCTTCACAGCTACCTCTTCCCCGTCTTGTAATGTACCCTGCACGAGGCAAAGCACCTGCTATTACCATTTTCGATAATCACTGGTATATATTATATTGTGCTTTTTAATTATTTAATTGTTGTAGACACTTTACACCGCCAATTCAAGATAATATATACTCCCTCCGTTCCAATTTATAAGTCATTTTGCCTTTCTTAGATGCACAACTTATTACGTATATAGACATATTGTATATTTAGGTTTATAGTGAAAGCTATGTATATAGAAAAGCCAAAATAACTTATAGTTTACGATAGAGGGTGGTAATTCTCATGACTGTATGTGTATATATGGAAGAAAATGTACCTTGAACACTTCTCCAAAGCCTCCCTCTCCGAGTTTGTTTTGTTCCGAGAAATTGTTTGTAAGTTTCAAAAAGAAGAAGAAATTGTTTAACTACTACAAAAAGCATTTTTAGGGCGGCTAGTAAGCCTTTGTAGGGGCGGTTTAGCCCGCCGCCTCTACCGAACCGTCTCTACAAATCATGCATTTGTAGGGGCGGTTCCCAGGCCGTCCCTACAAATCTATTTGTAGAGGCGGCGGGCGGTTCCTAGGCCGCCCCTACAAATCTATTTGTAGGGACGGCTTGTATTACCAGCCGCCCCTATAAATACCTGTTTGTAGGGGCGGTTCAATCTAGAACCGCACCTACAGTACGTTTTTCCGAAAAAAAATTCAAACTTACAATTCAAAATCGCGTTGCCGAACGTCCTGCGACCAACGTTCCGAACCGCGTTCGCGTTGCCGAACGCCCCACGACCAACGTCCCGAACCGCGTTCGCGTTGCCGAACGCCCCGTGACCAGCGTTCGCGTTGCCGAACGCCCTGCGACCAACGTTCCGAACCGCGTTCGCGTTGCCGGACGCCCCGCGACCGCGACTACAAGCACAAGAGTATTATATAAACTACAATTACAAGTCCAATTCACAAGAATATATACAATCCATCATTAAATATACAAATTCCATACACATTGTTATCAACGTCATAGAGCTAACCTTTCAGTCTCACGAAGGTGTTGGTACTGAGGATTTCTACCTAAGTCAGACTCCTCGGTCATGGTAGGCGCCTCTGACGTGTACAATCTGGTCCAATATGAAGTTGCAAAGGTCGCCGATGAGCTCTAAGAGTTGGTCATCCTTGTATGGGTCTCTTTTCATCCATTTCTCTTCTTTCCACTACAAGAGAACAAGTTTCGGTTTAGTATTTCATACCATGTACGAAATTTTTATACTACATGTGAAGATGTTCAAACTTACCCTTAAGGGGTGTCTCCTGTAGGCACTGGTGTTACTCATTATAGAACATATATAGTATCCATAATGTACATTCCTAGGCTTCTGCTTGGGGCACTGTTTGTTTTGCATATGAAAATGTTAAGTAATGCTTTTGACAGCCATGTAATAGAGTACTGAAGAAGTAAGTTACACTTACCGCACATAGTGTTTTTATATCCCACTTTTCCTTCCTTGCTGGATCATGCCTTCCATGATGATTAGTGACATAGAGCCTAAATGCCCTTTTCGAATTATTTTAGCAAATACAACTTGTTAGTATCCAAAAGTGAACGTTACAAGTATGTATACAAACATATAAGCTAATGAGGATTGTCGATATGTATACGTCTTGAGAATCGATATGAAGTCTTTGTATGTCACCGGGTCCCTATCTATTGAATCAAAGACCCATGCCATGCTCCTCCCGACATCGACGGCTATACAAATCTAGTGGTTGTTGCATGGATTTAATCATAGAACTAGATAAGCTTTTTTTGCATCGAATAAAATATATCGAACAAAGCTTTAAGTATAGAGTTAAACTTACTCGAAGTTGTATGGTAGCCATATAGTAGAGTGCTGTTGGAGATTTTTGAAAGCTAGGGCAATGTATGCCGCAACCTTAAGGGACTCTTCCCTTAGTTTCGCCGTACGGATGCGCTCTTTCTCCCAAAGAGTCTTTGTAGCAGCTAGCTCTTTGGCATCCAGTGTCCACCGTTTAGGGTAATTAAAATTTATTTGGGCTATAGCTTGAGGGTCTAGATACCCAACTTTCATACTTGGCATTTGTTTGACAATGTGCACTTACATTCTACAAATCACGGCTTGGGTTAGTTACAACAAAATTCAAAGATTACATTCATATCATATCGGGAGGACAAGGACTTATAGGCACCACGTGCGAATTAGATTCATCTCCATTTCTCCCAGGTGAAAGCATGTGTGCATGCCATCGAAGTCAAAGACAATTTTCTCGGCTGGGCTTCCAAATGTGCCGGTGGGGAAGCATGCTTGTATGAGATCTATGCTCGTTGGGAGAACACGCAAGTACCAATCATGAAACCTTCTCATTCCAAGTGGTAGGCGCTGGATGTCCCGGTTTGGTAGGAAGGGCTTGCCTCTTTCATATGTTTTTGGGCAATCCTTTGACCATTCGATGATATCAACATTTGGATACTGCTTTGCAATTTGGTGGAGTTTGCTAGTGACGTCCTCCTCAGAACCCCGTGATGGGACTTTTTAACTTGGTTCTCTGGCTTGAACTGGTCATGGAAAAACCACTTGGACACCGACGAGACGTCTTTGATCAAAACATAAACTGGCCTTATGGTGATTGGATGCTTCTTTCGAAGTTCTCATTCAGGCACATCCTCATCTTCTTATGCATCAGCTTCTTCAGGAGGCACTCGTTGTTCATGTATCGGCTGTGCTTATTGAGAAGACTATGGTATCTCATGATGCACTTGCTCGGTACGAGCTGGAGAAGGTTGTGGCATCTCATCAGGCACATGCTCGCTAGGAGGCGGGGAAGAATGTGACATCTTAGGAATGTGGTGGTCACAAGACGGTGAAAATATCTCCCCGGCCTCAACAACTCGCTCCAAATTTGGGAGAGGGGGAGGCGGCGAAGAAGCAGTCAATATAATGTCCTATTTGTGCCAGAGGATGAACTGCCCCATAACATCTCCGAGTAACACCAGCTCCTCAGGAGTTGCGTAGTCTATCCTCCACTGCATGAACTCGGGCTTCACTGTATGCACCTCGACCCTAGTGTAGTCCGATGGTATCTTATTATTGTGGTGTAAGCCACCAGGAGGATGTGCCACACCCGTTCCCACCTCCATCACAGTGTCCTACCGGCCACTGAGAAACACCAAGGTGTAACTAGTTGGTTCCCATATGCGATCGATGGGGGTTATGGCTGTAGTGGAACCTTGGCTGCTAGGAACTTTCAGAGGGCTGCCAACTAATGCTAGTTCTCCCAGCGACGTCACTAATATCCATGGCTCCGTAGACAGTCCTTGCTCCTCCAGCACCTTCACAACTAGAGCTTTCACTTGGAGCTCAAGACTAGTCTCCCGGTCTCTGCCATGTTTCTTGTACATGTGCCTATCCTCTTCGAATCCTTGCTTCTAGGTGATCCTTTTCTCTAGCCCCCTAGTGTGGCCTGTGTGCTCCTTGTTTCCCAAGCCAAGGCCAAGCTCGTCCCTCTCTCTAGAAGGATTGAATGAGCCCTTCTCCTTGTCTTCAGCACATTTCAGTATCCTTGATACGACCTCTTGGGTCTTCGGCTTATCAAACTTAAGATTACCACCGGATGATTCTGTACTCCTTGCATATATCCAATTCCTTGAGCGTACCTTTAAATTCATCACATCGATATTCTCAGCAGCTGCGGCCTCTTTGTCCATCTTCCTAAACTGCTCTTCCTTGGCATAGTAGCCACCGGGCCCTAGATGATGGTGATGTTTGTTCCTCTTCGCTAGCTCGGTGTTATGGGCATTGAGCTCCAATGCCTTCGGTGAAGTCTTCTGAGCCACGAGCTCCTCCCATTGACTAGGAGTTATTTTGTCGAACTCGTTGAAGAGAGTTAACCCCTTTTGGATATACTTCATGTTGAGCTCCGACCTCCAATGTCGGAATGACTCTCCCATCATCCTGAAAGCATTTTTTACTAGTTCGTGCTTACCCTCCGAAAATCTAAAATTAAGCTTCAGCTGTCTATCCCATAGTTCATTCTTTTTGTTCTCTGGTACCTCTTTCCAGTTAGGGATTGCTAGGTTCAATTTATCTCTTACTAGGGCTCCGATCGCATTACGGAATCATCCTCTTAATTCCTTCAGCTCAAGGATCTCCCCTGCTGGTCCAACCTCCATTATCACATAGCATGCCTTATCTGAATATAGATTTCCTTTTCTATCCCCTCGTTTTCTCTTAGGCTTGGTAGTCATGGTTGTGTCTTAAAGTTGTGGAGTAGAGGCATCGTGATCCGTCTCTATGGCTGTTGCCTCTGCTCTCCTTTCCTCTACTTCGTCTTGTCCAGCGAGATGTCGCGAACGTCGATGTTGTCTTTTCCAAGATTTAGGAGGGACCTGTATATACGATAGGTTAAAGTGTTAGCAGAGGTAACACAGCCAAAGCTTTAGCAAAATTTACAAGATAAGGCTTTTTCCCTACCTCCTCGTTTGGGTCAAAATCCTTGTCCAAATCTTCCTCCGTTGGCCTCCTTCTGGCTTCATGTGGGAAAGGATCCTCAGGACTTACATATCCCTCTTCTGAGTCCTCCTCATCATCATCCTCTTCTTCTTTGCCTTCAGTAGCCTCTCCTGCTATTCCTTCTACTCCCCCTTCCTCCTCGTCACACAACTCCTAAGTAAGCATTACTTTTAGATCCTTTTCTACCTTTTTATCGAACTGCTCCTAAGTAAGTTGGTCCTCTAGTGCTTGCTCCTCATAGGTTGGCTGCTCATCATGCTTAGGGCATTGGGCTGCACTATCTGGTGTCCACGACATTATTTCACGCTTTGTTCTAATAGATGCAAGAAAGTGTGCTTTAGGTATGCGAGAAGGTATAAGAAATAAAAAAGGTCTATAAACCAAAGTAGTCCTATAAAACAACAATATATAAAAAAACGAGAAGTAGCAGTAGTAGAGGCCTCAGAAACATGTCAATCATTATCTGATCTTGAACTTGGAGCATCAAGGCATCATAACAGAGAAGAGAGGAGAAGGTAATGTAGGGGCGACTGCTAATGATGTCAAGTTCCTCACAAGTTCTTGATCATTAGCTCATATTCCATATAATGTATGGACTTAGACAATTTCATCATCGGCAAAACAAAGGAGAGGAGAGGAGAGGGGAGATTTGGCAAAAAAAAGCAACAGCTGCTTAACAAACATAGAGAGGAAAAGGTGTAAAAACAAGCAGCTACTGCTTCCCAAACATAGAGGATAGGAAAATTAGCCAAAAAAACAGTTGACTCCTACCACATGGTTGGAAGACCCCTACAGATCAAAATCTGGTAACTTAGATAGCCAGCTAGTAGTAGTAGGAGAGTAGCTAGCAGCAAGTAGAGTAGCTAGCAGCCAGCTAATACCAGTAGTAGTTTCTAAGAGTATAGGGAAGAGGGCAGAGCAGCAGTCAACACTAGAGTAGTATAGAGTAGTAGTAGAATAGCAGTAGGATAGTAGTATAGAAGTAGCAGCCAGCAGTGTAGTTAAGAGCAGCAGCCAATGTGTTCTAGGAAATAAAGCCATTAATAAGAACAATGTGATAGAATACAAGCATCAGTAGTTCAAGAGCCATCTAAGTTTCATGCTGGAATTAATAATACAGCAAGCAAGCAACTTCTTAGTAATACAGCTCGAGCATAGAAATTCTTAATAATACAGCAACAAGCAACTTCTCTCTTAATAATACAGCATCATGCAATGATCATTTACACAAATAAGCACACAAGCTGATGACTGCATTGCCCACTATTTCACTGCCATATCTAAACAAGCTCAAGTAACAATGCACATATCTAAAAGTAGTGGGCATTTCTAAAAACAGTGAGCCTTCTTGCAAGTTACACTAACTAACTCAAGTTGCACTAACTGACAGTTTAAATGAGCAATGGAGACCACAAAGATGACAAAAGACATACATGAGGGAGCAAGCATTACTTGAAAGAAGAAAAAGATTGATACACAAAGCAGATATGAAATTTGGGGTAGAGGACTTGAGGCCAAAAAGAAAAATTAAGATTGGCACATTATATAATTTTTGCTGAAAGCCCACGGTCTTAGAGTTTTATTTGTTACAAACTACATCGTCAGGCTCAGCATTGGTTCACTGAACGAACTGAATCCAATTCGAAACGCCGGTTTCAGTGGCCAACATCGGTAGGGCTCGCGCGCCGCGTGGTGGCCAGCAACGGCCGCGCATCACCGACACCCTGCCTAGCGCGGCCAAGGTGGGCCAACACGCACTACATCACCGCCAGCACCTGCCCACACTCAGCCGCGCATGCCATTTTCTTTTCTCGGCTTCCTTCTTCGCCCACAGCAGCAGCCGCCTCAGCACCGAGCGCCGCCGTCGCCATTGCCGATGCCAGCTTGCCCTCGCCGCTTCTCCACCACCGCAGCTGCTCCACCAGCACCCCCGTGACTCGCCACATCCACCCATGCTCACTGACCATGCTCGGTAAGCCCCAACACCATGCACGAGCTCGCCGGAGCATCACCACCGCGCCCGTCACCGTGGCTACAGCACATCCCTCCACCATTGACCGTGCAATCTTGTGCACTAGGTTCGCCTGAGTCCGTAGAAGCTCGTCCGTGCTTTAGATTGCTTCACTGTGGTCTCCACCGGCATAGCGCCGCCGTCCTGCTCCTTCGAGCCACCATGGTCGCCGCCGTCGTCGCTAGCGCCGATGAGAGGCCCAACCAAGTAGCTCAATCGATGCGCTAGGTCATGGGGGTCATGATGTGTAGATGGCACCGCTGGCGAACTCACCGGTGACGAGCTCTAGCCGCGCAAGCATCGTACAGTGCCACCGCTCTATTTTGTTTCTCTGACAAGTGGGGTCACTGGTTCGCGGGTCCCACCGGTCAGCGGCAGTAGAGAGTAGGATAGTTCATTTGATTCAAGATTTCATGCTGTTTTGTAATATTTATATCTCTAGTTGTGTAGCTTCAAAAATTGTGAAATAAATTTGGTAGTGTTCCTTAGGAAGTATAGTATTTAGGAAAAATATAATCTTGACACTTGCAGTAGATTTTTTGGAAGATTTAAATTGAAACTTGAAATGTGTTTTTGAATGCATGCAAACTTGTTTATTTTATATCTAGAATTCTTGTGCTCCAAAAATTATGAAATTTTTGTGGTAAGCTATCCTTGACATGTATGAGCTTTGGAAAAAATTTGAGGACAGTGCATGTGTAGATTTTTAGTTATAGATTTTTCATTTATAAATAGGTAATCTTTGTATGAATTTTTATTAATTATTTATGAATCCAATATTCATGAAATTTGTTGGAGGTTATCCTAGTACCATATGGATGATAATAAAAATAGGAAATCTGTTGCTTGACACTTTTCACTAGGGTTTTCTATTTTTGCTATTGTAAGCCTTTCTGTCTTGTAATTTTTATATAGAATGTTCTACTTGGTAAAATGGTATGAAACTTTTACAGTAGTCTTTTGGTAGCATTAGAAAGGTACTGTAAATTTTTGAGAATTTATGATGCATATATAGTATATGTTTATTATTTAACCTAAGTAGCTAAATAAAATAATAAAGGCATATAAATAAACACTTTGGGCTTTACCATTATGTTTTCTTGAGTGTATTTGGTATGCTTGCACTGTTGGTAGACTTTTTGTTGTAAAAATTTGAATACTTATATGAAGTAGAAGTATTATTGCTTTATAATTCGATTATAGCGGATTTAGGACAGATTCTATGGTTTGATGTGTTGCATGGTAAAAATGGTGTTTTCTGTAAAAATGGTTAATAACAAAGTTATAGAAAACTTCTTCATGTATCTTGTGTTAAAATTTCAGAGCAATAGGCCAAAGGATTTAGGAGTTATGGCTGTTCAAAGTTGGTGTTTCCGAATTGCTTGCTCTCTGGAATTTCTGGACAGCACTGAGTTGCTTGTCTGTTTTGGTTAAGATAAATTATGAATGAGCTTTTGATGATTAAATAAGAGTTGTAGGTAATTTTATAAGATTTCCATAAAGTCTAAGATCACCAGATTTGGATAAGTAGAACTATATTTATGAGTAAAATAAGTAGCTGTTGTTTTGTAGTGTGGTACATGAACTGCTGAAGTGTTTGATTGAATCATTAAGAAGAGATATGCACCTACTCAGTAAAAACACGATACACTTGTTATTACTTCAGCACCATGATGTTAAGAATACATACAAGAATGCATTCGTCACATATCATTATATTATACTTGTCATGCATACATTCGCAATACCTTAGGCCATATTCATGCATCTAGGATCGGAGGAAAGAATAACATTGCTGGAGTTCGACGAAGTAGAGGAAGGGGACCAGCCGGAGAATCCTCAAGCCACAGCTCCCGAAGGCGAGGAGTAGAACCCTGAAGAGCTTCCAGAGTGCCCTGATCACCGCCCCACGTCCTTTCTAAAAGGCAAGCCCCGGAGCATTTTAAGTCACCCAGTATTTTACAAATGATTACTTAAGTACTTATGATTGATGCATTAGGTTATAAGAGTTGAATGAAATCACTTGATGCATATAAATCCCTTGTCCAGATATATACACCGTTAATCTGGTGTAGGTCGAGGATCGAACATATGCTTAGCCATGCTTAGACCGGTAGAAGTCGGGTGATTTCCTGTCACCTGCGAGATGTAGGTGGATACCGGAGCATGGTTTGCTATATTTGCTATCGTGGAACAGAACCATGGGGTGATGGAAATCAAGGCTGAGCGGAGTCTATGCGTAGGCTGACTCATGTGATTCCGTCTGTGCCGGTTAAGGACCGTACCATTGTTGGAACTTCTGACAAGATTGAACGCATGCCTATCACTAGCTGGCCAGATAACTCATTCTGACCACGAAGCCGAGTAGCTCAACTCAGGCCGGGCCCCGTTCTGTTGTGCGCTCCTTGTAGGGAACCAAACTAAGCCCAAGGGCAGGGTAGTCCTAAACGTCCTGGCATTTGGTGTTCCCGACTGTGCGGCGCGGTACGAACCCACGAAATATGTACCTGAGTTGTACCAAAGGTGACCTAAGGCGACTAATGATTTGGTCTGCCTGGGTTTGTGTTAGGAATAAATTCCCAGCTGGTTGAAATCGATTTGAATCGCCGTCTCTCCCGGATAGTGAGAAACTTGGCTAGCTCCAGCATCATAGTAACTATGTTATGGAACATGATGGTTCAAATGAATATGGAATTACAATACCGGCTATGATTACTATTGTATGCTTTTACAATGATATACTACATGTCTGACACAGGATAGTTGCTAATTTAGAGATGGATAGTTATAATTAACTTGATAATGGAGCTATAATTATATAACTGAGTTAATCGCTTTTAGGCAAAATGTTGTTAAGCTATCTCCACTTATACAACCTTGCATGATCCTTGAAGTCATTTTATTTCTAGTTTATGACGGGTAAGTCTAGCTGAGTACCTTCTCATACTTAGGGTTTTATTTCCCATTGTTGCAGATGGCACTGTGTATCATGGTTATTGCAAGAGTTGCTTCTATCCTGCTGTGGATGAGGAGTAAGCCTTGGGCAGGCTTCTTTATTAATCCCTCTATTTGCTTTTGTGGACTGTGATCCTATTTCGGCACTATATTAAACTATGTTGGAAACTTTACTTTCAAACTTAATTTGCTTCCGCTATTGATTATCAAACTTGGTTTGTAATAACTTGGTTTCATACTCTGGTGATGAAAATGTATCTGTGAACTTTATGTAATATGTGACATGTATGTTGAATCATGTACGATCTTGGTTTGTTGTAAATCGTTTATCGAGACCCATCGTGGTACTCGACGGACTACCGGGTTTATATGGGTTCAAGTATGACAGTGCGACCGCTTGCGGGCTACCATTGTACTTGTACTCTTATAAATTGGACGGTTCTACGACAGCTGGTATCAGAGCAAGATTCAATGTTAATTATCACATGTGTATTTAAAACAAAAGTTTTTGTTTTCCAAAAACCCTTCTCTAGCAACTAATAGCTATATAAGTAGGTATTTGAAATCTAAAGTGTGCCAATGATCACTTTTCTTATGCCCAAATTAAGGACTATTAGGTGGCTATTTAAGTACTAACATGGGGGTTTTTACTTCATCATCCATACGGCGTGCTATTGTATGGATGCCATTCACTTGAATGGTAATGTGTGGATCAAATGCCTCTACGCTAAGGTAAGATGATGAGTGGCATGACCGCAAGATGTGAGCATGCGGTCGGGGAGAGTTAGCTTTGGTACGGCTATGTATGCATGCTTGCATGTGTATGTGGTGCGTATTTAATTGTGGGTTTAAACTGTTATCGGGTAGCTTTGATACGGAAGTATATGTATGGGTATACATATATGGAAGTATTTAGATTTACATTATGCATATTTACTTATGGGTTTGGGGCTGAAATGAAATTTTTATGCAGGTACACTAACAGCAAAATGTGTAGCTCGACTAGTTACCCTATATATGAGAGAATGTATGTATGCCACCGTGTCTATAGTTAGAAACAAAATTTTCCTAAGTTTGTGAGGACGTACAGAATGAGCATGCATCATGATAATTACCATTCACATAATTACATTGTTCCTCCCCTTATAAATTTCTTACTCAGTTATGTGACTCTTATCCATTATGGCCTTGTCTCATAAAGTGTACATGTTGATGGTACAGATGGCAGCACCAGTTGGATGTGAGAATTTCCTGATGGTTTTTGGAACACCTACCCTATTGTGGAGAGTTCTGCACTTTGCGGGGTACCAGGAACCGCCCCTTTATCATTGGATTGAAGAGTACTTGGAAGGACAACCATGGTACGAGGTGCGGCTCACTATACCAGCCCGCACACAACCGCTCTTCTGGCAGGAGTGGAAGGCAGAATCAGAAGGGAAGACTCCTTGGGAGGCTGCCCAAGTTGTGGCCTTTGAGGTTTTGAGGCAAATTTGCCAGCAGCATAGAGATGCACTTACTGGCAGTGCAACGAGTATGTTTCCTTGGGTGGATCTGTCCACCACAAATTGGGAACAGCATAATCAAAATGCATTGATCAGAGATTGGGATGAGCGAGCAAATAGCTCTAGTCCCTCCATGAGTGCAATGTTTGCGGTGATGAAGATGTTTTGTGCATGCCAGGACACCCAGGATTTCTGGTAGGAATCATACACCACCTGCATGGACAAACTCATAAGAGCTAAAGCCACGCAGCATAAGCTCAAGAAGTGTGTGCGCAAGTAAAAGAAAGCCGCAAGTAAAGCTCGATGGGAATCTGACCAAGCCTATGCAGCTTTGGGCACTCTACATGCCCAATTGGAGCAAGTGGATCAGCAAAGGGCAACAGCTCAAGAAGCTAGAGCTAATGATCAAGCAGTACTTGCAGGACTACGGGAGTAGTTGGAGACCGCCCGTGCAGAGGTGTCCATAGCTAGACATCAGCGTGATGCAGTAGAAAACCGTGTCGCTACAATAAGGATAGAGCGAGATAGGCACCACGACATGAGTAACACCTAGGACCATGCCGAAAGGGGTCTACGTTAGCAGCTTGCACATGCCCAACTTCAAGTAATGAACCTTTAGTATGAAGTGCACTATTTGAACAACCAACTAAACCCAGTCCTGGATAGGGAAGAAGATGGTCCAAATATGGAAGAAGATGATGATGAGGATGAGGAAGAGGAAGAGGTGGAGCCTGAGGAAGGAGATGATCCTATCTCTGACCTCGATAGTGATCATGACAAGGATTAGATCACGTAGTACTTAGTAGAAGTACTTAATGTATCATCGCTGGTTATGTAATGGACCTATAGTTTGAGTTTGGTGTTGGTGATTTGAACTATCATGTAATATTGTTATTTGCACGACTATCGCACGTTTGGTTTAACACCTATGCAAATTTCAGTTGATTTATCGGAGCTCATGATTTGAATATTAACGTGCTATGAGTCCAATAAGCAATCAAATTGGTGGTGTCATGTTGCGAGAATGAATTGTTATGCCTCCATTTTTATTGTGAATTTGAGAATTGTCTCCAGTAATTTCAGTTTGGCATGATTATAATTCATCTACAATCTTGTGGCATCAACCAATAATCGCTTATTGTTGCAACTTCGTAGATGACGTGCACCCGTATAGGAGCTAGTAGCAGCCAGGATGGCAATGGTGATGACTTACCACCACCACCACCGCCGTCTGCTCAGGAGTTCTTTGCCCAATTCTTAGGGAGCCAAAGGACAATGGAAGAAGCTCTACGCCTCATCGCGTAGAACACCACTCATGGCCACCCGCAGCAACAAGGGGCCGAGCCAAATCAGCATAGTACATTCAAGGAATTTTTAAATACAAAGCCTCCTATCTTTAAGGTAGCAGAGGAACCACTACAGGCTGACGAGTGGCTCAACACCATTGAGCAGAAGTTTTGTCTGCTAAGGGTCACTGAGCATCTAAAAGCTGAGTATGCTTCTCACCAGCTGCAAGGACCAGCAGGGATCTGGTGGGCACATTTCTTGTCATCTCTACCTACTAATGCGCGAGTCACATGGGAGCAGTTCAAGTTGGCTTTTCGGGGACATCATATTCCCTCGGGCCTAATGCGCATGAAAGCGGCTGAATTTATGAGGCTCACTTAGGGAACGAAGACCCTCACAGAATATATGCACGCATTCAACAATCTGTCTAGGTATGCTCTAGGTTTTGTGGATACCGAGGAGAAGAAGATAGAGAGCTTCAAGCGGGGTCTAGGCACTAAACTGATGAAGACCATGGCCAATTCCAAGTGCACTACTTACAACGAGTTTATCAGCGATGCTCTGACCCAGGAAAACCACAATAACATGCATGCGGCTGCTAAGGGTCGCAAGAGGGCATTCAAGGCAGGTGCCTTTGGATCTTCACAGTCCAGAGTGCCTATCATAGCTAGGCCACAATTCCATCCACCTGCACCCAAGTTTAGGCCTCCACCACCTAAAGCTCAGAACAGCAGACCTCAAAAACCATTCTGTAAGGCATTCACTATTGCCTTACCAAAAGGAAATGGCAGTCAAGGGAGCTCCACAGGACTTAGGAGTAACCAACCCTTTTTCAACTACAACCAAGTGGGGCATTGGTCCAAGGAATGCCCCCACCCCAAGAAGAATGGCAATCCGAATCAGAACAATCAGAGGCAGGAGAACACAAGGGCATGTCCAGGGTACGTGCATTATACCGCTATGGAGGAAGTGCCCGCTGGAGAAGTTGTCATGGCTGGTATGTTTCTTATCAACAAGCATCCCGCTGTTGTTTTATTTGATTTGGGATCTTCTCATTCATTTATGAGTCAAGCATTTGCATCTAGACATGATCAGGAAATAATTGAAGTAAGCAAAGGGGGTTATAATATAAGTTCAGTAGGGGCTACTATTTCTACAAATAAGATAGTCAAAAATGTGCTCATCTCTATACAAGGGAGGGAGTATACAACGGATTTGATAATATTGCCCGAGTTATCGATAAGTGTAATATTATGCATGAATTGGATGAAGGATCATGATGTTCTCATTGATATGAGCACTCGCACTATTATGTTGAGAGAACCCAAGGGAGGGAATGCTTTTCTAGTACCACTCTCCCACAATTTTGAACTCCAACATTTAGCTTGTGCTTTCCAAACCACCACCCTTTGTGATATCCTCGTGGTTTGTGAGTTTCCAGATGTATTTCTAGAGGAATTACCAGGCTTACCACCTGATAGGGATATGGAATTTAAGATTGAGTTAGTGCCAGGTACGGCACCCATCTCAAGAAGGCCCTATAGAATGCCACCAAATGAGTTAGCAGAACTTAAGATTCAGTTATAGGATCTGTTTGACAAGGGTCTTATCCAACCTAGATCATCTCCGTGGGGATGTCCAGCATTATTTGTGAAAAAAAGGATAAGTCACTGAGAATGTCTGTAGATTACAGACCACTCAATGCTGTGACCATCAAGAACAAATACACGTTGCCCCGCATCAACATTTTGTTTGATTAGCTAGCAAAGGCAAAGATATTCTCCAAAATTGACTTGAGATCAGGCTATCATTAGATAAAGATCAGGCTAGAGGACATACCTAAAACTGCTTTCTCTACTAGGTATGGCTTATATGAGTATTTGGTTATGTCTTTCGGACTAACAAATACTCCTGCCTACTTTATGTACCTGATGAATTCGGTATTCATGCCCGAGCTTGACAAGTTCGTGGTCGTGTTTATCGATGATATATTGATTTATTCAGAAAATGAGTCAGATCATGAAGAGCATGTGAGGATTGTTTTATCCAGACTAAGGGAGCATAAGCTATATGCGAAATTTAGCAAATGTGAATTTTGGTTGAGCAAAGTACCTTTCCTAGGTCACATCTTATCAAGAGATGGAATATCTATAGACCCATCAAAAGTACAAGAGGTCATGGATTGGAAAGCCCCGACTTCGGTTCATGAAGTTTGGAGTTTTCTAGGGTTAGCAGGATATTATCGTCGTTTTATTCTAGATTTCTCAAAGATAGCTAAGCCCATGACCAGACTACTTCAGAAAGATGAGAAGTACAAATGGACACCAGAATGTGAAGCAACTTTTCACACCCTCAGAACTCTATTAACTACAGCGCCTGTCTTAGCACAACTCGACATTGAGAAGCCTTTTGATGTATTTTGTGATGCATCAGGTATAGGTTTGGGGTGTGTACTTATGCAAGAAGGAAGAGTTATTGCATATGCTTCTCGACAATTGAGAAAACATGAAGTCAACTACCCTACACATGATTTAGAACTATCAGCAGTTGTTCATGCATTAAAGATATGGAGACATTATTTGTTGGGCAATGTATGTCATATATATACTGACCACAAAAGTCTCAAATATATCTTTACCCATCCAGAGCTGAACATGAGGCAGCGAAGATGGTTAGAATTGATTAAGGACTATAATTTAGAAGTGCACTACCATCCAGGAAAAGCTAATGTAGTAGCAGATGCACTCAGTTGAAAGTCTCATTGCAACACTATGGAAGCATTATTGGAAGATGGATTCAACTTGTTACACCCTGCTGTACTGCACAACATCACAATCAGTTGTACACTTGAGAGCAAAATCATAGAGCTACAGCAAACAAATGTAGGTATAAGTCACATCGAGAGAAAAATGCAAGGGCAAGAAACCAAGCATTTCAGATTGGACGAAAGTGGTGTGTTATGGTTTGAGGATCGACTCGTGGTACCAAAGGACCATGAGCTTAGAAATCAAATTTTAGATGAAGCTAATTCGTCCAAATTGTCTATCCATCTAGGTTGTAGTAAGATGTACCAAGATTTGAAAACCCATTTTTGGTGGACTAAGATGAAGAAAGAGATTGCAACCTATGTTGCTAGGTGCGATAACTGCAGTAGAGTAAAAGCCATTCATATGAAATCGGTTGGATTACTTCAGCCATTGCCTATTCTAGGTTGGAAATGGGAAGAAATCAGTATGGACTTTATCACCGGTCTTCCAACGACACCGTAAGGTCACGAGTCAATATGGGTTATTGTGGATCATCTCACCAAATCAGCACATTTTGTACCGATTCACACAACCTATCACGTGGGGAAGTACGCTGAACTGTATTTTTCTCAGATCGTGAGACTACATGTAGTACCTAGGACCATAATCTTAGATCAAGGACCACAGTTCATAGCTTGTTTCTGGGAGCATTTACACCAGGCTTTGGGAACCAAGCTAATCAGAAGTTCAGCATACCATCCGCAAACTTCCGGACAGACCGAGCGAGTGAACCAAATCTTAGAAGATTTGCTAAGAGCTTGTGTTATATCTTCAAAAGGTTCATAGAAGAAATGGTTACCTTTAGCTGAATTCTCCTACAATAACAGTTATCAAGCAAGTATCAAGATGGCTCCATTTGAAGCTTTGTACGGTAGAAAATGTCGAACTCCATTAAATTGGATTGAGCCCGGTGAGAGGAGATACTTTGGTATTGACTTTGTTAATGAAGCTGAAGAGCAAGTGCGTGTTATCCAACATCATATGAAAGCAACTCAATCGAGACAAAAGAGTTATGCTGATAAAAGAAGAAGACCACTGACTTTTGAAGTGGGTGACTATGTATACTTGAAGGTATCACCCATGAAAGGGGTGAAGAGATTTGGAATGAGAAAGAAGCTTTCGCCTAGATATGTAGGGCCATACAAGATTCTGGAATGAAAGGGGAATGTTGCTTATAAGTTACAACTTTCACTAGAGATGAGTGCAGTATTTGATGTCTTCCATGTTTCTCAGTTGAAGAAATGTCTTCGTGTACCGGAAGAAGCTATCGCACCCACCAACGTACAGCTTCAATCGGATTTGACCTATGAAGAAAAGCCAATCCGAGTATTAGAAGAGATGGACAAAGTAACATGGAGTAAGATTATTAAGTTCTATAAGGTGGTGTGGAACAATCACAGTGAACAAGATGCTACGTGGGAACGAGAGGATTATTTATGAGAGGTTTATCCCGCCTTTTTCCAAGAATGGTAGGTCTTGCAAATCTTGGGACGAGATTTTTATAAGGAGGAGGGGCTGTAACACCCTAGGTGTTAGCCTTGCATAACTTGACTTGCATAGCATGAGCATGAGCATGACCATCAAGCATTCATATATAAGCATTTACACTTGAAACATTCGATTGAAACATATGCAACATTTCTTATTATTTCATGTTTTCATGTGTATATGCATATGATCATGAGTGTAAACATGTAATGGATTAATATGGGTTACAAAAACATATTAGCAACACTTAAGTTAGCAAAGGGAACATGGTTCATGAATGTCACCTTTCATGATCAAGCACTTAAGTAATGTTACATGTGTTGACCTGGATAGCCTTATGAGTGACCAATGCATGAAATGATTGGGTGACTTTGCAATTAGCTTAAACATGTTTAGAGTATCATTGTGAACAACTTTGATATTCATGGTTAGGGGTAAATAGGTCATTAAGCCCTAGTTTGAAGGTATACCATCATTTGAATGTAACATGTTTGACCAAGTTTGAACTATGTGCTAGAGACCTTGCATGGAGGTGGTCACTAAAGCAAAGTTGTAGTGTTTGGCAAGAGGAACAACTTTTATTTTTGGGTCATTGACTAGTTTAGCTCTTAACATGCTTGAATTTGGCTCACAAAAATCAGCAAAACAACATTTTCAACACTCAACAATTTTTCTAAGTCATTTGGAACTGACAGGCTAACAAACCGACTTTGGGGATGATGTAACTCGGTTTTGGTTGTGAATTAGCACATGATTCTTTAATAAGAATTGGAGCTGGTACATTAGGCTTCAACTTTGGTGTAGGAAATTTTTGCTAAAAGCCCATGGTCTTGGAGTTTTCTTCGTTACAAACTACATCGTCAGGCTCAGCATTGGTTCACTGAACGAACTGAATCCAATTCGAAACGCTGGTTTCAGTGGCCGACATCGGTAGGGCTTGCGCGCCGCGTGGTGGCCAGTAATGGCCGCGCATCACCGGCGCCTTGCCCAGCGTGGCCAAGGCGGGCCAACGTGCACTACATCATCGCCAGCACCCGCCCGCACTCAGCCGCGCACGCCATTTGCTTTTCTCGGCTTCCTTCTTCGCCCGCAGCAGCAGCTGCCTCAGCACCGAGCGCTGCCGTCGCCATTGCCGACGCTAGCTCACCCTCGCCGCTTCTCCACCATCGTAGCTGCTCCACCAGCACCCCCATAACTCGCCGCATCCACCCGTGCTCGTTGACCACGCTCGGTAAGCACCAACACCGCGAACGAGCTCGTCGGAGCATCACCGCCGCGCCTGTCACCGTGGCTGGAGCACCTCCCTCCACCATTGGCCATGCAATCTTGTGCGCTAGGTTCGCCTGAGTCCGTAGAATCTCGTTCGCATTTTAGATTGCTTTGCCATGGTCTCCACCGGTGTAGCGCCGCCATCCCGCTCCTCCAAGCCACCATGGTCGCCGCCGCCGTCGCTAGTGCCGACGTGAGGCCCAACCAAGTAGCTCAATCGATGCGCTAGGTCATGGGGGTCATGACGTGTAGATGGCACCGCCGATGAACTCACCGGCAATGAGCTCTGGCCGCGCAAGCATCGTACAGTGCCACCGCTCTGTTTCGTTTCGCTGACAAGTGGGGTCACTGGTTCGCGGGTCCCACCGGTCAGCGGCAGTAGAGAGTAGGATAGTTCATTTGATTCAAGATTTCATGCTGTTTGTAATATTTATATTTCTAGTTGTGTAGCTTCAAAAATTGTGAAATAAATTTGGTAGTGTTCCTTAGGAAGTATACTATTTAGGAAAAATATAATCTTGACACTTGCAGTAGAATTTTTGGAAGATTTAAATTGAAACTTGAAATATGTTTTTGAATGCATGCAAACTTGTTTATTTTATATCTAGAGTTCCTATACTCCAAAAATTATGAAATTTTTGTGGTAAACTATTCTTGACATATTTGAGCTCTGGTAAAAATTTGAGGATCAGTGCATGTATAGATTTGTAGTTATAGATATTTCTTTTATAAATAGGTAATCCTTGTATGAATTTTTATAAATTATTTATGAATCCAATATTCATGAAATTTGTTGGAGGTTATCCTAGTACCATATGGATGATAAGAAAAATAGGAAATCTTTTGCTTGACACTTTTCACTAGGGTTTTCTATTTTTGCTATTGTAAGCCTTTTTGTCTTGTCATTCTTATATAGAATGTTCTACTCGGTAAAATGGAATAAAACTTTTACAGTAGTCTTTTGGTAGCATTAGAAAGGCACTGTAAAGTTTTTAGAATTTCTGATGCATATTTAGTATATGTTTATTATTTAACCTAAGTAGTTAAATAAAATAATAAAGGCATATAAATAAACACTTTGGGCTTTACCATTATGTTTTCTTAAGTGTATTTGGTATGCTTGCACTGTTGGTAGACTTTGTGTTGTAAAAACTTGAATACTTATATGAAGTAGAAGTATTGTTGCTTTATAATTCGATTTGAGCAGATTTAGGACAAATTCTATAGTTTGATGTGTTGCATGGTAAAAATTGTGTTTGCTATAAAAATGGTTAATAACAAAGTTGTAGAAAACTTCTTCATGTATCTTGTGTTAAAATTTCAGAGCAATAGGCCAAAGGGTTTAGGAGTTATGGCTGTTCAAAGTTGGTGTTTCCGAATTGCTTGCTCTGTGGAATTTCTGGACAGCACTGAGTTGCTTGTCTGTTTTGGTTAAGATAAATTGTGAATTAGCTTTTGATGATTAAATAAGAGTTGTAGGCAATTTTATAAGATTTCCATAAAGTCCAAGATCACCACATTTGGATAAGTAGAACTATATTTATGAGTAAAATAAGTAGCTGTTGTTTTGTAGTGTGGTACATGAACTGCTGAAGTGTTTGATTGAATCATTAAGAAGAGATATGCACCTACTCAGTAAAAACACGATACACTTGTTATTACTTCAGCACCATGATGTTAAGAATACATACAAGAATGCATTCGTCACATATCATTATATTATACTTGTCATGCATACATTCGCAATACCTTATGCCATATTCATGCATCTAGGATCGGAGGAAGGAATAACGTTGCTGGAGTTCGACGAAGTAAAGGAAGGAGACCAGCCGGAGAATCCTCAAGCTGCAGCTCCCGAAGACGAGGAGCAGAACTCTGAAGAGCTTCCGGAGTGCCCTGATCACCGCCCCATGTCCTTTCTGAAAGGCAAGCCCCAGAGCATTTTAAGTCTCCCAGTATTTTACAAATGATTACCTAAGTACTTATGATTGATGCATTAGGTTATAAGAGTTGAATGGAACCACTTGATGCATATAAATCCCTTATCCAGATATATACTCCGTTAACCCTGTGTAGGTCCAAGATCGAACATATGCTTAGCCATGCTTAGACCGGTAGAAGTCGGGTGATTTCCTGTCACCTGCGAGATGTAGGTGGATACCGGAGCACGATTGGCTATATTTTCTATCGTGGAACAGAACCATGGGGTGATGGAAATCAAGGCCGGGCGGAGTCTATGCGTAGGCTAACTCATGTGTTTCTGTCTCTGCCGGTTAAGGACCGTACCGTTGTTGGAACTTCTGACAAGATTGAACGCATGTCTATCACTTAGCTGGCTAGATAACTCATTCCGACCGTGAAGCCGAGTAGCTCAACTCAGGCCGGGCCTTGTTCTGTTGTGTGCTTCTTGTAGGGAACCAAACTAAGCCCAAGGGCAGGGTAGTCCTGAACGTCCTAGCATTTGGTGTTCCCAACTGTGCGGCGTGGTACGAACCCACAAAATGCGTACCTGAGTTGTACCAAAGGTGACCTAAGGCGACTAATGATCTGGTCTGCCTGGGTTTGTGTTAGGAATAAATTCCTAGCTGGTTGAAATCGATTTGAATCGCTGTCTCTCCCGGATAGTGAGAAACTTGGCTAGCTCCAGCATCGTAGTAACTGTGTTATGGAACATGATGGTTCAAATGAATATGGAATTACAATACCGGCTATGATTACTACTGTATGCTTTTAAAATGATATACTACATGTCTGGCACAGGATAGTTGCTAATTTAGAGATGGATAGTTATAATTAACTTGATAACGGAGCTATAATTGTATAACTGAGTTAATCGCTTTTGGGCAAAATGTTGTTAAGCTATCTCCACTTATACAGCCTTGCATGATCCTTGAAGTCATTTTATTTCTGGTTTATGTTGGGTAAGTCTAGCTGAGTACCTTCTCGTACTCAGGGTTTTATTTCTCATTATTGCAGATGGCACTGTGTATCATGGTTATTGCAAGAGTTGCTTCTATCCCGCTGTGGATGAGAAGTAAGCCTTGGGCAGGCTTCTTTATTAATCACTCAATTTGCTTTTGTGGACTGTGATCCTATTTTGGCATTGTATTAAACTATGTTGGAAACTTTACTTTCAAACTTAATTTGCTTCCGCTTTTGATTATCAAACTTGGTTTGTAATAACTTGGTTTCGTACTCTGGTGATGAAAATGTATCTGTGAACTTTATATAATATATGACATGTATGTTGAATCATGTACGATCTTGGTTGTTGTAAATCGTTTATCGAGACCCGTCGTGGTACTCGAAGGACTACCGGGTTTATATGGGTTCAAGTATGACAGTGCGACCGCTTGTGGGCTGCCATTGTACTTGTACTCTTATAAATTAGACGGTTCTACGACACTTTGCATCGTTGCCTAATGGAGTGTCCTCTAGGGGCTGAGATTCTTGTACCACCTTTTTTGTACCCTTCTTATTCCTCTTTTTCCCCGTGGAGGCTTCATCCCCACCGTAAAGGTCATTGTTCTTGTATTGGCTAGCCCCACACTAGAGACATTTATCCAGTGACTTAAACATTTTGCCACGAAAAAGTATACAGTGGTTGGTGCATCTATGGATTTTTTCAACCCCTATTGTCAATGGACTTATGGCCTTCTTCGCTTGGTATGTGTTGGCAGGAACTGAGTTTGGTTGTGGCAGCACCTATGACAGGAGATGCAATAGATCATTGAAACTACAGTCTGACCGGCCATACTTAGCCTTCAGGATGAGCATCTCAAGCACAAAACGTAGCAATGTCTAATGTGTCGGACAACCCTTTTCAATACCATACATAGTCTCCTTCGATGCTTTTGTCACCCTTTCCAAATTTTCTAGACCTTTTGGGCTATTTAGTAAAATCTCTAGTCCATGGGCTCGAATCATGTCCTCCAAATCATCTTCATCATCGACACGTGCTCCACCATCATTATTGGCACCACCTTCGTCGTTACCATCCTAACCACCAGCATCACCACCTTGTTCATTGCCAAACTCAAAATCCATTCGTGCATCAAGCTCTGCTGAATATTGGGACATGGATTCTATGGTTTCGTCATCGTATTCGTCCTCATCCTCGTCGTTAACAATAACCGTTTCACCATGATGAATCCACACTGTGTAGTCCTCAACAAATCCTCATATATTCAAATATGATATGATGATAGTCACATCTTTTCATGCCATACGGTTCTTGCAATCTTTACATGGGCTAATAATTGTATCCTTATTCTCTTTCAATGTCGTTGCATGCTTCTTTACGGCTTCAATAAATTTATCCACCTCTTCACGGAAACCTGCCTTGAACCTTAACGAACCATACATCCAAGAGTTTCTGTACTCTATCTTTTACAACAATAACAAAACAAACATTAAAGGACTACTTATTCAGATATATATATAAATGAAACAAATTAATAATTATTTGAGAATAATTGTATATACTTCGGATATATATGAATATAAATCTAATATAATTACATGAAGCATACAAACACACCATGGTAGAGGAAAATTAATTAATGGCCCATTTATCCATAAATAATTAAAATACATATTTATTGATTACAATAAACAATTTCAAAGACAACAATTAGCAACAATTATACTTTACCCAATATCTTTCATACAAACCCTAGTCCAATTTCATCAAACATAAATTTATAAAAACAAAATTAATAAAAAAAACCAAACCCTAGATCTAGATCCACATGCACATGAAACATCTATAAAACTAACTAATTGTTCACTAAAATCAAGAAACATGGACCAAATAAGGGTATGATCTTGTTCCCCTCCCTAATTTACCCTAGTACATTTAAAACTTGGGTCTAATTTGCTTCATAAGTAGCTCAAGCACCATAGAAGAGAGAGAAAAACAAAACTCTAATTACTCACTAACCAACCATTAAAACTTTAAAAAAAAGTGTGGAATAACATTTTCTTACCTTATACAACCTCTCCATCAAAGGATTTAAGACTAAAACCTTCCCCCCTTAGTAGAGTAATATTTGGGAGGTGTCCAAGACCTCCTCACCTTTCTTTCATGGGTTGGAGTGAGTGACCCGAGAAGAAAGAAGGTGCTGCAGCTATTTTATATATGGGTCATTTGTAGGGGCGGCTGGTGATTGAGCCGCCCCTACAAATCGGAGTTATATATACGGGGGCATTTATAGGGGCGGCTCAATCACCAGCCGCTCCTACAAATAGCAACTCCAGAGACGGCGGGTGATTGAGCCGCCCCTACAAATCAGACCCCATTTGTAGGGGCGGCTCGTATCACCAGCCTCCCCTGCTGTTTCATTTGTAGGGGCGGCTGGTGTCTGGGCACCGAGCACGCCGCTAGGGGCGGCTCCATCAACAGCCGCCTCTACAAAAAAATTCGAACCATTGCTAAAAATCATTTTTTACGTAGTGTTTGTTGCAGCTCTTACCACCACTAGATTGAGTTGCTCGGGCTCAACGTATCCGATATCGTCCTGGTTGCTATTACTGTTGTCTGTTACAAAAGGCAGCATATATGCATATCCATGAGGAAGAGGTGGACTTAAAATATGGTGTAACCGTGTAAAGCTGACATTATTGTTGAGTGGAATCTAGTCAGCTCCTTTTAAAATCAAGCATATCTCAATCAACTATGGGACTATGGACTCTGGTTTGGGAATATCCTTGGAGACCTCGACTTCGAATCAGATCGCATGGTAAACGCACAGCGATACATAGATTCGTAGTACTAGTTTGGGCTGTACATAGGCGTAAGAGTGAAATGCAGCCATATATGAAGTTATCTGCATGTGTCGTCAAGGTCTCTAAAGTCTCAAAATGCATTTCTAGATCCTAAAGTTAGTTCGGGTCTCATCCAAGTCTAAACTTTATATTATTTTTTTGACCAGTTCAATGACCATGAATGACAAATTTCATAACTATGAATTTGTAGATCTCATCGAGCACTATAATTTTTATATATAAAGTATATTTATCCGTCACCATACATGAGATATATGATTTTTCTAAGACAACATGCTCTAGTACAAGATTAATATGCTGCTAAAATTATATATATATATATATTTTAAAACATACCAGATTAATTTTCATATACAAGATTAATATGCTGCTAAAATTTTCATATACAAAGAATGGACTTGAACAGGCAACGTGAAGATCAAGTGATCAACACCTCAAGCAAGGACATGGAGCTTTTAAACTTAGTTTCGAATTAAAACTTAACTTTGGATGTCCTTTGTTAAGAAACTTCGGATTTCACCTAAACATGTATACTGATAAATTACACTATAAAAGCTATTTTCTGAACCATGAATTTAGATAAGTTTTTTTCTAGATTTTTAGTTCCTTTGAAGGCTAAATAGGTTAACTTAAGAATCAAATACAATATTACGAGGAGAATTTTAAGTAAAAACCTACAAGTGGTATGATGTGAGATACAAAGTAAAATGAGTCGTGGTTATGTTCTAGCGTCTACTTAAAAATTTTGTATAATTTTAAAGATACATAAGTACTTTTAATTTGTGACGTACTCCCACTGATTGCCTTCAGGGGTGAAGCCAACTCTAAATTCACGGCGGTGCACAACAAAGGAGACATATATTAATCTGGTAGCAATACATAGTGAAAATTTATCTAGTAAGTGGTAATTTTTTTCTTACCCAGATGCATGGGCACAAGGCAAGATCAACGTGGCTTCGCCCCTGATCGCCTTGTTATTCCAATAACATCTAACTTCTTAATTGCAAGCTATCCACATGGCCACGTCATCTCTAAATTTCATTCCAAATTCTTCATGATTTTCGTAGCATTCCATGGGATATCTTCTCATTAAAATTAATTTTAGTCGATTGATTTAGGAATTGTGTAGAGATCATATCCTATCCGATGAAAATTGTAGAAGTGAAGACATTCAGAAGCTCACCCTGCCTTTCTCCGGCGAAGATGGACGGAGGTGCCGCTAGAGGCGGCGGCGCATCGAGGGCCAGATCGTAGTAAGGGTATATCTCCATGCGCAGGTAGCAGTTGTAGCCGAGCACCACCCCGCCCTGGTTACCGTAGCAGAAGCGTGACAGCTGCCTTATCGAGTCCTGCAAGCACCGGTCGCACTCCGCTGCCGTCCTGTCCCTCATGCACTGCAATGGCTCGTACATGGTGCCGTTACGGGCAGCGCTGTCATACACGGCCTCTCCTGTCGCGAACATCAGCCCGGAGCCGTTGACGACGCGCGCTGTGAGTCTACTCATGAGCGCGTTGTAGGTTTCCTCGAAGGCGTCCTTGTCGGAGACCTCCCCGGTGTTGTGGTCCACCCACCGGAACGCATCCTCGTCGCTGGTCGACGTGTTGGTGTCGGCGTAGCTGATGAAGGACATCATCGGCGCCGGATATGTCACCGTGGAGCCGTCGTCGTACCAGATGGCGTTGCGGCGGCTGCTGTTGCAGCCGCTCCTCTGGAGTCTGGATGCCCAGCGCGGCGCTCCGGAGGTACCTGGAGCAGTCGGGCGGCGCGGTGTCGCCGCGGTAGATGCCTCGGACGAAGGCGCGGTCGGTGCCGTTGCCGCTGGCGAGGGAAGCGAAGCCTGTGGGCGCCGCGGCCGACGGGAGCACGTCCAGTAGCGCGACGACGTTGGACCAGAACGTGCTGTTGAAAGAGGAGGACGACGACGGCGAGGGAGCTGGAGCTGGAGCTGCTGGAGAAGGCACCATCGACGATTTGCACTGCACCAACGTCCAATTGCTGTCCATGGATGTTACGACGGTGCAGAGGCTCGCCACTATGGCAAAGAGGATCATCAGGCACTGGCTATGGCGGTGGACGACGGATCTAGACGACGGCATTGGTTGTACTCTGAGCTAGGACGACCAAGTAGCTAGCTATCTGCCTGTGTAGCAATGCAAGTTAACAACAGGGACGAGAGGTGGTTATGGCGAGACGAATGTGTACTATGAGCCTCGCTCTCATCGCATCTCCACTAGGAGTCTTGGATGCATGATTGCTGTGGGGGCGCCGGGCGGTAGTGGAAACTGTACCGGCATTTGGCAAAGACTTGACCGACGTGATAGCACAGCAAGCTACTGCACAGAAACGTAAATGCAATTAAAAGAAGTATGCATATGCATAGAACTAGGCACGGGACACGCGACACTCACAATACCATAGTTTTCATGAACATTAATTATAATACCACCTAAGCATTTTATTGATGTGGCAAAATAATTATTGAAGAAAGAGAAAATTAAAGAAAACCGTTTCTAAACAAGAAACCACGTCTTCACTCGAATCAATAACGAAGAAACTGCACGATCCTGCATTGGGAAGAAGAGACCTAGTTTCCACTCTTCTTCCCTGGACCCGGTGCGCTCGCCTCCCAACTCCCAGCGCAGCAGCTCCTCCTTGGCGGCTATGAGCTCCTGTCGTGCTGACGCTACCACCCCATCACGCTGCAGGACCGTGCCGCCACTACCGTCTTCAGCCACTAATCTTTTCTTCAGGCTCTAACTTCGTAGGGACGGCTGACTGGGCACTCCTTAGAAACCTAACCAAGCTCCACCTTCTGTTACCCATTCAGATTTTTTTTCCAAAATTTGAATGTAAAGCAAGCATAAGCACATGTCGTACTCAGCAATATAGCATGTGGGGTGTATGAGAGCTCAAAAGGCTAGACATGGTTGAACTACGGTAAGTATTTTTAGTAGACCAAGTTTTAAAGTTAAAACCTGAGTTGCTAAGTTATGCTTAAGCTCCAATTCCCACATGATCATAAGCAAAGGCAATATTATAATAATGATTAATCATGAGCAACAACATCATAGAGTAATAATAATAACCAACTATTCTGTAAGTTTCTTAAGCCACTCGTAACTGTGAGCACGGCTGATATGTTAGTTTTAATAACACTCTGTAGAGGTCGTATAATATTTCCCATGAGTCGTGATTTCCATATGTGAGGTGATCAGCCTCTTTATCCACTTCCAAGGTGAGTATGCATGGTTTCACTACGAGCTTTTCCAAAGTTCCCTCTAACAAGTTAATTAGTAGTGTATGTTTAAAGTACATACTTGATCGACGACTATAGTAGAATGCATTAAGTATTTGTGTTTGTGGATACATGTATGTAAATATAATTATATATGATGTATATTTGTTATGCTGTTATAATTTGGCTATGATGTCTATTTATATTTGAACGTGATCAAGTTTAATAATAATACGACGGAAAGCATTTGATTTTTTTAAATATTTGTACATGTGGTTTATGGTATTTAGCCTCCTCTAGAAATCAATTAATAGAGGCGGCTTCGTTGCATAAATCACTGTAACACCCTAAAATTTGCATTTTTAAAATAGTTAAATTTGATTTATTTATGCAATTATGTGTGCATTAAAATATAGGAAAATAATATTTTTTATGAAATTAAAATCAATCATAAGGATAGATACATGTTGATGCACTCATGCTGCAGTATTTTATTTAATATGTTGAGTGGTTTTGATTTAAACTCAAAAAGATTCAAAAATCATTTGAAAATAAATTTGAAAATTTGATTTGGAAAAAGAAAAGAAAATTCTTTTCCCTCCGCCTCCCTTCCTCATTTTCGGCGAACTGACCCATTTTCCCCGTCGGCCCGCTCGCCTCCCTTCCTTCCCCTTTTTCCCTTTCTCTTCTTGGGCCGGCCCACTCGGGCAGGCAACCGCCGCGCCCTCCCCTCCTTCTCTCCCCGCTGACTGCCTAGGCCCGCTTGTCGGCGCCGTCGCCCACCTCCCGCGTCTCGCGCGGTCATGGCGCAACCGCCGCCCGCGCCCACCTCGCATCGTGGGAGCGCCTCCCCCCGCGCCCAGCCTCTATAAAGGGGAGCTCAGACCCCGTTGCCGCCTCCCTACTGCCTCCCCCGCTCCACTCTCGCACTCGCCCGAGCGCGCGGAAGTCGCAACCGCCGCACAGAGAAGCGCCGGGATCCGCCGAGCTCGGAAACCGCCGTCCCCGAGCCGCCTTCGTCTTCGTTTTCATCCGCGGTGAGACCCCCTTGTTCCCCTCCTTCTCCCCGTGCCTTTAATTTCGTGTTTCATGGCCTCTAGGGCCCATTTCGCGTGCACCTGGGACCTTCGCGTCGCCGGTCATGGCGACCACCCCGCTGACCACATCCTCCGGCCGCGTTCTCGGCCTGGGCGAGGTCGCCTTCATCTCCTCTCTCCTCCGGCTCCCTCGGTTTGTCGAACCATGGCCCAAAGGCCTTGTTTCCCGCTCGCCGACGACCTCCTCGCCGCCGGCTATGGAGCCCCGCCGTGCCGGCACTGTTTCCGGCCGCCGGTTTTCTCTCTACCCCTTTCTCCTAAACCGAGCCATCCATCTTTGATCCAATGGCCTAGGATGGCCGATACCCCTTTGCGGGCCATTTTGCTAAAGAGACCCCCAAGTTTTGCCAATTCGAACCCACAGTCCTTGGCCAGTTTAAATATCCCAGATTTAATTTTATTTAAATTCGAAAATAGTTCATTCTATTTACAGAAATGCCACTGCATTGTTTTGCTTATAAAATCGTCGTTTTAGCTCCAAATTGACCCATTCAAATTGCGTTAGGTTCGTAGTTAAGCTCTCTACATGTTAATACCACTGTCAAACATGTTGCAACATTTAAATTTTGAGGTTAGATTTAATTAAATAAATTGTTATAGGAAACCCCGTTTAATTCATAACTTTCGTGTTCTAACTCCGTTTTTCGTGAACTTCACGTCTATGTGATCGTAGAGAGACATAGATTCTTTTTAAGAACCTTTTTATCTTGTTTTTATGCCCTGGTGTACTGTTCTGATCCCATAATTGTTTGCTTTGCATGAATGCCTTTGGAATGCTTGTATGTTGTTTTGTTGGTCGAGTTCAGATGGTGAGGAGAACGTTGGAGACCAAGAGTTCTTTGACGACCAGCAGGAGCAGCCCGAGTTCGTTGAGCAAGGCAAGTATAGCATGGGATCTATCTTGATGTCCTATTCACTATTTATTAATTTCTTATTTGTATGTGTCTAATTATGATACCCGTAAGGACATCCTAGTGATTGAGTATCCTGTTTTCTTGTCTCCTACAGGTTATATGCATATGAGTAGTTTGCTAGCGCTCAATCTAACTGTACATGATCTACATAATGACTAATGGTTCTATGGAACGAAAAGGTAAAATTTGCTTTTAAACAACTAAATTATAGGGCGAAGGAGCAAATGACTTTTGATCATGATACTTTTGGCCCTCCATAAGGACTTATCTGTCGGTAAAAGCTGGGACTGACAGTGCAACCGTGAGGGTCACATGGCTCTGACTTTAGCTCAGTAATATGACCTTTTCTAGCTTGTTAGAGGTTACCTTTATGGCGCAAAAGGGGCTTGCCACGTTGGATATAGGACTGCCTCTGTTCCTATGTGTATAGCCGCGATGAAAATGTGCCATAGGAAAGGGTGGTTCCTACATCTGCCTGCCGAGGAAACCTAGCGGCCCTAACTTGTTAGAGAAACCTATGAAATGGCTTCATAGTGTACCCCGCCCGCTCATCTTGGCAGTGTTATGGGAGTAATTAACCCGGGCATATGGGAAACACGACTCACGGTGAATGTGCACAACTTTTGCAGAGTGTTATAAACTGTTATAACAGCCATGCTCACGGTCACGAGCGGCTCGGAAAACTCACAGAATAAATGGTTATTTATTGTTGTTCATTTATGATGTTCTACGATGATAATATGATTCAATTGATTCTGATATCTGATCATGTGGGTTTAATTGGGGCTTAAGCATGACTTGATAATAGTTGATGATAAAATCTTGACTTACTAAAAGTGCTAACCGCAGTAAATCAGAGTAATCCTTTTTGAGCTTTCATAACCCCATGTTATCTTGCTAAGTACGGGAAGTACTTACGCTTGTTTACTTTCAATATTTGGATAAAAATCCCGGATGGGTAACAGATGTCAACGGACATGAGAAGTTTTCAGAGGACTTTTAGGCTTGTGGTCAACCAGTTGACCGTCCCTGTGTTGGAGCTACCACGAGAGAGCTACCTTTTTATTTTCCGTTGTGTTGTGTAAGACTATGTGATGGTATTAATCGTGATGTAAGATACACCGTGATGATATTTTTTGTAATTTGTCAACTTATGTGTGTGACTGATCCCTGAACACATATGAGTTTTATGCATTCAATTTTATCCTTAAAATTGGGTGTGACAATCACCCCTGTAAATGTTTGTATAGGCGGTTATCTTAAGTTTCCCGCTAGTGTAAATGGATTTACGCAGGCGGTTCTCAAGCCGACCCCAGTGCAATGTGACCGTTGTTGTTGGCTACCCAACGTTTACTGTAGGCACGATAACTAGTACACCATAGGTGCGTCCTTTCCGGTCCTCTAGTACTAGGGAAAGGCCCTCTTAATGCTGTAATGCCCACACTGGATTCAAACTGTCTCACAACGTTCTAAACCTAGCTCACGTACCGTATTAATGGGCGAACAACCCGACCCTTGCAACCACCTGTAGCTCTAGGTGGTGAAGAGCCGACATCAAGGTACCAAACCTTCCTATCGATGTGGGCTCTTAGGGAAGATCAGCCTGTCTCACACTAGCAGTTTGTAAAACCGGCTGTAAAGATACAAAAACTACTTTCCTGTACCAATGATGATATCACTTTGATGTACATGTATTTGGCACATGACAGTCTCGCGGGTATCAATTTTACTCTGTTTTTTCTCTCCAGTCTTTAGCATGTGGTATGCTTGACCTGACCTTGAAGTGAACTTGGTACTACTTGCTTTAACATGCATGAGATTAATTATAGGCTGAACTGAGCTCAGCTTGTGGCTTGTGCTCTGGACCCTGTGCTGCACACAAATCTACCTCGGCTGAAGCTCTGAGATGGACACCTCGTTCTCCGAAACCGTGGCCGTTGAGCGCTGCTGATCGCCAATCAGCACACTGTCCGAACTCCAAGAACCGGCTGTTGGGCCACCTGAGGCAGCAGCAGTGAAGCCGGAGCTGAAGGCGAAGGCTGGCCTGGACGGGGCTCGCCTGTCATCGGAAGTGGAGGTCGGACTGCTGAGCATAAGCACCACAGCAGAGGCGTCCGGCCGATCGGACGGGTTCTCCTGGACACATAGGAGCCCGACCTCAATGCAGTTGACGACCTCAGTTTCCGGGTACCCCGACTCGGCCAGCAATGGGTCAACCACATCTGATGTCGAACCAGTTCTCCACTTGTCCCAGACCTGCACAGACCTTTGATTTCATATACGAGCATGCATGTGAAGAAATAAATGGGGCCCACATGAAAAATCATTCTTAGCAACATCGTGTACTTACATGGCTCAGCACAGACACGGAGTCTATTTCAGAGTCATATGCGCTGTTATTCCTTCGGCCGGTCACCATCTCCAGGACTATAACACCGAAGCTGAACATGTCTGACTTGGAGGAGACATGACCCCAGTAGGCATACTCTGGGGACATGTACCCGCTGCATGCATCAACAACATGCTATCAAGATCTGCCTCTGTCCCCAAAGAGTCTCATTCTCACTTTTCGGCAAGTCAATAGTCTAAAGTTTAACTAAATATATATTAAAAAACTATTTATGAAGTATAAATAAGTATTATTAGATGAATTATGAAATTTATTTTCATAGCTAATCTATTAGAAGATATAAATGTTGATATTTTTTTTTCTATAAATAGTCAAACATAAGAACTTTCGATTTATTGCAAACCTAGAATGACACTCTTTGAGAGATGGAGGTAGTAAGAATTAATCGAGCTTATTATTGCTAATTAGTATATCAATTGGCACATTGCCCAGCTTGTTGGTACTTACAGGGTTCCGACAGGTCGTCTTGTTATGTCCCTAGATTGGTCTCTGTGGAAAGCCCTGGCGATGCCAAATTCTGAAATTTTAGGGTTCATATCCGCATCAAGCAACACATTGCTCGGCTTCAGATCTCTGTGGATGACCTTCATGCGCGACTCCTCGTGAAGATAGAGAAGTCCCCGTGCAATACCGCAGATGATGACAAACCTTTTGCTCCATTCTAGTTGCTGCCGTCTTCCTGGATCTGCATGTTCACAACAAGAGACTCAATTAGATTAGAGGATGAATAAAATCCATGTGAGTTCTCTAATTTGAATTTGGACTGTTGTTTGATTTGTGTCACCGAGAAGGAAGGTATCTAAGCTTCTGTTGGGCATGTACTCGTAGATGATCAGCTTCTCATCTTGCAGGCAGACCCCCAGGAGCTCCACCAGGTTCCTGTGCTTGAGCTTGGCAGCCAACACGAGCTCGTTCTTAAGCTCGTGGAACCCCTGTGAAGAATTCTGCGAAAGCCTCTTGACAGCTATCTCTTTCCCGTCTTGTAGTGTACCCTGCACAAAGCAAAGCAACAGTTCTACCATTTTTGACAAATCACTCGCATATTTGATTGTGCCTTTTAGTTAAAATGACAACCCAACACTCTAGTACTGCACAGTACACACTGCTAATTCACGATAATAGCACGTCATGACTGAATATGCTGTAACATCTCTTTATGTGTCTATATAAAGAAAAATGTACCTTGAACACTTCTCCAAAACCTCCTTCTCCAAGTTTGTTTTCATCTGAGAAATTGTTTGTTGCAGCTCTCACCACAACTAGATTAAGCTGCTCGGACTCAAAATATTCGATGTCCTCTTCTTTGCTACTACTGTTGTCTATCACAAAACAAACAAAACATATCCATAAGGAAAAGATGGACTTAATATAGTTCAAATTCTGGTGAAAGGCTACTATTGAATCAAGCAACACATTGCTCGGCTGGTCAGGTGGTGGCTTGTTTCAGCTTGTTTCAGCTTATTCTCTCTCACAGAATACTATTGAATCATCCAAAACCATCCGAAATTTATTGTGCAAGGCACCAGCCGAACGCCACCAACTAAGTGGAATCTATAGTTAGAGCATGCCAATCAAAATGAGAAAAGAAATATCATATAGGGGATGCAGGGGGCAGAAACACGGTCCAGCAGACTGAGAAAATGCCCCCTTTCTTCAAAATATTTCCCCAATTGAGAAAAACAACTCCCAATCCAGTAAAGAAAGGACAACACCTAGCCATCCACTTTCTTTCAATAACGCTCTACACTAGGTGTACTCACCTATGTCGTAATGGTTGTCCACATACCACCAAGCCGCTGTCATGCCAAAGCTGCATTCATTCAAGATGGAGAGAGAGTGTGTGGAGGGGGCGGGGAGGGGGATGGCGGTAGTAGGGCACCAAGAGGAGAAAGGGAGAGAAAGAGAGAGAAAATTATTCACCCACTAACACATGGGTCCCACATATTAGTGGATGTAAAGGAATGAGGCTTTCTTAGTCTCCCGCGAATCCTATTTTCTCAATTCCTTTTAAGTATAGGAGATTATGTTTTCTCAATTCGATGGAGATGCTCCTTTCTTAATTAGAAGTAAGTTCTTAAGAATAAAGACTCAAGTGCAAATATAAGTTTTGAAAATGGTCCATAGTTAATCCAAGGCCATTATGTACGGTTGACCATATTATCACCCGTGTCGACTCTTCGGCGGTGATCAATCTTGGCACTGTTGAGCCTTATCCTAACTCCTGCTCGGCCTTGCAGGTGTTGTATCTTCACGCAATAAGCCCAACGGGAGCATGGATGGCAGTGGCTGAGATCTCTCCTCTGCCCTAGCGAGGTATACATGAGGGCACAACCACTCACATCTAGGGTTGTCATCCTGATCTAGTAGAAGTTTTGGCCCCATATCATGGAGGAGTGGTGTGGAGGTGAATGGTGTGGTGCTCGCACTGTGGAGGCTAACAACACAAGCCTGTGTGCAGGGAGAAGGGTTCGTGTGCAGAAGGGTTGAGGCCAGGCAGGATATGTGTCCTCACAGTGGTCGCGACAACTATGGTCTGCTACGGTGGTGGTTGTAGGGAGAATGGCTTGAAGGCGACTTGTGCAGAGGGAAGCTCACTACTTAAGGTCGAGCTCGATGACATGTAGAAATATGACAATGGTTACATGCTGTAGCACATGGGGTCACACTGGTAGAGAACAGAACTTTACTCCTGGTGGGGAACCCCCTCTAGTCCCGATTCCCCACCCGGGAGCAAGCATCTGGGACTAAAGGGGAGTTCTTTAGTCCCGGGTCAGGAACCGGGACTAAAGGAGGACCTTTAGTCCTGGTGGGTAACACCAACCGGGACTAAAGGTGCCTCCTGACATGCCACGATGACCGGCACCTTTAGTCCCGGTTGGTAATACGAACCGAGACTAAAGGTTTTTTTTCTTTTTTTCTTTTCATTTTTTTTGTTTTCTTTTCAAAATAGGTTTTCGAAGTCGTATTGTACGCTGCTAATTATACATTTATACGTGCGTATAGTATGTTTCGGTTCAAGCACAATGAACGTATTAAATCACACAATACAAGCATAGAAATATATATATATATATATATATATATATATATATATATATTTATATTTACATGCATGCATGCATATGTGTATTTTACATTATATTATTTCATGTGCATATATTACAAAAAGATTGCATTACAGTTGTTGTGATATAACAAGTTTTCTCTCATCCTCTAGCTTGGCTTCCATGGCAGTGTTGGGTCGAAGTAGAACTCGCCCTTGGAATCGATGACCTGCTCATTAAAAAATCCAGCTATAGACTCTTGAATTGCTTTGATTTGGTCTTGCCGTATGACCTTTTCCTCTAACCATCGAGTCTACAGGTTTGAATTAAAGGAAAATAAATTAATATATGTACATATATATATATAAAGACATAGTAACACAATCAATAATAATAATTAAATGAATATATAGTGTATTTTTAACGTACTTTGAGTCTCTCTGTAGGAGTTCTTTGGGAGACCACCTTGATAAACTTGCAAACATAGTAACCACAGTAGTTGTTCCCCTGTTTCTGCCTCAGACACCACTTTACGAGAAAAAGATTTGTCATCCAATCTGGTGATCCGGTGAAAGCTATATGTTTAATTAATAAAGATGATGCGATTTAGGGGACTTACTTTCAAAGATATTACATTTAGTGGCGCTTTGCATTTTCCCATGTGTAGCTTCTCAATAAAGGTTTTCCAAACACTGCCCAATAAAAAATTTGCCACGTCATCAGATATAGTTAATCATCATGTTTGTGTGTATATATAGTTGCTAGAGATACCGAAATTACCTTTGAATAATATCTATAATATCTTGGTAGTCTTGTTGTGGTTTTTTCATCGAGTCATAGATTATCAAGTGACTTTTCACCAGATTGATGTCCATTAATATCCAGTGATTGATGCATGTGTTTATAGGATATAACGCATAACACTCATTAATTAACTAGAATCAACATATGAGCCATTAAGGATGATCGACATTATTAACACTCACTTGAAGTTGTAGGGAAAGAGTATATTCTTCTTGTGGCGTTGGTTCACTAAGAAATTCATGAGGTTACTCTCTGACTTAGACTTCCAATTAGTCTTTGGAGTAACTGGGTCTTTAAATACTATATGGGGATCAATAAAACCAATTTTATTGCAGCCTTCCTTTCTGAACTCTGTCATTGTAAATCTGCATATATATAGTACTTGTTAGGATAATTTATATGCATATACACACATATGATGAGTTTAATAATAGATCGAAAGAATTAATACTTACAGGCAATAGCAGCTAATGATAACTTTGTCCAGAGAGGTCAGGTGGCATAGTTGATGAAATTATGCAAAGTCAACATACATAACATCATCGCCACGGAATCAATGTTCGTCTCTAATCTGACACCAATGCATAAGTCTCCACTGGTAGACGCCTGCATGTACCACTTGTTTAGCAGGTACATTTGCGTCCCCAGATTAGATAAGGCTTGAGGGTTGTATAGACTCTGGCCTAGTATAAATTTTTTCTTCCAAATATCAACCTCCGCCGCACTCTCAATGTTTCCATCACCAAACATCTGGTAAAGGTCGAGACCAGTCTCATCAATAAATTCACCAAGGTGATCCAAATCGACATCCGGAGGTATGTTTACCTGATGCATTAATCCTAAATTCGAACCATATTTATTACCAACAACTAGCGGGGGGACTGATTGGTGCGCTTGTTGTCCGAGTTGGGCAACTCCTTTCCCTGCCCGCTTCTTTTTCTGTGCTGACTTGGTGAGAGTGCGGTCATAGTTCGTTAACGTTGATTTGGACGGCTTACGAGATTCCCGCTGTTGTTGCTGGTAAGAAGCCACCCTTTTTCTTAGAATATCTGAAGCTACGAAAAAGTATGGTTTCTTCGGGTTTCTCCTTGCTTCTTGATTCTTTTTAAGTTTGTCATAGAATCTAGACATATCTTTTTTATATGCATCAGTTCCTTCTTCCTTCTCTTCAGATATTATTTTGGGAATAGCCCTTGGTTTCACGGTGGCTTTCTTTGCCGGCGGGGACTGGTTCTTCGTTTGCGGGGCTGGCCTCTTGCTAGGCTTCTTGGTAGGCGGGGTCGGGGGAGGCGTTGGAGACCTCCTTGGAGGTGGTGGCTGCGGCGTTGGAGACCTCCTTGGAGGTGGCGGCTGCGGCGTTGGAGACCTCCTTGGAGATGGTGTGGATGCAGCCTCGCCTTCCAACACAATGTCATCGTACAGAGCACTATGATGATCTGGCGATTGAACAATTGGATTTAGGTTGGGGGGGGATCTGCTACAAAAAAAGGAATGACATATTATTATGAGAAAATTGTTAATTATTTAAGCCAATACAAATTAATGATGTAGTGTTTTCATCTGCACGTACCTATGGTGAGGTAGTTTAGGAGGAGGTGGAGCCGACATCCTGGGAATGATGATGTAGCGCTTGCGCCATAGAATGAATGTCTTCTCTGCTTCTCCTAGAGTCTTCTCGCCATCACCTCTAGGAATGTCAAGAGGCAAATCACTAAAACCTTTTTAGCTTTATCTACCGAGATGGTAGCATATCCTTCTTGGATTATATTCCCATGAATCCTTGGTGTCTTGGTTTGATTGATAGGACTAACAAGACCGATAGCCACCTTGATTGTGGAATTCCCCTTCGGAATGTGTAGCTCACACGATGTACAAGGTTCAGTGACGTCATCCAAAGGGAAGCGCAGTCCTGTGTCCCCTTGATTTGGTATCTCTGTGGAAGCTAAGCTGCTTTTCAACCGAACAGATTGGCTAATGTTGATTCCTGGCTCTGATGCCTGCTTGCTTGCACTCACTGCTATTTGCACTTGCCTTCTGATTTCCTCCTACATTCTCGCTTCAAGGTTTTTTTCCCGCTCCTATGCTTCATGCACCGCTTCCTCCAACCTCTGGAGCTGTTGTGCCTCTTCTTCCTTCTTTCTCTGGTGGCTTCTGTAGGAAGGTCTGTCCTGAGAGAATCCATGCTCCCACGAGACACTTCCTTTGCCTCTAGTTCGGCCACCATGTTTAATAGTCCCGATGGCGTATGTCAGCTCATCCTTCTCTCTGTTGGGCCTGAACGCACCACTAGCAGTAGCTCTCTGAGTATAAAACAATCTTTCTACTGCTTCTTGCAGTCTTGCACCATAAACGCACTTCCCTATCTCCTGGTCCAGTGTTCCCCCATGAGCGAAAAACCAATTCTTTGCACGTTCTCCCCACTCGAGTGATTCTGGTGTGATACCCTTGGCAAGAAGGTCTGCTTCTATTTTGTTCTACTTCTTAATGATAGTCGGGTAGCCACCTGATCCCAAGTTATGGTGGTATATCTTCTGTTGGGCATTACGTTGGTTCTTTATCACCCAACTCACACCCTCTTCTGAAGTCTTGTACTGTACAAACTCATCCCAATAGGGCCTCTGCTTTGAGATCGGGCCTGGGACAGTAAAATCTGGTGCTATGTTCTTCTTGACATACGTCGTGTATAGGTGTTTCTTCCAAGTTTGAAACTGGGTGGCCATCTTCTTCATTGCCCAATCCCTAACTCGCTCCTTCAATTCATCACCATCTATTATATCATCATAACCATCTGTTTGGAGCGTGAAATATACCAAGACATCTTTCCAAATTAACGTCTTATCACGATCGGAGACAAAACTGATATGAGGAGCATTGGTCTTCTTCTTCCATTCGCGGGTACTGATCAGGAGCCAGTCCCGTACAGGGTAACCACAGTGGTGCATGAATTTCATTTTATTTGGCCCCCTCGGTTCGCCTGTATCCACATTGAACTCTGAGATGATGAAGCGGCCCTCCAATGGCTTTTTGGGACCTCGAACATTTTTACTCTTCGTTGTAGTTGTTGATGTTGATCCAGAGGGCTACAAAACATAAACATTATTTTTAATGTCATGAGCACACATAAGACATATGATAATATATATAGCTAATAATAAAAAAATATACTTGGCCAATATGTTGTTGCTCATTTTGTTCAAGAGCTAAGTACTGACTCCCGTCATCTACATCCTCTTGCACGTTATTTTTAGCACCATCATCGCCGGCAACTTGAGTGCTAGTGTTGATCAAATTCATCATCAACTCCTCCTCATCCATGTTTCTCGGGTAAGCCATCTAGCTTCAAAAAACAAAACCAATATATAGTACGTCAAATCTTTGCTTACATGCGTAAAATCTTTCGCCATATAAACCCTAAACCCTAAACAAGTAGGTTTTGACGGGTGAAGGTTGGTTTGTATGATAAGAAGAATCAGGAAGCGAGTAGGTTTTGGCGGTGGTCTCGCCTGAAATAAAAGGGGGGCGTCGCTACGCATTAGGTTTTATTAAACAGAAAATAGCGAGCCTCGCCTGAAAGAAAGGGGGCATCGTTGCGCGTCAAGTTTCTGAACACACCTCTTCAAAACACACCTCGCATGCCATATCCCTCACCATCTCCAAACATCAGGAGCATCCTCTTCAAAACCCACCAAAAATGATCGAATGAGGGCGGCGTAACCCTAAACCCTAGGGTGAACGAGGGCGGCGGCGCTCCACCGTATAAACCCTAAACCCTAGGGCGAACGAGGGTGGCGGTGCTCCACCGTATAAACCCTAGGGCGAACGAGGGCGGTGGTGCTCCGCCGTATAAACCCTAGGGCGAACGAGGGTGGCCGTGCTCCGCCGTATACATAGAAACGCATGGCGCTTATACATAGAAACGCATGGCGCTTATAGATGGCGCGTATACACTGGAATTTTTTTCGATCTGTTCCTTTGGCGCTTTCTTTCTTATAATAGTTAGCGCGACAGAGAATAATTCCCGTCTGAACGCCGTGTGCGACGTGCCATGAAAATTAGTTAAGTATACGTTTGGGTTTGTGATCGATACACACATTTGTTGACATACGTACGTATGCAAGTGACAACCAACAAAGTTTCGCTACTATATCAAAGCATGCACGTAGGAAAAGAAAACGTGAACAACATGTACGTACGGTTACCATGATCGTGAACTTGCCTAAAACATGTGTTTCATGCATGGAGATGGAATAGGATCGGAGCAAGCACAGCGTACCTTGGGGCGGCCGGTGGTGTGGCCGCGCATCTAGATGGGGCGAGGGTACCGGCGGTGTGGCCGTGCATCTGGCCGGGGTGGCCGGGCAGCAGCTGGCGCCGCGAGGTCATCGGCACATGGGGTGGCGTGGGGACCGCGGACGCACGCGAGGCGGTGGCGACGATCGACGTCGGGCGGGGTGGCGGCGGCATCCTCGGTGTGGTGGGCCGAGTGGCGTGGGCGCAGGGGGAGAGGAATCGGCGAAGAACGCAAGGAAGAAGATGGCACTGGTATATATATGCTATGCCCTTTTACTCCTAGTGTCATCCCCCCATCGGGAGTAAAGGTTCTTTACTCCCAGTGCGGGTTATCAACCAGGAGTAAAGGTATACCTTTACTCCCGGTTGGTAATAAGCACCGGGAGTAAAGGTTTTTTTGGCGGGCCACGAAACTGCAGGCCACCTTTACTCCCGGGTGGGCTTCCAACCTAGGAGTAAAGGTGGGCTGCAGATTCGTTTCCCGCGTGTTTTAAGCAAATTTTTTAATAGAAATGCAATAGTCTTGTTAAATACATAGTAAATTAAATAAAAGGCATAAAATTATTTTGTTAAAAATATGGATTTTCTTTTTCTTTATTGCACATAGGAAAAATCTATAACCTAACTTTCTTTATTTTTTGTTACAATTATAAAACATAATGTAACTAATATTTATTATTTTGTTAATGCAAAAATGTAGTATTTAATTAAAATTATTAAAACTATTGGTTTTGGACAGGAAATTTGTTTTCACATCATTTTAACGTTAATGTTTTAATTTTTCATCACTCAATATCCTAATTTACCTTTTTGAGAGAGAAATCCCACCAAATCAAACATTGATTTAATTTGAAACATGACATAATAAACATCTGAATTCACAATTATTACATAATATCTCAAACACACACTATATTAAATCACTATATCATCAAGTGGGCACAACAGTGAACTTCTTCTTTACGTATATCCCTTGGTTATGATCGCGTCATAACCATGGAGTGTCCTCATCATTTACCAAGATGCTAGGGTCTTTGTTCACTTTGAAGGGCGGAATTCGGTCATCTTTTTCATAATCTTCTGACATGTTCAACTTGTCCTCAATTCCCATGATGACTCTTTTCCCTGAAAGAACTATGTGGCACTCTGGCTCTTTGGTTGAGTCATTATCATTTTTCCCTCTTTTTAGTTTGGTAGACATATCATTGACATAGAACACCTGATTCACATCCTTGGCAAGGACGAATGGTTCGTCTTTGTACCTAATATTACTAAGGTCTACTGTTGTCATTCCATACTCATTGTCTACTATTACCCCGCCTCCGGTCACCTTGACCCATTGGCACTTGAACAATGGGATCTTCAAAGTAGCTGCATATTCTAGTTCCCATATTTCATCTATGCGTCCATAATATGTCTGCTTATTCCCATTCGGGTCTGTGGCATCTATGCGGACACCACTTTTTTGGTTGGTACTCCTCTTATCTTGGGCTACTGTGTAGAATATGTTCCCATTTATCTCGTACCCTTTATATGTGACGATATGCCATGATGGTTGCATAGTCAATAAATACAGTTGCTCATGGATGCTCTCATCACCTTGACATTTTTTTCGCAACCAACCGCCAAAAGTTTCCATGTGCTTACGCGTAATCCAAGCTTCAGTCTTCCCTAGAAACTCAGATCGTAAGAGATCCTTGTGTGTCTCAATATACGAATCTACCAAAGAGGAGTTCTGTAGAACTATGTAGTGCGCTTTATTGAAATAATCATCATCCATACCAATATATGTTTGCCTCCCTAGTGTCCCCTTTCCGCTTAGTCTCCCCTCATGTCTCGATTCAGGAACACCAATCGAGTCAAGGTCGGGAATAAAGTCAACACAGAACTCAATGACCTCTTCTGTTCCATAGCCCTTGGCGATGCTTCCTTCTAGGTGAGCACGGTTGTGAACATATTTCTTCAGGACTCCCATAAATCTCTCTAAGGGGAACATGTTGTGTAGGAACATAGGACCGAGAATGAAAATCTCCTTGACTAGGTGAACTAGGAGGTGTGTCATGATATCAAAGAAGAAAGGAGGGAACACCAACTCAAAGATGACGAGACATTGAACCACATCATTCTATAGTTTAGCTAGATCAGTTGGATCAATTGCCTTCTGAGAAATTGCATTGAGGAATGCACATAGCTTCACGGTGGCTAGACGTACATTTGGAGGTAGAATTCCTCTTAATGCAACTGGAAGTAATTGCGTCATGAGAACGTGATAGTCATGGGACTTTAAGTTACAAAATTTCTTCTCTGGCACATTTATAATACCCTTTATATTCGAGGAGAATCTAGATGGTACCTTGATGTTGTTTAAGCATTCAAACATGATTTCCTTCTCCTCTTTGTTTAGAGTGTAGCTGGCAGGACATAAGTAATGGCGTCCATCATCTGTCTTCTCTAGATGCAGGTTGTCTCTTTCTCTCAAACAACGCAGGTCCTGTCGTGCTTCAAATGTGTCCTTAGGCTTTCCATACACACCCATGAAGCCTAGCAGATTCACACAAAGATTCTTCGTCAGGTGCATCACGTCGATCGAGCTATGGACCTCTAGGACTTGCCAATAGGGTAGGTCCCAAAATATGGACTTCTTCTTCCACATGGGTGCGTGACCATTAGCGTCGTTCGAAACAGGTTGGCTGCCATGTCCTTTTCCAAAGACGACTTTCACATCATTGACCATATCAAGTACATCCTCACCGGTTCGGTTGCGAGGCTTGGTCAGGTGGTCTGCCTTTCCTTTAAAATGCTTGCCTTTCTTTCTTACGGGGTGATTTGCAGGAAGAAATCGACGATGGCCAAGGTACATGACCTTTTGGCATTTTTTCAAGAATACACCTCTAATATCACCGAAGCAGTGTGTGCATGCATTATATCCCTTGTTTGACTGTCCTAAAAGATTACTTAGAGCAGGCCAATCATTGATTGTTATGAACAACAATGCTCGCAGATCAAAGTGTTCCTGTTTGTACTCATCCCACACACGTACACCTTCTTTATTCCACAAAATGAGAAGTTCGTCAATAAGTGGTCTCAGGTACACATCGATGTCATTGCCAGGTTGCTTCGGGCCTTGGATGAGCACAGGCATCATAATGAACTTCCGCTTCATGCATAACCAAGGAGGAATGTTGTAGATACTTAGAGTAATAGGCCAAGTGCTATGACTACTGTTCTGATCTCCAAAAGGATTGATACCATCTGTACTTAAAGCAAACCTTAAGTTTCTTGCGTCATTTGCAAACTCCGGGAATTCTCTGTCGATTGCTCTCCACTGGGACCCATCAGCAGGGTGTCTCAACATATTGTCTACCTTACAGTCTTCTTTGTGCCATCGCAACAATTTTGCATGTTCTTTGTTTCTGAACAGACATTTCAAGCGTGGTATTATAGGAGCATACCACATAACCTTGGCAGGCATTTTCTTCCGCGGACGTTCGCCCTCAACATCACCAGGGTCATCTCGCCTGATCTTATACCGCGATGCATGGCATACCGGGCATGCATCCAATTTCTCGTACTCTTTGCCATGGTACAGGATGCAGTCATTAGGACATGCATGTATCTTCTCAATTTCTAGCCCCATAGGACAGACAACTTGTTTTGCTTCGTAGGTAGTGGCGGGCAATTCATTGTCCTTCGGAAGCATCTTCTTTTGGATTTTTAGTAACTCTCCAAATCCCTTATTAGATACACCATTCTTTGCCTTCCATTGCAGCAATTCTAGTGTGGTTCCCAACTTTTTCTGCCCTGCATCACAAGTTGGGTACAACAATTTCTTGTGATCTTCTAGCATCCGCTCGAACTTGATCTTCTCCTTTTCACTTTCACATTCTCTTTGTGCGTCATGAATGACCTGACAAAGATCATCAGCCGGATGAGCTATTTGGTGGGAGACCATTATGGGGAGTGGGCTTCGATGGAATACCATCCCGCAACGGGGCTTCGCTAGGATGCCATTATCAAGTGCGATACAACCGCTAGAATGCCATCCGAGGGAATTTGGAGCCTTTTATTCCCCTTCTACCCCTCCCTTCTCTCTTTTCCTTTCACGGTCGCGATTGAGACGGACGGAACGGGAGCCACGAACAGATCGAGCTCTCGCCTCTTCTCCTCCATCACCGAGGTACCCCACGGCCGCCCGCTCGATCCGCCTTCCCATGCCCGGCCAATCCCCCGCAACCGCGAGCTCCCCCACGCCTTTAGATGCCTGACAAGTGGAAGGAGGGCGCCAGCAACACCAACAAGAGCGGCGGCCGCAAGATCAACGAAAACAAGCTCCTCTCCAAGAAGAACAGGTCAGCTCTCCCCTCATCCTCCCTTCCCCTGCCCCTGTCGAGCCTTCTCCCCTACTACTAGTAGTTCTTTGTGGTCAGGGTTGGGCTGACATCACGCGCGAATAGCTGATGCCTGTTGCTTGGGCTCCCAATTTCGTTTTCTGGGATACCTTCAACAGATCAGGGTAGGAGCTTTGGTTTTCTTTAATAAAGAGGCAAATCACCAGAGTTAATGGCTCTACTAGTCATGAAGATAGTATACAGTAAGTCAGTAACCAATCAATCAAACAAATTGTTTGCTGGTCCAACTCAATCGACAGGCTGGTAGACTTGATTTCTTGAATTTTGAGCCACCTAAATCATTTAATTTTAGAATATTGTGTTAGCCCTCATTTTTTTCCCTTAAAGCCTTCAACTGAATCAGACTGATAGTATGTCGGTTGTACTAGAGTACAGGCTCTTGTTCTTCACAGTTTGGTACCACGATGGTGGTAGCATGGTAGCCTAATGCCCCCTCAAAGTTCCCCCCCCAAAAAAAAGTTCCAAAAAAGCCCCCTCAAAGTTTATCTCTCTTCAATGCAGGGCCGTAGTAAGGATGGCCTCCTTAGTTCTTAACTGATAGTGAATTATTTGTTGCAAGTGTCACAGATCTGGAAGACAACAAGGCACATGTTCCACAAGGATTTCTTTCTATAAATGATAAACTTTGGTCTTATCGGAGAAAGTGTCATGCCAACTGTTGTCTCGGTTAACATAGGAATATGAAGAAACCACCTTCCAAATTAATGAATGTTTCATTACTAGTTGTGGGAATACACAGGGGAGATAGAAAAGGTGAGAAGGAATATGAGTTCTGATGTTGTAAGGTACGGAAACAGGTGCTAGCTAGGGTTTCATATGGATATGGGGTGGTAGGGGATAAGGATTTCCAGTTTTTATTTAGGAATCTTTAATCAAAATTCATATTTATTTGATCCTTATGTTCAAGCAAGGTGCTCTTGAATTTCCATGGAAATATCATGTGTCACCAGTGTGTGGCTGATATCCTGTTTGTTTGGTCAGGAGTCAAGATCTGTTCCTTCTAAATATGTTGCTTAAAATTTTAACTGAGTTTTCTGTATCTACGGATTCTTTAGCCTCATTGGATATTTTCCAGAACAAGCTATATGTTTTTGTTGTCTCTATTGAAATCACAGTATGTTCTTTTTTGTAACTTAATATTCAAATCACATCTGTTGTCCATTGAAGGTAATATTGTGATTGTGGTCTAATTCTACACACTTCTGCTTAATCACAGGTGGACTCCATATGGAAACACCAAATGTATAATCTGCAAGCAACAGGTGCACCAGGACGCAAAATATTGCCACACCTGTGCTTACTCGAAAGGTAAGAAACACACTAGAAAGGGAACAGGGTAAATGAATTTTAAGTGCATTGACACATTCGAAGTAATACTATCATATAGTTCATGACTTAACAAAATGCTTCTGAAATTAGTTAATTCCTTATTCTGATCATAATATTGATTTTTTCCAGGAGTGTGCGCAATGTGTGGGAAGCAAGTGTTGGACACGAAGCTCTACAAGCAAAGCAACGTGTGAGCTGTACTATATTGCTAATAACTTGTATGAAAACTTGTACGCTCAATACAATCGAGCTGTCGACAATAGTTGTGTTAACAAAGTATGTACTTGACTAACAATTCTGGAACATTAAATGTCTCCAAAATCAAAGCTCCAGTGACTTTATGCGAGCGAGTTTGTGTGTTGCATCACAAAGAATCTGTTGTGGCTATTGCAACTAAAAGTGACACATTTTGTGTTTTGACATCGCAACTGTATCTAGCATAAATTTCATTTTAGAATCAGAATTCCTATGGCCTCCATGACAGCAGTTTCTGAAGGGTACCTCGGCGACGGAGGAGAAGAGCCCGAGAGCTCGATCCGTTCGTGGCTCCCGTTCCATCCGTCCCAATCGCGACCGTGAAAGGAAAAGAGAGAAGGGAGGGGTAGAAGGGGAATAAAAGGCTCTAAATTCCCTCGGATGGCATTCTAGCGGTTGTGTCGCACTTGATAATGGCATCCTGGCGAAGCCCCGTTGCGGGATGGCATTCCGTCGAAGCCCACTTCCCATAATGGTCTCTCACCGAATAGCCCCAGCCGGATCATCTTCTGTGGCTACCTCTTCTTCAGCTTCTCCCATTGCAGTATCATTGAAACACGCACCATCGGGAATAATATCATTGTCGTCCCATTGTTCTTCTTCACCTTCTTCCATTACAACACTGGTTTCTCCGTGCTTCGTCCAACAAATATAGTTTGACATGAAACCCGACTTGAACAAGTGTGAATGAAGAGTCTTTGAGCAAGGATATTCCACCGTATTCTTACATATGGCACATGGACAGCACATAAAACCGTCGTGTTTGTTTGCCTCGGCCGCACGTAACAAAGAATACACGCCGTCAATGAACTCTTGGGAGCGGCGATCAGCATTGTACATCCAATGCCGGCTCATCTGCATTACATGACATAAATACCATATTAAAACCTAGATCATAATTAATTATTTATACAACATGCGTGCCACCACAAAAGGTACAAATTTATGAAAGCATCGCTACAATGTAGACAATCCCAACTACCACTAAAAGAACTAAAGCTAAAATACATTTCAGGAGCACAAGGATTTCGCGACCAATCTCAACTAAAACAGACAGATCCCCCGATTGTGCAACATCTTTGGGCTTCTTCTGCTGGATCACTACCTCATTAGCCGCCGTATCTGTCTGTTGTGCAGGATATTTTTGCACGAGTTCAACATACTCTTCCTTCCAGTAGAAGCATGAACATCGTCCACTGCCATCCCACTGAAATTAAAACAAAAAATTAGAACTTTAATCACAACCTCATGAAAATAGATATAAACTAACCATAATCATTAAATACGATAAAATAACTCATATTGCGATCCGGACACTTGTAGAAGATACGATCCTTGTTGGGACCCTCTTTCTTCACTCGGTACTCCATCACAATCTTTGTCTCATCACGACACTTGCTGCATGGAATGAGAGGGAGGCCCGGCCTAAGTCGCTTTGGAAACCCATGAGAGGCCGAGGACCCAGAAGCAGTTGCCATCTACTCTCTATACTCATTTTTTAATACACTATAAATTTCTTATTTTATAAACAAATAAAATTAAGAAACTATAAAATTATCTATATCTCTAAACAATGAAGTTGTTGCCATCTACTCTCTATACTCATTTTTTAATACACTATAAATTTCTTATTTTATAAACAAATAAAATTAAGAAACTATAAAATTATCTATATCTCTATACTCATTTTTTAATACACTATAGCTCAAAAACATGTTTTAATAAATAACCATCCGTACTAGTTGAACTTGCTTACGTGATCATCTCGGTGAGCATTTCTCCACCAGACGGCACCATACTTGATCAAGGAAGAGCTCCGATTCTACGAGGAAGGAAACACGGTCTTCCACGACCGTTGTCGCTCTCTCTCGTAGAATCAAAGCTCCTCCTTGATGTCCATTACCGCTCGACAGAGAACATGCTCGCCGAGCTGAACACGGTCTGCAAGTTCAACTAGTATGGATTTTCTATAATTTTTTAACTATTTTTTAAGTTTTTTATTTCATAAAAAGTTAAAATAAAAAGTACGGTGATTGACAGACTACTACGACGATATCGGGACATGTGAATAAATAACCATCCGTACTAGTTGAACTTGCTTACGTGATCATCTCGACGGGCATTTCTCCACCGGACGGCACCATACTTGTCACGGAAGAGCTCCGATTCTACGAGGAAGGGAACACGGTCTTCCACGACCGTTGCCACTCTCTCTCATAGAATCAAAGCTCCTCCTTGAGGTCCATTACCACTCGGTAGAGAACATGGTCGCCGAGATGAACACGGTCCGCAAGTTCAACTAGCTACTTTAACCTTCTTTCATGTAAATATGCAAGCTTGAAGTGATTTTGAGCTCAAATTGCTTACAAATGAAAAAAACCACAATAAAGAACAATATATATATAGTGAACAAAATGAGATAAGACAATGGTAAAAAATGAGAGTATGAGATTGGTAACCTTTACAACTGAAGAATCAACGGAGAAATCGAAGAAATCGACGGAGGAATTGAAGAATGGATGGAGGAACAATGGAGGGAGGGAGGAAGCAAGAACACTACTGCAGTGAGCTTCAAAATGTGCTGAGCTCAGGCTCGGGGAGGAAGGAGATGGCCAGGATATAAAGGGGGACCTTTAGTCCTGGTTGGTGGCTCCAACCGGGACTAAAGGTAACTTTCCAACCCCGGGCACAGCCACGGCCCGGGAGTAGACCTTTACTCCCGGTTGGAGCCACCAACCAGGAGTAAAAGTATACCTTTAGTCCCGGTTGGTGGCTCCAACTGGGACTAAAGGTCCCTACCACCTCTATCTGGCGCAGTAGCCGTTGGGCAGGGACCTTTAGTCCCGATTGGAGCCACCAACCGGGACTAAAGGTATCTCTAGTCCTGGGCGTAAAAAATTCCAGGACTAGAGCCCATTTTGGCCGAGGATCAAAGGTTTGTTCTCTACTAGTGATTGCATCTAAGCCATTGCTTAAGTCGGTTTGATCCAAGGGCTCATGTTGGACCCTCAGGGCTATATATACTAGCCCCTGCCCCCCTCCCTTAGCAGATCCTAAAACCCTAATTCATATCTCTCCTTTAGATCAGCATACACCAGTGGGATTAGGTCTAGAGCTCTCCAATGTAGTAGATTAGTATCTTGGGAATGAGGGTTGAGTTGGGCTCATGCTCAAGTTTCGGATCTAGTCTTGGAGGCTTGATGAAGCCTTGTATCCTCACTTCTACATCTTGTAAGACTTATTATTAATTTATCATATTCCTATTTACATGGCCATGCTTACTTTGAATATATATCTTGCTTAGTTAAGATTATCATTGCTTTTGTGTGCGGGTTCATAGAGCGCTTAGCTTACTATACTTTATCGATTGGGTTAAGTAGTCGAGTCTCGTGTAAGCATGGTGCTTATACGATGCTCTGCCTATGAGTACACCCTATTCTTTGGTTGGGTGGTAGCAGTGGGAGGTGATAGCCCCGTCTATCCTTTGTAGTCCACTCCGAATTGAGCAGGTTCTTAAATTATAGGACTGTAGTCACATCAGTAGAGTTATCTATTGTAGGTGCTCTACCGTTTAAGAGGTGTCCCAAAGTGCACAAGAGTAGAGTTAGTTTTAGCTATAGTCGGGTATATATATACTTTGATCCTATAATAAGAATATCATAGGAATCTACCTAACTCGTTGTTCTCCCGAGTTGACTAGTTATTTATCTTAGTAATCTATCCCCTGAGTGTCATTATACTTAATTCTTATCATTACCTTTACCCCTTTCTTTAGCTATGCCGGTATGTTGATTAGTATACATTCCTTTGTTATCCAATAAATCTTTACTCCATTGTTTCCCTGTGGTAAAATATAAATAACGATACCTGGAATACTCCCGGTAAAATGCTACAGTGGCATTCTATGCGCTTGTATAATCCTTCATATTCTATTTACGTTAATAAATACCAACAACCTACATGTCAGAATTAATCATGCTTATCCGTCGTGAAACGGGCACTAGAAGGTTCCAGAGGACTCCAAAGGACACCACACCAAAGCGGGACCCAAGGGGCTGCCATGTGGGGTTGGCTGACCCCACCTGTAGTCCGCCCAGCCCCTGGGCCCACCTATCAGCCTCCACTTCGTTATGTCGGTTCTCCACCACCTCCTAGGTTACATCTACGCCGTTCTTTAAGTCGGTTTGATCCAAGGGCTCATGATGGATGCTCCATCCTATATATATCAACCCCTGCCCCCCCCCCCTCCCTCAGCAGATCCCTGAATCCCTAATTCATATCTTTAGGATCAGAGCCAGCAATCAAGAGAAGATTAGTCCTCCATAGGATCTAGTCTTATAACTAGAATAATGAGATAGAGAGTGAGGAAAGAGTTTGGAGGAGGTGTCGGCCTGTCGGTGCTCGCTCTATGGCTTGTACCTTGGCGGATCTAAGTTCTACTTGAGCTTGCTTCTCAGGATTCTCTGGTAATCAACTTATAATTCAAGTAAGCATCGTGTTTATATTGCTCATCAGGTTCATAACTCTTTGAGTGCTTTAATCTATAGGATGCTCTAGGTTAAAGTAGTAATTGTAGGTGTAAGCGTGGTGCTTAGACTGGGTTACTTGTGGATGTACCCTATATTCCAGATTGGTAGTAGCTCGCGAGGGTGACTCTTATAGCCTCATTGAATCCTCTATAGTCCACCTCCTGTTTGTAGGCCTAGCAGGATATAGTTACTATAGGAAACATACTCTGCTTGTGCTTCTCTTAGTAATATCCCTAGTTGAACAATAGAAGACATAGCTTACTAAAGTTAGAACTAGAAGACCTTTGTGATCTCCTCTATACACCTATTTATCCTAACCTTGTTGCTACCCCTAGTTAAGTTAGACCGTAGTTAGTCTCACACGTTTTCTTGTGGATATGATACTTGGAATACCTCTGGTGAAAGCTACAGCGGTATCTATACGCTTGTGGATTTATCTGTGTGCATTAAAATATACCAACAGTCGACAGAGGAAGAATTGGCTAGTCCACATGGCAGCACCAAACATGTTAGGTGACCATGCAGAATTCTTATATGCAGCCCAATGGTTAGTTTCTCAATGGAGGCTATAAATACCACCCCAATCGACCATTTGAGATGAGAGGGAGCTGAGGAAAGGTTCAAGGGAGTTGCTACTCCATTCTAGTGCTCTCCATTTGCATAGGACTTAAAGGATCACTTGGTGATTAGTGTAGGTGCTTAGGTTAGTTAGACCGTGCTCATGCGTTTGCTCTAGGTTAGGCTTAGTAGTTAGTGAGGTTTGCATACCTCGAAAGTAGGTGCTTGCATGCACTGTGTTTGTACTCACGGGGCTTGTAGTCTTGCGAGACCACACCAACCGTGTTTATGGTGTGGCTGCCACTGTGTGCCAGAAGGAACGAGGCCCGCGGTGGCTTGGTCGGAAGCTTGATAGTGGAGATGGCAGGGAGCATCTAGGAGAGGCTTACTGAAAGGCACACCAGAGACCCACTTGCTCATGGGAAAGGCTCGGGGCTATCCATGGAGTTACCCGACTGGGAGCTTGGCCCTTGCGAGGGCTTCCTTATGAGGGGCTCTAACAAGGACAAGGGAAAGCTTGCATAGTTTTTGATACCTCAGTAAAAATACCGGAGTCATTGATGAGAGTTTGCATCTCTACCTTACTTAAGTTTCTGCATTTACATTGCTACCTCGGTTGTGTGCTTTACCTTTCCTAACTTAGTTGATAGGCTAGTTGATAAGATTGAAACCTAGGTTGCACAACTATTTTGTGGTAGAGATAGCAACACACCTAGCAAAACCTTAGTTGCACATCTAGATAGTTTATCTTTGCATAGGTTTTGCTTATGTTGAAGTTAGAGGCCATAGTTTAGAATTAGAGTTTTAACTTGCCTAATTCACCCCCCTCTAGGCGTCATGGTCTTTTCACCATGGATGTGAGGCAAGCAACTATGATGTTGACTTTGCCAGCAGAGAAACTTGAAAATGTGGAGTTGCCACTTGTTGGGATAACCACACTAACACAACTTGTTAGTGACAGACTGATAGTGGAAGCACTTAATTTCACCACAGTGCGAAATCAGCCCAAGATCATCACCTATTCATGGAAGGAAACATATGCATCAGACATATAAATGGAGGAAATAGCAGCAACCACAAACTGGTTCTAGCTAGTTGTTACCACATCAACCGTAGTTGCTTCTAATTGCAACGGATCAAATAGCACCAACAGCAAGTGCAACTAGTTACAGCAGGTCACTCCCAACTGCAGTTGCAACTAGTTGCAGCCAAACTTGCATAACCAACAAGACACCAGATTTAACATGGAAAACCAGCCAATCAGGGTAAAAACCATGGGACCAAGCCAGCCAAAACTTCTTCCACCATATGCTTGTAGGATCATGCAAAGTTCATCCTAGGATAGCACTAGAGGCAACCAGTAAGATACAAGAGATCTTGGATAGCAACAATAAGATTTGGGACTAGTACTTAAGGAGTGGAAAGACCTCACCAAATGATGGTGGAACTTAGATTAGAGGCACTGAAGATGTGGATCTGAAGCTTCACAACCTTGGGGATGAATCTTCTAGATCTATTGCAGGATCTCCCCTCTAATCTCCTTCTTCTCCCTCTCTTTTCTTTCTTTGGGTTTCTTCCCTCTCTCATGCATAAGGAGAGCAAGGGGCTGAACTAGAGTTGTGTTATGTCGGTGGTGTACGTATAGAGACTTGTCCCTTCCTTCTCTTGTAAGGCAAGAAGCAAAACACTAGATGCACACAAGTTTGGTTCACCTCCTTGTGCTACATCTATGACATGTGGCCTGCTCACTAGGATGATTTACTCTCAACACCCACTCATGAGGAGGTTTTCCCAACATATCTCCCCCTCCAACTCATGAGGGAGCCACCATCATGCCCGCTACCTCATTGCACACTTGTAGCTTCACTTTTGGTAGCACTTTGGTCATCATATCCGCACCATTTTGGTCAGTTTGAATTTTCACAAGTTGCAACAACTTGGAACTCATCACTTCTTGAATCCAATGGTACCGCACCTCAGTGTGCTTGGTTTGAGAATGAAGGCTTGAATTCTTAGAAAGATGAATACACTTTAGTTGTTAGAAAATAGATTGTACTTCTCTTGCTTATGTCCCAACTCTTGCAAGTTTTTCATCTAGAACACTTGCAGGCTTCAACCGCTGCAATGTACTCGGCCTCTCTTGTTGATAATGAAATGCACTTCTACAACCTTGATTGCCATGACATAGCTCCCCCTGCAAATGTCACCAGGTATCCTGATGGGACTTTCTAGAGTCCTTATCTCTAGCATAATCTACATCTGTATAGCCCTACAATACAAGATCACCATTTCCAAAACATAAGTGCATTTTGGAAGTTCCTCTGAGATACCTGAGAATCCACTTTGCTATAGCCCAATGTGGTTCTCCTCGATTGCTAATGAACCAGCTAACAACTCAAACTGAATAGGCTATGTTAGGGCTAGTGCAACCATGTCATACATCAAACTACCCATAATAGATTGGTAAGTTACTTTCTTCATTGCTTCTTTCTCCTTTTTTCTTATAGGACACTGATCTACACTCAATTTGTGATGCCCTACAAGTGGATAATTAACTGGTTTTGCATTTTGCATATTAAACCTTTCAAGTACCTTCCCAATATATGCTTCCTATGATAGCCAAGCTTCTTGTTTGCTCTATCATAGGAGATCCTCATGCCAAGTATTTGTTTTGTCGATGTCAAATCCTTAATGGCAAATAACTTGCCCAATGCCTTCTTTATGAGAGAAATTCTTTTTGTGCCATTTTGTACAATCAACATATCATCAACATTAAGCAAGAGGATAATAAAATCACCTAAACATACTTCTTCATAAAGACAGAATGATCAGACTGTGCTTTCAGGTAACCAAGATTTGTCATAAAAGACTCAAATTTTTGTACCACTGTCGAGGAGCTTGCTTCAAGCCGTAGGATCTCTTGTTCAATTTGCACACCAAGTGCTCTTTGCCTACAATCGCAAACCCTTCTGGTTGCTCCATATATATCTCTTCCTCTATGTCACCATGGAAGAAAGTTGTCTTCACATCAAGTTGTTCAACTTCCAAGTCCATTGTAGTAGCCATACCAAGCACAAGTTGGATTAAAGACACCTTGACTACAGGAGAGAATATCTCATCAAAGTCAATGCCTTGCTTTTTAGCAAAGCCTTTGACAACTAATCCTGCCTTGTACCTTAGATGTGATGTTCTCTTTAGACTTTAATCTATACACCCACTTGTTCTTCAGTGCTTGCTTGCCCTTTGGCAACTTCACTAGTTCAAAGATGTTCTCATGAACAGTGGTGGAGGGAGGGGGCATGGGGGGCCTAGCACCCCTTGACCTGATACTAGTCCTCTAGTATATAGTTAATATACATGTATTTTTAGTGGAAGTTAATATACATGTATGTATATTGCTAGCTGTTTGGCTCCTCCCATTCATTTTGAACATTTTTTGAGATGATTCATAACATTAAGTGTATAGTGTGTGTTTGAGGCCCAATAAGAAGCCCATGTAATTGTTGTTGCTCCCTTCAACGGTTCTGAATACGAAGCATCGAGCCTTCCTGGCTTCCTTTGTTTCTCGCATGTTTGAGTGTTCATCTTCTCTTCTGTTTCGCCAGTTCGTGGACTTTGACACTATGCCACGTTGGTACTGTCAGAGTGAGAGGCCATACGTGAGATGTCGTGCCATGCCACTTCAGCCACGATGATGCCAGCATCGCTGTCCCAAATTGACACCGTCGAGAGCCGGCTACCGACCTGCCGTCCAAATTGCATCATGTAGGTGTAGGTCAGGCAATCAGGCCACCAAAAGCAGCAGGTAATCCATAATACATAATCATGTAGTGGTATTCTTTTATCTAGGAAATAACAGTCAATAGTTTTTTTTATCAAATTGCCTATGATCTTACTGGTAGTCGTCGAGCTAAATTTAAGATAATAGATATGTAATTTTTCTTTCGGTTAAGATTTGTGAAACATATATTACTACTATATATGTGACTACAACTTGGTATGGTTTACTAGTTTAGTCTTATACATGGCCCCCCTATACTCAATTCCTAGCTCTGCCCCTGCTCATGAAGGGAATTCATCTCATCCTTCATGGCTTCCAATTAATGATTCTTGTGCTCATTAGACATAGCCTCCTCCTAGCATGAGGGTTCACATACATCTGTCAACAACAAATATATTCATTTAGTGGGTACCTTCTAGAGGGCCTATGAACTCTACTAGTTCTTCTCAACTGCTCCTACTGTGGTTCTTCTAGAGTATCATCAACATTAGAATCCTCATCAACATCATGATTCTCGGATGGCTGGTCACCACCATAGTCTGAACTCACACCTTTAGTGCTATCATCTCCCCCATGATTGTCATGCATAACTAGAGAAGGATCTAGATCCATATCAACAACTTGAGGTGTAGTGGTTGGCTTCTTTGGCACAATATCTTCAATTGTCTCATCTTGAATGAACACTACATCTCGGCTTCTCACAATTTTCTTCTTAACTATATCCCATAGCCTATAGCCAAACTACTCATCAGGGTGGCCTAGCAATACACACTGCTTGGTCTTGATGTCAAGCTTTAACCTCTAATCATCTTTAGGAACATGCACAAATGCCCTGCACCCAAAGACTTTCAAATGCTTGTATGATACCTCCTTTCCTAACCATACCTTCTGGGGAATGTCACCCCATGGAGACAAGTTGATCGCATATATTGCAGTCATCAATTGTTCTGCCCAAAACTCATTTGGTAACTTTGCATGAGAGAGCATAGTTGTGACCCTCTCTATGAGTGTCCTATTCATTATCTCTGCAAGGCCATTCTGTTGAGCTGTCTTTGGCACTATCTTCTATTGCTGAATTCCATATAACTTGCAGTACCTCTCAAATGGTCCTCTATATTCACTACCATTGTCTAATCTGATGCACTTCAACTTCCTGACAGTTTCCCTTTCAACCTTTGGCATGGAACTATTTAAAAGCATCATGTACCTAAAATTTGCTCTTCAAGACATGCAAAAAGCTTCCTAGATTGGTCATCAATAAATATGATAAAATATAATGCACCACTAAGGGAATTCTCTATCATAGAACATCCTTAGCACGATGTGGAGTAGTGGGTGTACAAAAAGTAATCATGTGTTGGTTACCAACTAAACAATCTACACAGGGTCTCAAGGTCATACCTTTGAACTCAGGGAGGAAGTTCTTATGAACAAGGGAGTGCAGCCCCTTCTCACCCATATGTCCAAGTCTCTTGTGACCCAACTCAATGCTGGAATCCCTCTTAGCAATGTTTACATCACTCTTGCACAGCTTGGTCTTTGTCACATAAAGACATGCTTTCTTGGCACCACGAGCTAGAATCAAGGAACCATTGGTCAGCTCCCATTTTTCTTCACCAAAGTAACTGCCAAGGCCAATATCATCAAGCTTTCCCACTAACACCAAGTTCAGTCTTATAGCAGGAACATGCCTCACATTCTTAAGTGTCGACTTGTTGCCTATACTTGTCTCAATACATACAGTGCCCTTGCCAACAATGGTTGATGAATATCTATTTCGCATCCTCACATAGCCAAAGTCACCAATAGTTTAGGATGTGAAGTACTCTCTATGCGATGTGAGATGGAAAGCGACTCCTGAGTCCACTACCCAACTCATATCATTACCACTAATGGCATTGAAACAACTATCATCTTTGAGAATGAGATAATCCTCACCAACTACTTACAACTGAGGTCTCACCCTTTTGCTCGGTATTCTTGCCTTGCTTTGCTTGTGCAAGCTCTCTTTTATAAATCTACATTGATTTCTTTTGTGTCCTTCTTTCTTGTAGTGAAATGAAAAAATCTTGTTGCTTGAACTTGACTGTGATCTCTCGCTAGATTTACTTCTGTCTCGCTGAGATTTCACTTGGCTTCAACCACAATTTCCTTCTTTTCAGACATATATGCATCAGAAGAAGATGGTTGATGGCTGCCCTTTTCTTTTCTTTTCTTTTCTTTTGGTTTTCTCATTCAACAGGTTGTTCTTCACCACATCAGGAGTCAGCTTCCGATATGGAGATGAATTGCTAAGTGATACAACAAGTGTGTTCTAGCTATCCGACAATGGGCTCAACAATAACAATTCCTACACTTTATCATCAAGATTTATCTTCATGGCTGTCAGCTGACTTATGTGGCCTTGGAAGACATTCAAGTGTTCAATAACATTGCTAGCTGCTTTATCACCAAGGATTTGTTAACTGTTGTCTTCCGCTCATACATAGACTCCAATTTTTTTTGCCACAACTCAAATGCATTTGTACCATTAGCATCATGGTGAAAAATATTGTGGTTGATGTGCGAACGGATCATACATATTTCCTTTTGATTTAATACTCTCCAATCTTCTTCCGGGAGTCTAGTTGGTATTTTCTCTCACACAAATGACTCATACAAATCCTTGCAATACAGAAGATCCTCCATCATTGGCTTCCATAGAGAATAAAATTGAAGCATCACTTGGAATGTTGTTATCCTCCATTTCCAAAGTGAGAAATATCACCTCTCTGATACTAGCTTATGTTGGGATAACCACACAACTTGTTAGTGACAGCGAAAGCACTTAATTTCACCACAATGCGAAATCAACCCAAGATCATCACCTATTCACGGAAGAAAACATATGCATCACACATATAAATGGAGGAAATAGCAGCAACCACAACTGGTTCCAGCCAGTTGTTATCACATCAATCCGAGTTGCTACTAACTGCAACTGACCACAACAGCACTAACAGCAAGTGCAATTAGTTGCAACTAGTTGTAGCCAAGCTCGCATAAACAGCAAGACACCAGATTTAACATGAACAACCCCCCAAATTAGGGTAAAAACATGGGACCAAACCAGCCAAATCTTCTTCCACTATATGCTTGTGGAACTATAGCAAGTTCATCTCTAGATAACACTAGTGGCAACCATACATGAAGATACAACATATCTTGGATAGCAACAATAAGATTTGGGGCTGCTACTTAAGGAGTGGAAAGACCTCACCAAATGATGGTGGAACTTAGATTAGAGGCACCAAGGATATGGACCCGAAGCTTCACTACCATGAGGACGAATCCTTCTTGATCTATTGCAAGATCTCCTCTCTAATCTCCTTCTTCTTCCTCGCTTTCTCTGGTTTTCTTCCATCTCTCACGCGCAAGGAGAGCAAGGGGATGAACTGGAGCTGTGTTGTGTTGGTGGTGTCCAAAGACTTGTCCCTTCCTTCTCTTGTATAGTAAGAAGGAAAACACTAGATGCACACAAGTTTGGTCCACCTTGTTGTGCTACATCTATGACATGTGGCCTGCTCACTAGGAGCATTTACTCTCCTCAACACCCACTCATGAGCGGATTTCCCAACATCACTTGGACGTTTGGGCCAATGTCTTAGGAGTCCTCTTGGTGAGACTTCATGTGTAGCCAAGATTTTTAGTGGTTGATTGGCAGGAGGAGACTAAGGCTGTGGCATAATGCTAGACAAGAAAAAAAGGATCTGTATGATGGAGTCTACCTAGTGGCAGTGCGGCAGGGCTCCTGCACGCTATGGTTTTTGAAGGTATGAGAGTGCCTATGTTATTATGAAACATAATATGAAGTAACCCCCTCAATTTGCATCTAATTGCTCACCTACTATTTTGAAACATAATCTATGTAACTTCTTAAATTCACATCTAAATTATCACTACTGCAATTACTATTGAGAGAAGAACTTAAATATTCCCTCAAAGATACATCAAAATTACCGATCTCTAATATTACGAAAAATCTTTAATTAATCATAAATTACACATATATATTTCTAAAATTTCTAGTTTTATTATATTAATAATACTAAACCGGGTAAAAGTAAATATGCATGTGCTAGATCAAGTACACATGCATGTATAATCAATAAATATATATTATATTTCAATAATCATAAAATATGTTTCCTTAACTACTCATATAGAGTGATACTAACAAATTATTTAACATTTAATATCCATGATATATAATTTATCTAAAATTTTTCCTTATATAAATCAACACTACCACACATATAATTCTTTAATAAGAAAATTTAATGTCTTGAGAAGAATAGGAGGTTAATGCTGACCAAAGATGGCTATGAACTTATGGCTTTTGAGATTCCTTATTAGAAATAAACAATGATTATAAGGCTCTACCACGTTAGCATTCCTAGCATATACTTATTCAAGATCTCACTTTAGGCTCTACCACTAACCTTGAGCAAATGTGGTGTAGATTGAAATTACCATATATGTTGTAGATTATTTAAGAATGTAGTCTACAACATAAAATCCTTATTTTAAATAAAAATATAAAATGATAGTTAATAAAATATACAATAAACACAAAAGTTTCAATTAAACTGGAGATAAAAAATAAGACTACATCACGAGACATGAGTTGTAATAGGAGCCAACATAACTTACGTTGACATTTCAATTTCAACTAAACGCTCATCGAAGATATATCTGGAGTTGCTAAAAACTATGGTTTTGGATTAAAAAAAAACATATGGATCGGTAATAATTTATAAAGGGGTATTTCAAAATTAAGGATTTATCCTATTGGACTCCCCATGGGCCATGGCACCGAGATTAACGAATGGACCGCGGGCAGAGGTACATCTTAGCTACGTACGAGCATGAGCGTACCTTATGGGTTTTGCTTCTGGTTGGCCTTTCGCCTGTACAGGAAGACACCAACGATGGTGACTGCGGCAAGCACCGTTCCAACAGCGAGCGCGACCGGCAGAATCGCGCCAGGCGTCTTTTTTCCTGCGTTTCCAGTCAGTTGTTAATTTTTTTAATAAGAAAACGCACAACACCACACATGTTTCGTTGACTGACCATTGCCCTGTTCACTTGGCTGATAAGCCATGACTGAAAATAATATTGGCTGATTTATTGTGAGAGAAAAATACTGTTCATTGACTGAAAAAGTACGGCTTATAAGCCAAACTCCGCTCCTGCAGCTGCGCCCCGCCATGGGCACGCTGGGTGCCACCGCATAGCCACTAGGGTTTAAGGGAGCGGGTGGGGATGGCCGGGTGGGGTGAGTCCGAAAATGCAACCCCACAAGCCCTTGCGAGCACCGTGCCTATCCTGGCCGTTTGATCATTTTTGCGGGTCCCACAGGAAACGTGGCGTCACGGTGTGGACTTCACGGATCGCTAGATCTCGCCTTCCAATTCTGCTCCTACCCGCGACGGCGGCGCCTCCCACCGTGCCACGCAATGGCGACGGCAACTCCAGCAGCGACGCCTGCGCTGCTACGCGCGACGCCTCCCACGCGACAGCGACACCAATGCCGCCGGACTAGTGTGCGGGCCTCTATTTTCAAACCTCCTCTAAAGATCGATTTGGACCGCCTCTCTGTACTAGTGTGCGGGCCTCCATTTCCTAGGCTTTCTAATTCTTGTGTGGAGCCAAACAGATTGGTCTACAAACTGACTCTAGTTCTGCTTATTAATTTCAACGAGCCAAACAGGTCCTTATTAGTATGTTTTGCATAGACTTTATTAAATTTGAAACTGGTTAATTTCTTGGAAAGCAAGATTTACACCTTTTTTAGACCGAAGAGCACATATTTTCTTGAAGGTTTACATCAACCACCAAGGTATACATATTTCCTTTAAGGTTTATTAGCACCGTCAAGAACATTTTTCATGGTGGTTTTGTTTTAGCCCCCAAGGCAATTTTGGATTCTGGTAGTGATGGTAACACATTTAGAAAGACTCTTGGAGATGCTTTAAATTATAAGATGTTTTGGCTTTATAATTTGGAATACAGAGAATACTAGTAGACTCATACTGTTTTATTACTTCAAGATAAAGAAAAACTCAGACTTAACTATAAATAAGGCACTTCATTTTAGTCCACATGATCTAACATGCGGGCTCAAACAAGTCCAACATATGATTGTAGTATGATAATAGTAGTATAGACCGACGTGCTGCCGAACCTGCGAAATAAGCAGCACCTTGACTACCGGTCATTTATTTTATTGCCTCCGCCGGCGCAGGCCCGTCGTGAGTTTTTCTTAATTCAAACAAGTGGCGGCTTTCCCTCTAACAGTAGAAGAAACAAAGAGTTCTAGAAAAGAAAAGAAAAAAATACAGATAAAGATCACAAGAACCCCGCTAGCCATTGTTCTGTTCCCTGCGCCGGTGCCGCCGTAAGGTTGAGGACCGTATGTTGTCTGTAGAATTCGCGCCGCCAGCACCCGACCTGTTGCCATCATCCCGACATCATCTGCACATATATATGCATGGAGAGTCACGGTGATGCATGGCGTTGCCATAAATTAACTGATGGTATCATATGTATATATAAGCGCTTGCGGGTGTTAAGAGAATAATTTAGACGACAGAGTATGGCGATCATGTGTATATACCCTGGGCCACTGCGGAGGTTTCATCAGCAAACGATGAGACAAGGAGGAGAGAAGCCAAGCACAGCACCACCAAGCTTGTTCTGCTTGCCCTGACGGTCATCATGGTACTGCGGTCTGTAGTTGGCTGGGTACTCTCTGTAATAAGTGTGTTCGTTAGATGATCGATCTGTGGGTGTCCGGAGGGCTACCTAGAGAGGGTTATTTATCATAAGCCTACACAGATGCCTGTCAAGCTCAGCCTACTGGCTAAGCTCTGACTGTAGTATAAGCTGGTAGCGAACACAAATGCCGGTCAAGCTTAGCCTACTTGCTAAGCTCTGACTATAGTAATAATAAGCTGGTAAATAACTTTGACTGTAGATGTTGCCACAGTCAAGTCAGCTCTGTCTTCCGGATGCTGCCACTGAAAATTAGACTAAGGCATGACTTTTATCTTCACCAGATACGTCTGTATACTACAGGACACTGGGAAGGTATTGACCCGGCCAACCACCGTCGGACGTGGAATCGGGAGTGGTCAGGCACTAGTGTACAGAGATATGGACCTAACCCTTACCATGAATCTTAGTGGTTTCCGTAATTGAAATGACAATCTCAGAATTGGATGCGTTTCTTAGCTTTTCTTAGGTCCTTGGATGCAAGAAATCAAAACAAACAAAGACATCGAAGGCGGCATGAAGAAATGAATAAATTGGACTTGTCTCATGAATTTATAGTTGATCAAATTGGCATGATATCAGCCTATCTGGTTCAAGTTGTAAAGTTTTACACAACATTCCCATCGTGCACCCCCCTGGCCTGGCCGCTGCCAGAGCTCAACGCCAGGTGGCCCGGCGGCTGGGTTTTGTTTCTCTTCTTCCTCCCACCCTCACTACTGAAGAACTAATTTGTAGGAGCGGCTCCAGATAATTTCTAGGGGCAGTTTTGGCAACTGCCCCTATAGCGTCACTGCTACAAATCAGTTTTGTAGGGGCGCCTGATAATTTGTAGGGGCGACTGGATATAGAGCCACCCCTACAAATTATTTTCTAGAAATCATGATTCCAGGCCCAAAAATACCAAAAAAAATATCAATTTTTTTAATCTGAGGAGGCCCCCACTGGTGAGCCACGGATGCCAATTCTGGGCCCAAAAATAGCAAAAAAATGCAAGTCGCGGCATTTTTCGCACGCTTGGCGGCCGGCAGGATTTGAACCTGCGACCTCCCCTCGTGACCTCACACTCACTTGTGTCTATTATAGATTTTCTTTCCCTCACATATTATCCTAAACCGAATTTAAATTGGTTGTTTGAGACCCTAAATGAATTCAAATGAAAAAGTTGTCTACTACAAAGTTGTATAACTTTTCGAGATCTACGACTTTCATTTTGGTTGTTTCTCCGGGTCGTTTGAAAAATTCAAATTTTAAATTTAAGAAATTTAAACATAGTTTTCCTTGACAAAATGATTTCAAATGAAAAAGTGGTCAAGTACAAACTTTTATAACTTTTCGAGATCTACAACTTTTATTTTGGTTGTTTCTCCATCCGAGGTCATTTAAAAAATTCAAATTTCAAATTTAAGAAATTCAAATGTAGTTTTTCTTAATAAGATGATCTCAAATGAAAAAGTTGTCAACTATAAACTTCTATAACTTTTTGAGATCTACAAATTTTATTTTGGTCATCTTCTCATATGACTTTTTTTGAATAATTCAAAATTTGAATTTTAAAAAATGACTACTTCAAACAATATTTTCAAAGAGTAAATTATTTTAGCTAAAAAAGTCATCAACGACAAAGTTGTAGAACTCATTAAGATCTACAACTTTTATTTAGGTCATTTGTTCATCCAACAAAGTGGTAGTATACATTGTTCATAAATTTACATATCTCCCTTAGAGTTTATGAAACTATACGAGAGAGATGTAAATTTATGAACAGTTTTACCATCACTTGCTCGGATGAACAAATGACCTAAATAAAAGTTGTAGATCTTGATGAGTTCTACAACTTTGTTGTTGATGACTTTTTCTTTTGAAATTATTTACTCTTTCAAAATGTTGATTCAAATTGCTATTTTTTCAAATTCAAATTTTGAATTGATAAAACAAAGTCATATGAGAAGATGACAACAATAATAACTATAACAACACAATAAATTGATAGAGCATAATTTTAGAAAATTTTAGGAAAAAATTATCAAATTTGAAGTTAGTATGAGGGAGAAAGACTAGTTACAAGTTTTAGTCAGAGATTAAAAAAAGAAACTAGAGTTCTTCAATAATCTAAAAATTAAATTTCCAACGGCCTTTTGAAACAGTAAATGATTCCAAATAAAAAAGTTGTAAACAACGAAGTTGTAGAACTCATCAAGATCTACAACTTTTATTTTGGTTATTTCTCCATCCAAGGTCATTTGAATAAATTCAAATTTTAGTACTTAATTTTTACTATTCAGCGTCTATTTGTAGTGGCGGCGGATAACACCAGCCGCCCCTACAAATAGATTTATAGGGGTGGCTTATTTGGGAACCATTTGTAGGGGCGGCTCAGTATAGAGCCGCCCCTACAAAGAAAGGGAGGCATTGCTACAAATTATTTCTGTAGTACTGCCTCTCTCCCACGGCGCACTTGTTCTAGGGTTCTGGCATTCTTCATGAGGCACCGCAGCCATCGGTGCTTCCGCCTAGGGCAGCCGGATCCATCCTTCTCCCACCCGGATCTACCTCATGGTTCCTATGCGGACGGCCGTAGCGGGTCTCCTCTCTCTCGTGGGGCTCCTGTGCGTGTGGCCGATGCGCTTTTCGCAAGGGTCACAGCCGATGGCGCATCTGGTCCTAGGGCAGGCGGATCTAGCTTCCCCCCACCCGGATCTGCCCCCTCCGCGTGTTTTAGCCAGAGCGGGCCTAGGGTGGAGTTCCCTAGCCTTCACCGGCGTCGGTGGTGGCAGTTCGGTTCATGGCTCCTTTAGGGCCTGGTGGGGCTAGGACCAGATGCGATGGTGGCGGTCAGCCTTGGTTTCCTTGGTTGGGGCCGGCGTTTCTCTGTTGCACCCAATGTGTCGACGACAAAAGTTCATAGTGGGGGCTGCTGGAGGTTCTAGGTGGCGAGGCTTGATGCTAGGACTGCTCGGCAAGGCGATGTGTACGACGACTGCATGGGCGACAGCAACGGCTAGAGCAAAAGTGGAAAGAAAGGACACACCTTTAGTCACTGTTGGCATATTTATACTTCGTGGACTGATGGATCATCCTCTAGTGGCGATGGAATACATATAACTAAATCAGAAGTGTTAACTGTCGATTTCTTTAGAAACCACCAGACTGTCCGATATAAACGGACTAGATCTTCCGTGAGATTGCAACAAGAGACCTACAACCCAATCTTCCAATCGAAGCGACAAGGAGAATTTCAACATATTATATTGATCATGATATTTGATGTAACTACCCTACCTCAAATTCAAACAATGGATCTATTTAGGTATGCTAGATGGAGTACCTACATCAGTGCACTACTCGACGTTGGAAGAAACCGATCGAACCTCGGAAAGGCAACGACATCTATAAACCAATGATTAAGAGTTGATCGCTAAGTGACCCCATAGAGCAAGATAGGAACGACATAGGAGCACCCCATCTAGTCAGGGAATCAGAGCTCCAAGATATGACAAGGAATTGTAGTCCGGATCTTCAAGAGGAAGAAGTCGCTGGAGTATAACATCAGGGAAATGTCATCATACAAGCCCTACCTTTTAGGAGTTAACCCATCTAACCTCAACCGAGCTTGAGGTAGAGCTCTACTTAAGGGGGAAGTTGAAAGCCCTAGTTTGGTTTTGGATAATTGATGAAACTTATGGACTAATCCTTGAGCTAAGTGTGTAGACAAGAGAGCATGGTTCAAAGCCAAGTGATGGAGCTAGATGATGGTCATGGTGATGGTGGTGACCAAACTAGAAGATCAAGTGCTCTAACTAGAAAAGAAGAAATAGAAAAATAAAAACAAGGTCGATCAAGGCAAATGTATCAAATAGGTTTTTGTTTTGGCACTCAAGACACCATGGAGGGTGTGAGTGTGTTTAGGATCGATAGTCGTACTATAAAGAGGGGAAATCATTGGCTAAGTGATTATTGAGTGCCACTAGGTGACATGATTCTTGCATATGTATTAGGCACCTAGTGTGCTAACTATTAACCCTTGAAAATGCTAACACACGTGCACACAAGGTCTACACTTTATGGTTAGCAACTTGGAAGCATGGGTGAAGTGGTTGTGGAGTTAGAAAAAGAAAAGGAGGTGTAGGGCAGTGACCGGACATAGGGATCTATGCATCCGGTGCTAAACCCTAGCTGTCGGTTTGCTGTGGTGCATCGACCGGACGCAGGGGGTGCGTCTGGTTAGTTGTTCTAAAGAAGGCGCATGATGGCTTTGTGACTGGACCCTGGAGGGAGTTAGAGACCAGACACGTAGGGGGTGTGTCAGGTCGATGATGACGTACACTGACGAAGGCCATTTGTGTGCACAATGTGAGGACTAGACTCTAGGGTGCGTCCAGTCACTTGTGACCTAATGTGTTCGGTCATGAAAATCACGCTCGAGGAGCTCTCTATGTAAAAACTGACCCCGACCGGACTCTGGCTTTAGAGCGTCCAGTCAGTTCTAACGTCGTGTTCGGTCATCACTTAAAGGGCTGACCATTGAGTGATGACCATTGAGATTGAATGTATAGAATTCAAAGGCATGACACATGGCAGGCATCGAGCGACCGGACTCACCCAACTGAATGTAGGGCAGTGTTCGGTCGCAGCGTCCAGTCAGGCCTACGTAGGGCCAATGGCTCTTTGAGCCTTAGGGCTCTATTTAAAGGGGTTGGCCAGCTTGGGGCTTACTCTCTTGGTACTTTGATATTCTTGACATCCTTGTGAGCCTAAGCAAATACCTCCCACTCATCTCCATCATTTATTTATCATCATAGTGAGATTGAGAGTAATTCCTAGTGTATTTGTTTGAGTGATTGCATCTAGTGGCACTTGGGGATCATTGTGGTTGCGGAGTTCTTGTTACTCTTGGTGGTTGCCGCCACATAGACGGCTTGGAGCAGCGAAGGAGCATTAGCACGAGTTGGTGATTGTTTGTGGCCATCTCCTAGTGATTGTGAGGGGTCTTGTACCTTCCTCGGCAGAGAGCCGAAAGGTAACTCTAGTGGATTGCTCATGTCATTGAGTTACCTCACTTTGGGTAAGTTCTTGTGGTGCCTAGTGAAGGCTTGGTGTGGTGCCAATTAGCCACCAAACCACCAAGTGTTGGTTAACACAATGGGGACTAGCGTGCCAGCAAGCACGTGAACCTCAGGAGAAAAATCTTGTGTCCATTGTGATTGGCATTCTCCCGGTGATTCGCTTGGCATTCATATTGATTGGTTCATCACACTTGCCATGGCAGTATAATCATCCTACTCTCTCTAGTATTTACATTGTTTACATTCCTGCCTAGTCAAGTTCTTTAGTGTAGTTAGTCTTTAAGAGCTTGTTAGTTTGGTTAGTGAGGCTCTCTAGTTAGTATTTGAGAGCTCACTAACTTAGAGAGTAGTGACATAGCCCTTGTGTGTGCTTAGTGATCATAGCAACTAGAATTATTGGTATATGTGGCTTGCAACCCTTGTAGAGCTAGAGAAAAATTGCTTTACACCATTTAGTGTACTAACCAATTGCTCTAGTGAATTTGTAGAGAATTTTTATAGGCTATTCAACCCCCTCTAGCCATTTAGGGCCTTTTAGAAGTTTTGTAATGACCCGACAGTCGTTCCAATGGAAACCTAGAACCAAGTAATCAAAGACCTCTAGCTTAGCTTGTGGCTCGAGTGTTTGTTCACCCAAGAGAACCCCATCCACCTTGGACATGCATGAACCCCACGACATCGCCAAGTAGCCCCGAGCAAGCACCTTTCATCGAACATGATCAGGTTTGTAATTGGTGCCAACAATGATCGGTAATCTCATCAAGGAACCACCATTAAAGCCATCAACACCATATTATGGCAAGAAGCTACAGTGGAAAGAGTATCTTTGGATCACCTCACGAAGGGTGCCACTTGGTGGATCAAGTCAGCAAAGACAGAGAACTACCAGACCATCCGTCGGATTCACCGGACCGTCCGTTAGGACACTGGACAGTAAGGATAAGTGAGAAATGAGCTATTTTCCATTTAGGTGCATGGACCCACATGTTAGCATGACATGGAGTACTTCACCAGCAGAAATCACTCCATCTCACACACTCACTCATTTGCAACACTTTCCCTCTCTCTACACTCAAGAACAAGGATGAACCCTAGAACTAGAGAGAGAATGGATTGGAGAAGGGTTTGGAGAAGGAGAAGAAGAAGAGGAAGAGAAACATTAGCATCCTCTTATGGATCTCTTGAACACCTTCCATTTCACCCATGGTGAGCTCAAGAGAATTTCTCTCATTTCTTGGAATTTTCTCCAAAAACCTAATTCATGATTTTGGATGCTAGATTTTAAATCTCTTGCTGGTGATGGATCCATCATTTGTAGAGTAAGTTAAAGGAATCAACATCTACCTCAATCACCCTCTTACCCTTTGGATTTTCTTTGATTCCTCTCTTTTGGATATTTGCAAGAGAAAGGTGGTGAATATATGATTTGCATGTTGGAAATGGAAGAAGATGATGGAAGGAGTTAGATCTTCAAACTTTTGGCTATAGAAGCTCTCAATCTCTGAATTAATTGTTTGAATCTCAATCTCAAGCCTTATCCTCTTTCTCTCAAAAGTTTGGGATTAATTTCCTAAATCCTAGCCACACTTAGTAAACCTAGCTCAAAACCTAGCCACAAGGAGCCTAGTAAGTCACCTAAGCTACCCTAGAAATTTTCTTGCACATGCATGAACCCTAGCTCTGCACATCTAGGATTGAAACCTAGGAAAAGCCTCAAAAACCAAGAACATAGTATCTCATGGAGAGTTCGATGAATTATGAACCCAAGTTTCCCAGACTACCCGAACAACCCCAGTTCTTATCGGAGCATCCACCAGCTGTGCTGGACTGTCTATTCAAACTCTAAACCCTAGGAACACCTAAGCCATGAGTCACCAAAATGTTCCACGGAACCTTCCGTGAGGGACGGAGTGTCCGTCACTTATGACGGAGAGTCCGATAGGTGCCAAAAAAGGTAAGTTGGATTAGAAAGCTTTACCCAAAAGGTCAACAATACTAGAACATGTTTGGTTTCAAATAGTTCATTAATAGAGCCACTACAAAGATCTCTTCCCAAGTTCCAAATAGTACCCCATCCTATCCAACTATACTCTCTCTTGTCATCCTAATCATCAATGTACCTCTTCAGTCGAATCTCTCTTATTCTTTCAGGGTTATCTTGAGTAGAAACATGTTTGAGGCATCATCGTTGTCGGGGACCTAATACCGGGGTACCCCAGAAGGTGGAACCGATAACCACCGAATGCAAAAAACTTCTGGACGCATAAGGGCGCCATGTCATCCTTTGTTCGAATGACAGGAGTTCGGTTCCGCCTCGCCCGACACCCTTGGGACGGGCTCGGTCTCGCCCGAGGACCGAGGGATAAACTCCGTCTCGCCCGACGCCTTGAGGACGGGCTTGGTCTCACCCGAGGGCTGAGGGATGAGTTCCGTCTCGCCCGATCCCGGAGGGGTGGGGTCAGCCTCACCCGACGCCTTTATGGGATAACCCTGCCTCGCCCCAAAGGCTCAAGGCTAATCTCCGTCTCGCCCGACGCCTATAGGGCGGGCTCGGTCTCGCCCGAAGGCTAAGGGATAGATTCCGCCTCGCCCGATCCCGGAGGGATAAGGTTAGTCTCGCCCAGGAGATAGGGATTGGCCTCCGCCTCACCCGACGGCCTAGAACGAGCCTCGCCCTGATCGATATCTATCCTTGGTAACGATGGGTACAGGACGAGACAAGACATTCGGGTCAACCATGACTCCAACGACCATACCCTGCGCCCTGACAGGAAGAGAACTGTCAGGGAACGACAGGACTGATGCTTAGACCCTTCCGGGCGCCGCAGAGCCCAAAAGGTATTACAGGTGCGTGCACCTCACTCTGTAGAGTTGTAGGCGCCGCCTTTAGCTCTGGGACACGGAACCCAACGAAGATATACGACAACCGCTACGCTCCAAGAACGGATTTGCTATCTCCACGAACGACGAATACTCCGTCACCACGCTATGGACCCAAGGGAGCGGGGGGCCCTCTTCCCGACCCCTCAGGTCCTCCAAGTCAGAGAGCCTTGGCCACGGCGCTACACCGGACCCCGACCTCGAATTCTCATCATGGGAACCAGAAGGCGTGTGGAGCAAGGCTGGGGGGAGGCCCCTAAGTCAAAACCACTGTACCACAACCCATACCCTGGGGGCAGCATGCTGCGACTAATCTGACATCCTATAGAAATATCGACAACATCGTAAGCATTTATCTTCCTGCGCACTCATCAGAATGGGGGACCGGACCAGGTAAACAGGAGCCACAAGACTAGGTAGTGTACGAAACACTGAAGCTCTCACCCTTGTAAAGCCAGCCCCTTCATCTATAAAAGGGGAGGCATGTCCTCCATCAAACAGACGGAAAAAAGAGGACCGAACAATAGAACGCACTCACACACATTCAAGCAGCTACGAAGCTCTTGACCACCTTTCAATCCTTCGATCAGAGACTTGGGACCAGTCCCTCTCTCGGCAGTTTGTATCCCTTACTACAGATCGTTTATGGTGCTAATAACACAAGCAGCAACAAACTGGACGTAGGGACGTTCCGCCCGAACCAGTATAATTCTTGTGTCCTTTAGCGCACCATCCGAACCTAACGCGCATTACTATAAATTTACTTGCCGGTGCTTGTACGAAACACCGACAGTTGGCGCGCCAGGTAGGGGCTTTGCGCGTTCCAAATCAGGTCTCGGATGGCCACCCACGCAGTCACCTGGGCCCCGGGCGCACACGTGCATTTCGGCGACCTGGATTTCATCATCACATTAGGAGGAGAGCTGGCGCTGACTCACTCAGCCGCTCCATCTCCCCCTTCCATCAACCTCAGCCATCTCAGGCTTGAGGGCCCACCAGACAACTCCCGAGGAGTCCCGTCACCCAAGGGGGCTTCCCACGACGCCACCATGTATCCGGAAAGGTCCGTATGGAGCGCCCTGACAGCGTTTCCATTCGGTCTCCGCAACGCTGCGACGACCGCTGGCCGCCCTTGGGCGCTACGAGTGGTTCAATCACCCACGGACATCGAGTTCGTGGGGGTAATTGAGCGCGATACGGAGACCCTCTACGAGCTCCTCAACGAGAAGCCTGTATCGCTCTCCAGCTCAGATTCCAGTAGGGGGAGCCACCATCCTTCCCGAGAGTGCTACATGACGCAGACCCCCGAGGGTCACGTCGAAAGCGCCTCCAGGGAAGAGGCCACCCCTACAAACAATCCTGACGGCAGATCCGGGGAAGAGGGGACAGCCCCATCTCACCTGAGGATGGAGCAGCTAAGGGCTCGTCAGCAAGAGATCGATGAGGCTGGGCAAGGGCTCGCACGGGAATACGCGGACATCAATCGCGAGATTGAACGCCGCAAAGACGGGGGGCGCACGCGCGCCACAGCCCGCACCGTACATCAAAGGATCCTCACCGACGATGGGGCCTTTCCTCACTTTGCCCGAGCCAGCCAGAACATCGCCGCAGCGACCGCTTTGCTGCATGGCCTTCCGGAGGCCGCGACGTCCGAGGATCGACACGCTTATCGGGAGATTCGCACGTTGCTCGAGCGTGCAGCAGCGCAGCAAGCGGAAAGTTCGTTGTCTCGACGACGCGAACCCGACACCAGCAAGCACGCGCCCTCAGTGCGTCCCACCAAGGACGCGTCCGTACACCAAACACCGCCAGCCGGCGGGCAGCCCTCCGTCGTCCCTGTACATTAACGCCTCGGCCGTGGCCGCGACGTACGCAGCATCATCGACGCCCGGAGACGTGCCCACGGTGACGAGGGAGAAGCAGTGCACCGCGGCTATCATCCCCGACATGGAGGGCGCTACGACAGCAACGAAGACCGAAGCCCGAGCCCCGTTCTGCCCGGCCCTCAGGCCTTTGGCCGGCACATCCTCAACGCCGCGTTCCCCCTAAGGTATCGACCGCCTACGAACATTCCTAAATATTCTGGCGAAACAAATCCCGGGCTTTGGCTCAAAGACTATCGGCTTGCATGTCAGGCCGGTGGTGCGAGTGATGATAATTTTATTATTCGCAATCTCCCGCTGTTTTTGGCCGACTCGGCACGAGCATGGCTGGAGCACCTACCGTCCAATGCTATTCAGAGTTGGGCGGATCTAACTGAGATCTTCGTGGGTAATTTCCAGGGCACGTACAAACGCCCTGGAAACCCATGGGACCTCAAGAACTGCCGTCAGAAGGCCGATGAAACCCTCCGCGGGTACATCCGGCGCTTCTCCCGATAGTGCAACGAGCTCCCAAACATCGCCGACGCCGACGTGATAGGAGCCTTTCTGTCCGGAACGACCTGCGAGTCCCTGGTCCACAAGCTAGGATGCAGGGGCCCGCGAACTACCAAGGAACTTCTGGACATCGCCACCAGTCACGCCTCTGGAGAAGAGGCGGTCGGAGCCATCTTTGATCGCTCCGACGGAAAGACAAGGCGGGACGAGGGCGCCAGCGAAGGCACCTCCAACCGTCCCGCCAAAGGGAAAAGTAAGAAGCAGCGGCGCGACAACTCGCTCGTGGCCGCAGCCGACCGCAAAGGTGGCCGGAAACCCGCGGAGGGCACTCCGAACCACTTCGAGAAAATGCTCGAGGGGCCATGCCCAAACCACGCCTTCCCGGCCAAGCACCTATACAAGGAATGCGGCCTTATGCGCAAATACTTGGCCGGGGGCCTGAACAAGGAGGAGAAGGGGAAGGAGCCTGTTCCCACCATTGACGACATGGAGGAGAAGGACGACGCCTTCCCAACACCGACCGGTGCCCTCATGATCTTCGGAGGATCAGCGGCCTACGACTCCAGGCGCCGCCAGAAGGTCGCACGTCGAGAGGTCTATACCGCTGGACCGGCTATGCCAGCTTATCTCCGGTGGTCGGAATCTGCCATAACCTTCGACCGGTCCGACCATCCAGATGCCATCCCACACCCGGGGAGGTATCCGCTTGTCGTCGACCCGATCGTCGGTCCAAAGCGGCTCACCAAGGTACTGATGGATGGGGGCAGCGGCCTCAACATCATGTACGCCAAGACGCTCGACGAGATGGGCGTCGACCGAACGCACCTCCGTCCCGTCCGAGCACCTTTCCATGGCGTTGTGCCTAGAAGGCAAGCTGTGCCACTAGGGCAGATTGACCTGCCCGTCACTTTTGGGGATCGATCCAATTACCGGACTGAGACCCTCACCTTCGATGTGGTGGGATTCCCGGGGACTTTCCACGCCATTCTGGGGCGACCATGTTACGCGAAGTTCATGGCCGTGCCCAATTACACATACCTAAAGCTGAAGATGCCAGGACCCCGTGGGATCATCACCATCGGCACCTCCTTCCAGCGCGCTTACGAGTGCGAGGTCGAATGCTGCGGACACACATCCACGGTCATCGCGTCCGAAGAGCTCGCCACCCTCAGGAAGGAGGTCATTGAAGGGACACCCGACGCAAAGAAGTCATCCAGATCGTTCGAATTAGCAGAGGGTTCCAGGGACGTCCTCTTGGATCCCAGTAGCTCCGAGGGCAAAAAAGTCCGAATCGGGACCGCGCTCTCCTCCGCATAGGAAAGCGCGCTCGTCGACTTCCTCCGCGCCAACAAGGACATCTTTGCGTGGAAACCCTCGGATATGCCGGGCATCCTGAGGGAGGTCGCCGAGCATACCCTCCAGATCCTCCCAGGCTCCAAGCCGGTGAAACAACGCCTGCGCCGCTTCGACGAGGAGAAACGCAGGGCCATCGGCGAGGAGATAGCCAAACTACTGACCGCAGGGTTCATTAAGGAAGTATACCACCCAGAGTGGTTAGCAAATCCTGTTCTTGTCCGAAAAAAGAGTGGGAAATGGAGAATGTGTGTTGATTATACTGGTCTCAACAAAGCGTGTCCAAAGGATCCATTTCCTTTGCCCCGAATAGACCAAATAGTCGATTCCACCTCGGGGTGCGAAACCCTCTGTTTCCTTGACGCATACTCAGGCTACCATCAGATCGCAATGAAAGAGTCTGACCAGCTCGCGACATCTTTTATCACGCCCTTCGGATCATTTTGCTACGTTTCAATGCCGTTTGGTTTGAAGAACGCTGGGGCGACGTACCAGCGCTGTATGCTTAGTTGCTTCGGAGACCTCATCGGGCGAACCGTTGAGGCCTATGTCGACGACATCGTAGTCAAATCCAAGCGGGCTGACCACCTTGTCGCCGACCTTGAACGCACCTTTGTGAAACTCCGGGCGAACGGCATCAAGCTCAATCCCGAAAAATGTGTTTTCGGAGTCCCGAGGGGCATGCTGCTCGGCTTCATCGTCTCCGAGCGTGGCATCGAAGCCAACCCAGAGAAGATATCGGCCATCACGAGGATGGGCCCGATACAAAACATAAAGGGGGTTCAACGGATCATAGGGTGCCTTGCCGCCCTCAGCCGATTCATTTCACGCCTCGGCGAACGAGGACTCCCCCTTTATCGACTTCTGAAGAAAACTGACCACTTCGAGTGGACAGCCGAGGCTCTGGAGGCACTTGACATGGTTAAACAATTTTTAACTAAGCCGCCGGTCCTAGTTCCTCCACGCGATGGAGAATCTCTCCTACTATATATATCAGCCACCACCCAGGTGGTTAGCTCCGCCTTAATGGTAGAGCAAGAGGAGGAAGGGCGCACCTTCAAGGTGCAGCGCCCTGTATATTTCATCAGCGAAGTGCTATCCGACTCCAAAACCCGCTACTCCCAGATCTAGAAACTCCTCTACACCGTCCTCATTACCAAAAGGAAGCTACGCCACTACTTCGAGTCACACCCCGTGACAGTAGTGACGTCGTTCCCCCTCGGCGAGGTCGTTCGTAGCCATGACGCTACGGGAAGAACCGCAAAGTGGGCGCTCGAGCTGATGGATCAGGGCATTTCTTATGTCCCCCGAACGGCGATCAAATCTCAGGCGCTGGCTGACTTCATCGCGGAGTGGACCGAGGTCCAGATGCCACCAGCAGCCGTCGATCAAGAGTACTGGATAATGTACTTCGATGGATCGCTGATGAAGAGGGGCGCCGGAGCGGGACTAGTCTTTATATCCCCCCTCGGGGTCCACATGAGGTACATGGTTCGGCTCCATTTTCCCTCATCAAACAATACTGCAGAATACGAAGCGCTCATCAACGGCCTACGAATCGCCATCGAGCTGGGCATCCGACGCCTTGACGTCAGGGGCGACTCTCAGCTGGTCGTCAACCAGGTCATGAAAGAGTCGGGCTGCCACGATACCAAGATGGAGGCATACTGTCAAGAGGTCCGACGTCTGGAAGACAAGTTCAATGGCCTTGAACTCAATCATATCCCCAGGCGCCTCAACGAAGCGGCCGACACACTCGCAAAAGCGGCATCCAGCCGAGAGCCGGTTCCAACAGGCGTCTTTGCCAGTGATCAACACAAACCCTCGGTACGCTACACGGGGTCGGAACAAGCCGACGATGGCCCTTCTAGTCCGACCCCCATGGCCGATCCGCCAACTGTTCCTCCCGACCCTGAGGTCATGGAGCTTGAAGAAGACCCAGCAACGGAGTTCGATCCTCCCAATGACTGGAGAACACTTTACATCGACTATCTCCTCCACGATGTACTACCAACCAACGAGACAGAAGCCCGACGGCTCGCGCGACGCGCCAAATCCTTCGTTCTTGTAGAGGGCGAACTCTACAAACGAAGTCACATCGGAATTCTTCAGCTTTGCATCCCTGGCGAACAGGGAAAACTCCTACTGAGCGACATCCACGGTGGGGCATGCGGACACCATGCCGCACCAAGAACCTTGGTTGGGAAGGCATTCCGACAGGGTTTCTATTGGCCCACCGCAGTAGCCGATGCCGAGCAAATTGTACGCACCTGCGAAGGGTGCCAATACTACGCTCGGCAAACACACCTCCCGGCCTAGGCTCTCCAGATGATCCCCATCACGTGGCCCTTCGCGGTCTGGGGGCTTGACCTGGTCGGGCCTCTTAAAAAAGCGCCCGGAGGCTTTACCCACTTGCTTGTCACCATAGACAAGTTCACAAAATGGATTGAAGCTCGGCCAGTACCCACAATCAAATCCGAGCAAGCTGTGCTATTCTTTCTCGACATCATCCATCGCTTTGGAGTACCGAACTCCATCATCACAGACAACGGCACGCAGTTCACCGGTAGGAAATTTGTTCGTTTCTGTGACGAACAACACATCTGAATCGATTGGGCAGCCGTCGCGCACCCCCGGACGAACGGACAGGTCGAGCGCGCAAACGGCATGCTCCTTCAAGGCCTCAAACCCAGAATTTTCAACCGGTTGAACAAATTCGGCGCGCGTTGGCTCGCTGAGCTCCCGGCTGTGCTCTGGAGCCTAAGGACGACTCCTAGCCGGGCCACCGGCTACACACCCTTTTTCATGATCTACGGCTCCGAGGCCGTTCTCCCGACGGACCTCGACTATGGAGCGCCAAGAATCAGAGCATATAACGCTAAGGGAGCCGAGGCATCTCACCAAGACGCCATGGACCAGCTGGACGAGGCCCGCGACATCGCCCTCCTCCATTCAGCCAAGTACCAGCAAGCGTTGCGGCGGTACCACAGCCGACGGGTGTGGGGTCGAGCTTTCAACGTCGGAAACCTCGTCCTCCGTCTTGTACAGAGCAACAAGGATCGTCACAAACTCTCCCCGCCCTGGGAAGGGCCCTACATCGTCGCGGAAATACTTCGCCCAGGCGCCTACCGGTTGAAAACCATCAAAGGGGAGGTCTTCGCCAACGCCTAGAACATTGAGCAGCTACGTCGTTTCTATCCTTAAAATAAGCTTACACTTTTCCCTATCAGTTTTTGTCTTAACAGAACTTCGATCCTTAGTAACTACCGACCCCTGCAAATCGCGAGGGGTCAGACCTCACTCGGGGGCTGGCATGTGATCGTAACATATGTCATGTGTGGTACAAGTATTACGCTTGTAAAAAATCCCTGTGTTATACTTGCAAACATTTTTCTAAGTCTTCCATTCGCCTCATAAACGAGTCTCGAGGGCTAAGATCTTGGGAGCTAATTCTGAATACAACTGGTAGGACTGCGAGACACCCACGCCCCAGCGGCTGCAACCTCTTTGCTCACCAGTTCAATCAGAATTAGTTTGCCCACGTTCCTAGCCTCCCATGACTTAGACCATGAGAAGAGTTGGAAAGCACTAAAATGACTTGCCACAAGCAAAGGATGTAGTTTTGTTCATTTTTTGCAAAAATTCACCACTTACAAAGCGATGTCATTACAAAAAAGGAACAATATACCCTGAAGATTGTTTACTCGGGGGCTTCCCCACAACGTTATTTCATTACAGTCTCGGCTCAGCTCTACCACAAGTGCTACTACGATCGCCGTACCACGCTCTCCATCGGCGACGTCGAGGGCATGTACATGGGCCAGTTCGTCCACTGCGGCTGCCATGCCACGCTCTCCATCGGCGACGTCGAGGGCATGTACACGGGCCAGCTCATCTACTGTGGGCGCCGTACCACGCTCTCCATCGGCGACATCTTCGCTGGACCCCCGAAGGCGCCACCATCTATGACGCCTCCGCCGGAGCGTCCGGGGACTACGCCATCGTCGTCAGCCGCAACCCCGGCAGCAACGCCACCGTCATGGCGTCTGGGGACTATGCCATCATCCCCAGCCATAACCCCGACAACGGCGTAGGGGCAGGAAACGCCTCCAGCCAAGGGAGGAGCGCAGCGAACGACGGCGCAGTCAACGACGCACGACACCCACCGACGCCTTTTCTCCTTCAGCAGCAGCGACTCCTCACCAAGGGCCATGCGTACCATCTCATCTACGTTGGATAACCTCCGGCTCGACATCACGCACCAAAATCACGAGCAAGTTTGTAAGTTCTCTATCTCTCTCTGGCATTACTCTTCCTCACTCAGGAACCACCGCGACGCACGGACGCGTTGGACGGAAAGGAAGAAGAAGGAGAGATAGCGGCTCGGAGGCAGAAGGGGAGGTGGGATGAGAACTCCACTCCCCCTCCCTATTTAAGGAGGAGGCGCAATAACTAAGGAAAGGCGAAAGGTCGGACGAAAAACCCTCTCCCTTCCCCTTTTTTAATACGCAATCAATGCTGATTGATATCTGAGGGGACGCGCCGAAAGTGACGGGACGAACCCCGGTCTATGAAGCGTCCCTCTTTGGTCAAACTGAACACTGCCTGGGTATGGCCCGCCACTGACCCGCTCTGGACGTGGCGATTAAGGCACCCACATAGGCAGACAACTTTTTCGCCTTCCCATGCAGGACCACGGACGACCCGATGACGCGACCCTTCAGATCTCCTGGGTCGACCGTTCGGCTCAGAAGACATGACCAAAGAAAGATAAGCCTCTCAGCTTTCTCACTTTATACGTTAAAATTCGTTCGCAAGACTCCGACCCCGTCAAATAGCAGGGACGCGAGCATCACTCGGGGGCTGTCGAGGATGACTACCAGTCTAGACATCCTCTTCACCCGACCCCTCCGTACGCCCGAAACTAAGGGCGCGACATACAGGCACAAAGCTTTGAGTAAAACTGGACGAACTAGCAAACCCTACGCCCCGGTAGCTACGGTGTTTCTGTTTACCAGAAAAATCCTACTCAACGCCCCTCGCGTCTCTAGTTTCGACGTCGGCCCTCTCAATGAAGGGATCGGAGGGGTCTGCCTACAGAGTCTCCCCCAAAGGAGAAGCTGACAGGCCGCCCAAGTTAATCGAACGGCTCGGATCGTCACCGAGACACGAAAACAAAGAATAGCAATTCTTACGCAGGTTTTTTCAACCTCGTCACAAACGTCGGGGCCCGAACCCATCTGCTAGGAGCTTTTCCGCCACTCACATCACCAAGGTAACGTTACCGACCCCGCCTTTATTTTCAATTAAATATTGCATTCAAAACATTCTCATTCGATATAGGCAACCATAGGCTGAGGTTCGAAGGCCGGCCCGCGAGGGCTCGAGGCCGCCTCACGCCAAATAGGGCCAGGGAGAGATAACCAAGACGAGCCCCAGCGGCCCTGCCCGATCCCGCTCAGAAGCGAACCGGGACGTCTCGACCTTCTCTCGTTCGATTCTAACCTCGAGCCAAACCCACAGAATCTCCATCGAGGAGAGGCCATCGGGCCCCCTGAGCTTATCGAACGACTCAGGCATCTGCCGGGAGGCGGGTTAAGAAGTTGTGGAGTGCCACCAGAGGGCTCTGCCGACCCCATCAGCAAATGATGGACCCGGATTCCGCACGAACGTACCCGTTAGCGAGCTCGTTGAGCGCGGTACTCAAGCCGTCGAGGCAAGTGTCGTTCACTCAGCCCCTCCGATTGCGAAAACCGAGGACGGGGTAACACGCAAATAACAACCGACCCCTATCAGACCCTAACAAGGCTCGGGGGCTCGGGCCAAACAATGCAGGAGCAAAGGCCCCACCTTGCCGAGCCCATAGAGTCCCCAGTTGGGATTTCTGTTGGAAGGCAGGGCAGGGGTTATTGCGTTGACATCCATTGTCACCAAAACCGCGATTCCGGTCTCTAGTAACACCCGACCCCAGGCAGGTGCGGGGGTCGGACCTTACTCGGGGGCTGTTAAGGTACGGCTACCTCCTCAATCTCCTCACATTATAATCAGCGGCATAATTCAGGGGAACATATTGGTAAGACCGTAAAAAATCAAATCGCAAAAAAATCAAACAAAACGAAATTAAGACGCAAAAGCACGAAAGGCGTCCAGACTCGAAAAATACCGACACTTGTCCACATATTACATATAAGCTGTTCTCAAAATTGTTCGACTAATTACTCCCGCGAAGGGAGAACCATTTCTTTCAGACTATCTGCCAGGTTCTTCGCAAGAGGAGCGACCATCTTCTCCATTTCCTCCAGCTCTTCATCCTCGTAGGTGGACGGAAAGCCTTCGCTCATCACCCTCAGGTTTATTTCCTTCTCATAATGGGCGTGGGCAACGGTGAAGGCCTGGGTAATCCCGGCGTGAAAGGCACTCTACTCAAGTTGGCCCACCCGAGCCGTGATACCTCCGACACGAGCCGCAAGCGGGCTGGTCTCCACAGGCTCCGTCACATTCAGGGCGTTAAGGACCACCTCGACCGCAGCTTGTAGAAGATCATGCTCATCGCTCTCCGCCTGAAGGGCCCTGCGCGTATAGGCAGCCTCTTTCTCCAGCTTGGCGGCGACGTTCTCGGCACTCAACTTTCCTTTCACCGCGTCATCAAGCTCCGCCCGGAGAGAGCGGACCACCCCGACGTCCTCATCCACCTTCTGCTGGAGGGCTGCGGCCCTACTCTCGGCCTTCTGCCGGAGGTCCTGCTCCATCTCCAGCTCCTTCAGGATTTCGCTGGCCTTCTCATTAGCCGCGGCATTCCTCTGCAGCAGCTCGTCTCGTTCTTTTTGGAGCTTGGCAATCTCCTCTCCATCCAGCTTGGACCTCGCCGACAGGTCCTCGAACATCCCGTGCGCCTCCTCCGCATCCTGACGCGCCTGGGCCTCCCGCTCTTGGATGATAGCAAGCTGGGCGGCCATGTTTGCTCGCAACCGGGCCTCCTCGGAGAGGCGATCCCGCTCTGCCTTCTGCTCACGGAGGAATTGGGATTTTTTCCGGCTACGAGCAACAAGAATCTGAAGAAGAAGAAGACTGATATCAGAAATGTGAGAATCCACAAACACACGAAGAAAGAAAAAAGAAAGTCCAGAAAATACCTGAGAGGTAGGGATAACGATCTCACGGAGGGCTCCTCTGGCTTGGTCCAGGGCGTTCAGCATGGTCGAGATCCCGATGTCAAGACCTTCTCGCTCCATACTCTCGGAATGATCATCGAGCGAGAAAAGAGCCGACGTCGGGTCCTGAGCAGCCATCCACTGGAGCGGCGGCTCCCCCCGCGCAGGGGAGCGGTTTCCTCCCGACAAGGGGGCCAGTGGCGGCTCCCTCCTGACCCTGTGTGGCACCACCGCCGCACTCAAGGACCCTCCGGATGGACCCTCCTCCGTCTGGACCGCTTCGGGCGCCACGGGCGGATCCACATGGGCACCTGGTGGCGCAGATTGCACCACGCCCTCGGGTGCCACCACGACCACGCCCGGCTGATCCTGGCTCGGCGCAGTCACGATCACCTTCACCGGCGGTATGCGGTCCTCGGCCGGCTCTTCCACGCCCGCCGTGGAAGAAGCCGCTCGCTCAGTGGCCTCCGCGGGCATGGGAGCCACCATGGACGCCGTCGGTTCGGCCAACGCGGCCCCAACGTCGGCACCACCCCTGCCCGAAACAGGGGTGACTCCAGGCGACGTCGTCTGTCCCGCTTGAAGGGCGAGACTCTTCTTGGGCGCCAGCCCCAGGGGGTGACCCATCCGCAAGAACCTACACAGAGGTAATAACCGTTAAGTCAAAATAAAAATGGAAAAAAGATGAAAACAGAGGAGTCAAGAGCTTACGTTGACGTCCTCGGCCGACGGAAGCGTTTTGGGGACGGATCCCCAAATCCCTGCCCTAACTCGTCCGGACGGGACCGTTTCATACCTGCCCCCTGCCCCGGGGCAGGGGGGTTCATCTCGTCAGGCGCAGCGCCGGAGTCGCTCCCCTCCATCGTCTCGCCGGGCGCGGCACCGGAGCCGTCCCCCTCCCTCGTCTCACGGGGCACAGCACCAGAGCTGCTCCCCTCCATCACCTCACAAGGCGCGGCACCAAAGCTGGGCGCGGCTCCAGTACCACTCCCCTCCACGATCGCCTCAGGGTCGGCGGCAACAAGCCCGGCGTCCCCCACCCACTGATCCTCGGCCGGCACGCCGTGCGAAGCGGCGGATTCGCCGGCCTCCACCGACCTCATTGATTCACTTCCCTCTGCATGAAAAGCGAAGGGCCCCTGCACGGGTGGGTGGCCACTTGTCAGCGTTTCCTCGTCCGCCAGGACGCCCCAATCCACGTCGACGGCTACCTCGTCGTCGTCGTCGTCATCATCATCATCGTCGTCATCCTCGCTGCTCACGTCCTCTCCCCGGTCCCGTGCCTCCTGCTTCAGCCGTTTCGCCTTCTTCATCTCCTCCTTCGCTTTCTTGTCCCGCTCGGCCGCGAGTCGATTCGCCGCCGCCACAGCCCTGTCCTTCGGCAGTGGAGCCGGACTATCCTTGAAGACTAGCCCCCTCGGCTAGCCCCAACATCACAAAAGCAAGTATTAAAAAGGGAGATTCAGGAGAAAGAAAAGAGTGCAGGGGAAGAGGGCTTACGAATTCGAAGAACCCAGGCTCCGGCCGCATTGGAGGATGCTCGGGCACCGGATACACGATGTCGAGGACCATGCCGGCAGAATCCTTCGTCGGCTCCGTCGCTTCCTTGACACGCTGCGCCACTTCCGAATAAGGGAGCGCCTCGTCAACGAGCACCGTTCCCTCGAACGACATCCCTGGCATCATCCGATGCAGGGGAAGCACGCGCGCCATTAGTGGCGCCACCCTCCTCGTGTGATAAGCACCGATAATCCCCGACCCCTTTACACCCCGACCCTTCAGGGCATGGAGGGCGGAGAGAAGGTCGGAGATGTGCTTCTTGTCTTTAGTCTGGATGCCCCAGCCCCATGACGCTGGAGCATCCACAATAAGACGTCCGGTGTACTTCGGTAGGGGGGCACTCGCATCATCCCTAGCATAAAACCATTGCGAATGCCATCCCTTGTTGGATGTGGCCAGACGCATGTACGGGTAACCCTTCGATCGGGTATGGCGCAGGTGAATGCTGGCACACCCCATCGGTGCGTCTACTTCTTTCCCCCCAATCTTCCTCCTCGACAGACTAACGCTAAAGAAATGCCGCCACAGATCAAAATGGGGATCGATCCCCAGGAAACCCTCGCACAGGGCAACAAACGCTGCCATATGCTGTATCCCATTGGGAGTTAGATGCTGCAGCTCTACCTCATAGTAATCTAATAACCCCCGAAGGAATCTATGCGCGGGTACCCCGAATCCCCGCTCATGGAAGAGGGCAAAGGAGACGACATACCCTTCAGGCGGCACCGGCTCACCCTCGTCGCCAGGAAGCAACCACTCCTGGACGGCGGATTGTGGGCGGAGAAGGCCACGGCGGACGAGGCCCTCCAAACGCCGGGAAGTGATGCTTGTTCTGCCCCACAACTCCATTGAAGCAGTAGGGGGGAAGGGCAGGCGCGAGCTTAACGGCGGCTGGAACACGAACGCAGGCCGGTCGAACGGTGGCGATGCGGGCGTGAGAAGCAGGGAAGATTGGCGGCGGATGTCTCAGAACGCAAAGGAAGGGGAGCGAAATACGGAACCCTGGGGGCGAACCCTGCGGTTTTATAGGTGGCGACGGACACGAGAAGGGCAACTGTCCGCCTCGATCTCCAGGCCTGCCACGCGCACCCCCACGTCGCGTCGCGGGACACGCGCCCGCAGTCCCTATCTTCTTATCCCAAAAATCTCGGCGGACGGTTCGCCTTCCCCAAGCGAATCCGGACTCTCTACCCACCGGGGAAGCGCAGGCCACAAAGGCCTGTTCCTTTCTCTTTGGCCCACCTAGGGCCTAGAAACTCGCCGGCCGGCCCAACTAAGAAGGAATCTGCGAACGATCCGCCATCAAGCGCAGAAGCGCCAGTTGGGACAGCTCCGAATCAGTCTCTAGCAAACGGGACGCCACGACCCACTCGGAAAAACACCCAGTTGATGTAAAACTAAGTCCTACAGCCTTACCCGCGAAGGGGCCGATACAACCCCCCGGGCGACTCTACTCGAGTCACCCGGGGGCTCGGGGGCTACACCCATCGGGTGCGCTCGCGCGCACCCTCCGGCAATTTAGCTTCGGCGAAATCGAAAAACACCCTCCAGGCGGTTCTGCCCGAATCACCTAGAGTCTCGGGGGCTACTGTCGGGGACCTAATACCGGGGTACCCCAGAAGGTGGAACCGATAACCACCGAATGCAAAAAACTTCTGGACGCATAAGGGCGCCATGTCATCCTTTGTTCGAATGACAGGAGTTCGGTTCCGCCTCGCCCGACACCCTTGGGACGGGCTCGGTCTCGCCCGAGGACCGAGGGATAAACTCCGTCTCGCCCGACGCCTTGAGGACGGGCTCGGTCTCGCCCGAGGGCTGAGGGATGAGTTCCGTCTCGCCCGATCCCGGAGGGGTGGGGTCAGCCTCACCCGACGCCTTTATGGGATAACCCTGCCTCGCCCCAAAGGCTCAAGGCTAATCTCCGTCTCGCCCGACGCCTATAGGGCGGGCTCGGTCTCGCCCGAAGGCTAAGGGATAGATTCTGCCTCGCCCAATCCTAGAGGGATAAGGTTAGTCTCGCCTAGGAGATAGGGATTGGCCTCCGCCTCACCCGACGGCCCAGAACGAGCCTCGCCCTGATCGATATCTATCCTTGGTAACGATGGGTACAGGACGAGACAAGACGTTCGGGTCAACCATGACTCCAACGACCATACCCTGCGCCCTGACAGGAAGAGAACTGTCAGGGAACGACAGGACTGATGCTTAGACCCTTCCGGGCGCCGCAGAGCCCAAAAGGTATTACAGGTGCGTGCACCTCACTCTGTAGAGTTGTAGGCGCCGCCTTCAGCTCTGGGACACGGAACCCAACGAAGATATACGACAATCGCTACGCTCTAAGAACGGATTTGCTATCTCCACGAACAACGGATACTCCGTCACCACGCTATGGACCCAAGGGAGTGGGGGGCCCTCTTCCCGACCCCTCAGGTCCTCCAAGTCAGAGAGCCTTGGCCACGGCGCTACACCGGACCCCGACCTCGAATTCTCATCATGGGAACCAGAAGGCGTGTGGAGCAAGGCTGGGGGGAGGCCCCTAAGTCAAAACCACTGTACCACAACCCATACCCTAGGGGCAGCATGCTGCGACTAATCTGACATCCTATAGAAATATCGACAACATCGTAAGCATTTATCTTCCTGCGCACTCATCAGAATGGGGGACCGGACCAGGTAAACAGGAGCCACAAGACTAGGTAGTGTACGAAACACTGAAGCTCTCACCCTTGTAAAGCCAGCCCCTTCATCTATAAAAGGGGAGGCATGTCCTCCATCAAACGGACGGAAAAAAGAGGACCGAACAATAGAACGCACTCACACACATTCAAGCAGCTACGAAGCTCTTGACCACCTTTCAATCCTTCGATCAGAGACTTGGGACCAGTCCCTCTCTCGGCAATTTGTATCCCTTACTACAGATCGTTTACGGTGCTAATAACACAAGCAGCAACAAACTGGACGTAGGGACGTTCCGCCCGAACCAGTATAATTCCTGTGTCCTTTAGCGCACCATCCGAACCTAACGCGCATTACTATAAATTTACTTGCCGGTGCTTGTACAAAACACCGACAATCGTCAACTTTGAGAGTTAGATCAGCAGCAGCATCAGGCAGGCACCCCACTACTATAAGCCCCATTTTGGAGACAAACTTTTGGTCTCATTATGAGTCATGCATTGCTTCAAAACCCTATTTTGTGACTCAACTAAAAATTGTTTCACCCCTTAGACTTTCACACTAAGCTAGAGCCATTCACTAATATCAACTAGGTCAGGAATATGTTAATGCTATGCTTAGTTGTTCGGTTAGCTACGGTAGAAGACGAGATTGAGAAGGTGTTGACATTTCTTAGCATCACTCTTTACTAAGTTATCATCCCTAACAAGATGCCAGAAATGCGTTGTTGGTAATTATTAATGACACTTGTAAACTTAGAGAAAAATTATATATGTTAAAGTAAAGTATCCACAAGTGCACAGATAATATACCAATGTAGCATTTCACCTGGGAGTATACCGAGTATCGTAATTTATATTTTATCCACAGGGAGGAGCTATGGGATTGTTGGCATAGAGATATTGACAAATATGTATACTTATGATAAAACCACTCTCATGCTATGGCAGGGGTATGTCAAAATGATAAATAAATGATAAGTGTGAAGCATTGATAATAATTCCAGAGATAGAAATAGAGACTCATAAAATATAGTATCGCTAGGTAGGAGATTCGGTAAGAGCAAAAGATTCCTAAGTCATTCCTTATTTACGAAGTCTTTTGTACACCCAAGTATATACACTCTCATCTATAGCATAATTAATTCTGGACCTATGCATAAGGAACATTACTAAGGAAGATCAAGAACAGAGCTTGTCTCCCTTCGCAACCGTGTTCTACTTGCTCTACAAACGGAGAGTGGACTACAAAGGACTCAACGTGAGTGTCACATCTGCATTCAACCACATGACCCAGAGTGCAGAATGCATCCGTAGGTAAACAATATCTAAGCACCATGCTTACATAATGTCAACCACTTAACCCATGCGTATCTTGGGCTAAGCGCTTTGTGAACATATGCATAAACTCATCATCAATCACAACTATATCAAGCATATAACCAGAGCAAACTTGGAACATAATAAATAGCAACATAATATTGAAGTAGCACAAAGTCATAAATAAAGAGATACAATGGCTATACCAGTCTCCAAATGGTAGATCTGGAATCCTGAGCAATTGCCCACACTCTACTTGAACCTTGATAGCTAGCCTATACTAGAACTTTAAAGAATTGGAGCTCTATTCTCTTCTCTCTAGAAACCCTAATTTTTGGTCTAATCTTGAGTTATGGCAACGTCCTCTAGAGGGGGGCAGGGGCTGGTTATATAGGCCGAAGCATCCATCCTGAGCCCTCGAATCAAACCGTCTTGAATAAACGACATAGATGCAATCTAAGAGGTAGTGGAGAACTGACATTTCGATGGGGACTAACATGTGGGCCCTAGGGGGCTGGGCGGCCTATAGGTGGGGCTGACCAACCCCACCTGGCAACCACTCGGGCTCTGCCTTGGTGTGGAGTCTTCTCGAGTCTTTTTGGAACCTTCTAGTGTCTATTTCACTGTGGATAAGCATAATTAATTCCAATATGTAGGTCCACCTTGACGGTTTTCTAAATAAACCCTAAAGAAAATACAAATTCACCAAAACTCATGGAATTTGTTAGTTTAAACCCCTAGAACTTTGTTAGTGATCATATTTATGACCTTATACATGTTTCATTGACGGTTTATAATGGTTGTTAACTACCATCAACAAACTCCCCCAAGCTTCACCTTTGCTCGTCTCTGAGAAAAGCGAAACTTAACAATGTATCAGGAGTTGCATCAATGTTTTCACTCCCTAAAAGTACACATACGTTCAAACAAGAAATTTTCTCTGGATTAAAATCCACTGATATGACTTTTAAACTTACCCATATTACCTTCAACCATGGGGCTTTTGAGCTTCCACTTGGGTCTTGAGCAATTAAAAGACAAAACGATCAAATTAAGCACTATGTCTCAAGTTCTTTGTTCAACTATTATTTTGGAGTTTTTGCAAGTTTTCTAAATAAAACTCAGAGATTCCACCGTATGACACTCTCAAGTCTCTCATATATATGTGGTATTTGTGGATCCTTACCAAGGCAATAGTGATGTTATGCCTTTTCTTCTCCTACAACTAAGGCTTTTATGGAGCTCATAGTAGTGGTAATTGTATGAGAGAGCATACTTGCGATACATATATTGTAAAGTCAAACAATGGATCCAAAGAGAGTTGAGTCATACAATCAAATTAAGATGTGCATGTGTGTGGAATATGGTGGATATAAATATGGTGGCTAGCCTCTGCTCCTTGAAAACATCTCTCCTTTGAAAATTGGAAACATTTGCTAGAGAGCAAGGGCTATCTTATTCATTTCTTTGTCTTTTTTTTGGCGGGCATCTGAGTACCCATTGTTTTAATATCTTGGACACTTATCCATTTCTTTTTTTCTCAATTCTTTTTCTTTCTTTTATGAATAAATTTTGCATAGCCCCATGCCTCTTTTTTGCAACAAAACCTTTGAGAGATAGCAACAAAAACTTAGAGCATTTATTTGGTGGAAAACCTATCAAGCATGTTTTGGCGTTTTCTCCCAGTGTAGGAGTAAAATATTTTTGGGTGGATCTAAATGGAATGCGTGTTTTTGTACCTATTCCCAGTGTAGGAGTAGTGCATATGTGGGTGGTGTGTACGTGATCTTGATTTTAAGAGCACGACAAAACTCTCATAAGGCATCAACAAAGCTTGACCAAACTCAATACAATGCAAACAACATATATGAGTGGAAGTTTTCCTTGTCTAAATATCATATTTGGCTCTGGTAGGAATTCAAGCTTTGTCATACAGGATCTCATCATGTTGCATTTTTATGTTTTTTAAAAAATAAATCTCTAGAATTCAAGTGTCACTTGGAATAAAATAAATAGCAGCTCAGACATTATTATATCATATCCGTCAATTACATAGACTTAGATCAAGCATATGCTACCCACGAGTTTTAAGTTCAGAGCAAATTCTCATGTCAAATCAAGTTCATCTAAAACTCGAGAGAATTTAAGGCTGAAAACTAGGTACTTGAAAGGAATTATAACAGAGCAACTATTCATCATTTCCATCTTGTGAGATCATCTTCTAGTTTTTTTATTTATCTACCTCTTAAAAACAAGAAAGGAAACTAAAACACACCTTAAGCAAACTTAATTAAATTTAAACTATATACACACTCTTTTTTAGAGCACACTGTAATAATATATATATAAGCTAAATTTATTTTGTTTTTGGTTATGCATTTTTTAACTCAACAAATAAACTAAAAATAATAATAAAATGGTAGGAAGAGAAAACTTACCTTTGGTAAATGGGGGCTCCTCCCCCATGCTAGGTGTTGCTATGGTCTCTCAGAAAGGCGGGTCGATATGGAGACCCTAGAACAAGTATCGCCAATTCTCGTTTTCCTGCTCCTAGTGTTGCTGGATGGTGGCGAGGCGTTCTCTTGCCTCCGCTTGCCACTGAGTGTGCTGGTGAAGTTAGTTCTAGATGTTATGCTGGTTCTCTCCGATGGTCGTGAGCCTGTTGTTGAGGTGGGGTGCTCCAGCTACTACTCATGATAGCCCATGGGCTGGTCATAGTAGCCATAGGCAGAGAAAGACATATGTCTTCCCTGATGGCCACTCGAGACTTCTTCATATGGCTACTGCTGATAGTAGTCGAAGTTGCCATCCTGCCATTGCACACTTGAGCCCTAATGCTAGGAGTTCTCAGCGTGCTGCTCCTAACCAGCATGCTCGGGCTAGTGCATGTGGGAAGATTCCCACCTAGAATGCTAGGGCTGGTGCATGCAGGAAGAACCCGGCTGGTCCTAGCCTGCATAGCTGGTGAAGGCAGGTCCTTCGAGAATTGGATCATCACCATGGTACCAAGGCTACAGGTTGCACGTGAGTCTTGTAGAGGCGCTCCAGTGAGGCGCTGCTTCCTTTACCTATGGCCTACAGTAGGGCTAGATCGTAAGGGGGAGTGAGGACGAACCTCCGGGTCTTCACCTTCTTGTAGATGTCTTTCTTCATATCGTCCTAGAGCTTGAGCTGCTTCTCTTGCAAGAGAATGTTTCTCTCTGTGGGGGCTGAATGGGACGATGCTCCGATAGCAGGAGATGAAGGATTGACCTCCATGTCGGTGCTTGCCTAGGACGATGAACTTCTCATTGAGCGGAACAACACCGCACGTTTGAGCTTTTCGACGATCTTGCTCATTTTCCTGCAAAAGACAATACAACTCATAGAACGGGATTAGGAAGATAAAAATGTTAGTGGTTAGCTATCCAAAAGTTAGTCGTCCAGAGGGTTAGTCATCCAAGATTACCTAAAGATTTTTTCTAATCAATATTTTGGCATGACTTCCACCCTATTTCTTTTTAATTTTCTCTTTTGATTTGGACAGCACTACCACTTTTAAACCCTCTCTTTCTTTCTTAAATTTTAACATCACCTCTCTATCTCTTACTCAAGATTTTAACAACACTTTTACTCTCAACTTTCTCACTCTTTTCTCTCACTCCAAAACTACTTCTACCAAGAGAATTTTCAACTACGAAATTGAGAACTAGAATTTTGAACTTGGGAGTTGTTTTTGAGCTGTGTTTGAGGCCGAGAGCAACCAGGAAGGAGTGGTATTTATAGATGGGCGAGCAGCAGTCTAGCTGGCCTAGTGGTGGGGCTGGCTGGCCCCACATTATGGCCATTTGGCCTCCCCTTCCTTCTGATGACCTCTAACTTCATGGTTAAGCAAAATATCTACTTCTTTTGGTGGAAATGTGGTCTGGATAGTGCATAGTGGAGGTGAGTGGGAATGGTGGAGATATGGTGGTGGGTCCCAAGTGTCTGTGGGTCTCGGTGCCCATATTTCTACCGTATATTCTGATAAAAAATCTTTTACAAAACTATGAAATATAAGAAGATGAATGATGGTATTTTTAAATTTTTACGCCTTCATGGTAAATATTTCTTATGGGGTTTTTACGCTTTGTAAAAATTATTTACATGGAGTTTGAATTTTTAATGCCATGATGAGAATTTTTATTTTTATCATGCAGGTGTTGAAAAGTAAATATGCCAAAGTAAAATATAATGCAAAAAATAATTATAGATAACTGCCCAGTTGACTCCTGGCGAGGGTTTGGCATTTTAAGTCCACCGAGCCGGACTTCTCCATTCGCGTTTATTCTTTGGGTGCATCCTTTGGTCTTGGAGATGGGGACCTTGATGGATGAACTTGTTTCTTACACCATTTCTAATTAGAGCATTGTTCTGGTCTTGGTTTGAAGGCGAATCACTCTTCCTTGCCGTTGATATGGAATTTGATTTCTCTGGCTCCGACACCAATGTGTGTATTTATAGTACTTAGGAAGGGTCTCCCAAGTATGAGGGGTGTCTTCATGTCCTCCTACATGTCAAGTACTACAAAATCCATAGGAACAAAGAAGTTTCATATTTTTACCAGGATATTCTCGGTGATTCCTGCAGGGTAGAGGACCAATTGGTCGGCTAGTTGCAAACACATCGATGTTGGTGTAAGTGTTGAGTAGTTGAGCTTGTCGAAGATCTTCTTAGGCATGTCATTAATGCTTGCTCCAAGATCGCATAATGTGTTCTTAAAGTTCTAGCTTCCGATCGAACCATCGATAGTGGGACACCCCGGATCCTTCTTCTTGACAGGTGATGTCTTTAGGATGGCCGCATTACACTCCTCCATTAACTTGATTACTTCAGTGGTGGGCAGTGGTCTTTTGTTGTTGAGGATATCTCTAAGGTACTTCACATAGGTGGGTACCTGTATGGCATCTAGTAGAGGAATATTGATATATAATTTTTGAATTACCTCCACAAACTTACCAAACTGCTCATCCATTTTGGCTTTTCGATTTCTGTGTGGAAACGGTAGGAAGGTAGTGTCATGAAAATATTGTTGTAATATTTGCTCTTGTGGCACAATTTCTTCAACTTCATCATTTATCTTCTCCTCTTCTTGCATTACCACTGGTGTCTTACCTATCCTTGTCGGATATGGCGGATCATGAGTAGACTTGCCACCTCTTGTGGTTATTGCGTTGACCTTTTCAAGGTTAGTAGCAAAAGGCAAAGCAGCGACCAACTAGGCTAATTGAGATTCTATCTTTTTATTATAGCTAAGTTGGTCTTTTATGGCAGAAGAAAAACTATCCATTTTAGTATTTATGTTTCTAGAACCTTATCAATAAACGCAAGCTTTTTAGAAATATTCTCATTAATCCTAGCTTGTTCTAAGATTAAGTCTCTTAAGGATGGTTACTTGGGATTAAAAGAATTATAATTGTTACATGGGTACTTACCTTGGTAAGTTGACCATTGTTGTTGATTTCATCCTTGTCTCTATTGTTGTGGACCTAAATTGTTGCCAATGATGTTTATATCCTCTTGATATTTAGGGAATTCAACTCCCAAATATTCTCCACATGTGTTTTGAGCATTGAAAGCATCTTGAATGGCCTGACAATCTCTCTTGTAATTGACTCGTTGTTCAAGCCAATTCACCAGTATGTCCATCTTGGTTGACAGTGCACACACCTCTTCTAGTACTTCTTTACTCCTATTGCATGGTTGGATGTTGCATGATGACCAACCTTGATTATAGTCTATCTTTTCCATAAGAGTTTCAGCTTTTTCAAGGGTGAGTGACATAAATGATCCTCCAGCAGTGGCATCAAGCTGTTCATGAGCTTTCTGAGTTAATCCATGGTAGAAACTTTGCATGAGCAACCAATCTTCCATTCTATGATGAGGACAATCTAAAACATATTCTTGGAAATGTTCCCATGCTTCTAGAATGGTCTCTTCCTTCTATTGTTGGAAGTTGGAAATCTTTTCTCTTAGGGCATTTGTCTTGCCTACTAGGAAGAACTTTTCTAGGAAGGCCTTTGAACACTTTGCCCATGTATTGATGTTGTCTTTATTAGTATAGAACCATTGCTTCTCCTTTTCCACTAGTGAGAATGAAAACAAGTGAAGTAGTATGATGTCTTAAGCAACGTCCTTGATAACGACTGTGCTACTAATCTCCAGAAAATTTTGAAGATGAGCACTAGCATCTTCATGTGCCTTTCCACTGAATGGGGTAGCTTGTACCATGTTGATGAGGCTTGGCTTGAGCTCGAACTCCAAGTTGTTGATTTTGAGTGTTGGTCCAATATGAATGTTCTCTTGGCTCGGAGCAGAGAACACACGCAGAGTCTTGTCAGCCATAGCTTAGAAACTTGTGTTGAACCTCCTCTTGATTAGGTTGATTTTGATTGGAAGTTATTGGTAAATCTCAACCAATTCTGTAATACCCTGTATAAAATATGAACAACGACAAACAAGGGTAAGCCTACTAAAGCAGAGTTGCTATAATTTTATCAATAAGTATTTATTTGATCAATTCTCTATAGCCATGTGTCCTCCCTGGCAACAGTGTCAGAAATGCTTGTTGACATTTCTTAGCATCACTCTTTACTAAGTTATCATCCCTAACATGATGCCAAAAATGCGTTGTTGGTAATTATTAATGACACTTGTAAACTAAAAGAAAATTATATATGTTAAAGTAAAGTATCCACAAGCGCACAGATAATATACCATTGTAGCATTTCACCCTTGAGTATACCGAGTATCGTTATTTATATTTTGTCCACAGAGAGGAGCTATGGAATTATTGGCATAGAGATATTGACAAATATGTATACTTATGATAAAACCACTCTCATGCTATGGCAGGGGTAAGTCAAATGATAAATAAATGATAAGTGTGAAGCATTGATAATAATTCTAGAGATAGAAATAGAGACTCATAAAATGTAGTATAGCTAGGTAGGAGATTCGATAAGAGCAAAAGATTCCTAAGTCATTCCTTATTTACTAAGTCTTTTGTACACCCAAGTATATACACTCTCATCTATAGCATAATTAATTCTAGATCTATGCATAAGGAACATTACTAAGGAAGATCAAGAACAACGCTTGTCTCCCTTCGCAACCGTGTTCTACTTGCTCTACAAACGGGGAGTGGACTACAAAGGACTCAATGCGAGTGTCACATCTACAATCAACCACATGACCCAGAGTGCAGAATGCATCCACAGGTAAACAATATCTAAGCACCATGCTTACATAATGTCGACTACTTAACCCATGCGCATCTTGGGCTTAGCGCTTTGCGAACATATGCATAAACTCATCATCAATCACAACTATATCAAGCATATAGCCAGAGCAAACTTGGAGCATAATAAATAGCAACATAATATTGAAGTAGCACAAAGTTATAAATAAAGAGATACAATGGCTATACCAGTCTCCAAATGGTAGATCTGGAATCCTAAGCAATAGCCCACACTCTACTTGAACCTTGCTAGCTAGCCTATACTAGAACTTTGAAGAATTGGAGCTCTATTCTCTTCTCTTTGGAAACCCTAATTTCTTGTTTGATCTTGACTTATGGTAGCATCCTCTAGAGGGGGCAGGGGCTGGTTATATAGGCCAGAGGGTCAATCCTGAGCCCTCGGATCAATCTGACTTGAATAAACGGCATAGATGCAATCTAGGAGGTGGTGGAGAACTGACATTGCAATGGGGACTGACATGTGGGCCCTGGGTGGCTAAGCGGCCTACAGGTGGGGCCAGCCGACCCCACCTGGCAGCCAATCAGGCTCTGCCTCGGTGTAGAGTCTTCTCGAGTCTTCTGGAACCTTCTGGTGTCTATTTCACTATGGATAAGCATAATTAATTACGACATGTTGGTCTGGTGTGAGCGGCGGATAGTCCAGTGACTCAGGGACTTAGTGAAACCGAACAGTTAAATCAACGGACCCTCCATGGTGATTCACGAACACTCTGGTGGTACTCAGTGGTTTCGGGAAACTCAAGTGATCACACTATAAATCAATGGAACATTCTATTGAGGTGATGAACCATCCGTTGGGCTAGGTCTAGGTTTCCTTTAACGACTAAGTGTTCAGGTTCCATCAGAATGTTCCACCAAAGATGAACGAGCTTCCACCACTACTTGGCAATCTTTAGGTTTTTCTATGAAGTGAGTCTATAAATTAGTGGACACTCTGGTGTGATCTATGGACTCTCCTCTATAACTAGCATGTAGCCCTAGACTCTTTGGTTTTGGTTTATAATTCCACACACACTCCGCTAGACACGATGGATGCTCTGGTGAATTATAAAGTGCTCTGCTCAGGTTAACAGACAAATGGATGTGGTGATGGACACTCTGCCGATTACGATGGACACTCCGTTAGTACACTGATAGTGTACCATACTTGCTACTTCAAAATGCAAATCTTCACCTCAAGCATTTGCATGGCCAAAACATCACTAGGACAAGTTTCTAGTGTCCAATGAAACATATCTAGCTAGTTGGTTCTAGCTCCAAAGTGTGCAAACTTGGATTTGGCCAAAAGGTGAAATTTTCTAGGGTTAGTGCTCATGAAAGTGAAAACTAGGGTTTTGGCTCAAATCAAACCATACCAAAGATACAAAAGATAGATGCAAGCTCCTCAAAGGTGGTGGAGAAGCTGGATCTAGCTTTGGTGACTTGGTTCTTGCTTCTTGCCTTCTCCTCCTAGCTCCAAATGGCAAGGGTGAGAGGGCTCCTCCCCCTTCAACCCTATCCTCTTGTGGTGCACGCCTCCTAGATGATCTCCATCTCCATCCTAGCAGCTCCAAGCTCCAATCCCCTTCTCCTTTCTTCCCCTTTCCTTCTTCTTCTCCTTGCTTGAGTGCGGGAGAGAGTAGAGAGAGAGTGATGAACTAGAGAGGGATTGTGAGAGTGAATAGGTGAGCTGCCTAGGCTGCTAGTTTGGGTGCTCCACAAGATGGATAGGTGTGCTAGTGTGTGGGACCAAAGGAGCTAAACAAGTGACACTTCAACTCTACTGCATGGGTCATGCTGATGGACCATCCGGTGGTGCGACAGACTATTCAGTAGGTGTCGACAAAAACTATCAAAAACCTAACTCTTTTAGATGGTTTAAATGAGCTGACGGATCATCCAATGATTGTGGTGGATCATCCATCAGTTCACCTAGGAGCAGACTGAAAGCAAATTTTAGCATAACTTGAATTTAGGTTTCGATTTGGATGCAAAAGATGATCATGATGCTTATGCTCACAAACATGTCATGATCAAGTGATGATAGAGGAAAACACCACCCCAAGGGCGGTGCCACCGCCCTTACCTGTCCGGTGACCAAGTCTACAATAGCTAGTTCAAACTAGCTATTAAGTTGACCGTTGGAGGGCACTGCCACCACCTATCCAGTGGCACACCACCCTGTCTGATGCCCTCGCAGAAAGTGACTCCAAGGGTAATAGCTCTATTTCGAGGTGGGGGTTATAAATAGCCCCCTTGGCCAGCCATGGACACTCTCTTGGACCCCCAAAGTGCTGAGATTTCATATTGTGAGCAAGCAAACAACCTCCACTCACTTCTACACTTGATTTCATCATCTTGAGTGATATTGGAGAGCCTCTAGTGCATTGCCTAGTGTTGTTGCATCTTGTGGCACTAGTTGGGTGATTTGGGCTGGTGGAATTCTTGTTATTTTTGGTGTTTGTCGACACCTAGCTGGCCCAGTGGTTGGAGGATAGTTGAGTGGAGTAGGTGATTGTCTCCTGCTCTAATCGATGGATTGTGAGGGGTTCTTGACCTTTCCCCAGTAGAGAATCAAAAGGTACTCTATTGAATTGCTCATAGCTTGTGGATCCTCATCTTGTGTTGGTTGTGTGGCACCTGAGTCTGGGTTAGGCATGTGATGCCTATAAGAGCATGAACCTCCAAGTGAGTGTATCGCTACAAGGACGTAGCTTGCCAGCAAGCAAGTGAACCTTGATAAAAATCTTGGTGTCATCTCTTGGTATTCATTGTGTGATTGATCATCTATTGTCTCTTGCTACAACGGTATAATCACCTTGACGCTCTCTTGTATTACATTCTTATTTATCTTGTGTAGAGCTTGTGGTAGCCTTGCTACTTGAGTATCTTAGCTTAATTAGTTGTAATTAGCTTTCTTGCTAGCTCACTAGTTAGTTAGAGTAGTGACTTAGCCATTATGTGCCTACTGATCATAATTAACTTGAATTATTGGTAGGTGGCTTGCCTTTTAAGTAGAGCTAGAACAAAATGCATTTTGCCATTTAGTTGACTAACAAAGTTGCTCTAGTGTATTTGTAGAAATTTTTATAGGCTATTCACCCCCTTCTAGCCATTTAGGACCTTTCAAGTGGTATCATAGCTGTGGTCACCATTCTTTAGAGGCTTAGCAACCTTGGTGTCAAAATGGCACATATCTACAACACCAAAAGACCACCCTGATTTGATGGCACAAATTATGGCTATTGCAAAGCAAAGATGACCACCCACATTAGGTCAATCAATAGAAAGATATGGCAAGTGGTGGAGACCAAGTTTGAGGTTGCAAATGCGAAGCAACCCACTGCCACCAAAGAAGAGAAGCTCCAAAACAATGATATTGCTCTTAATGCTATTCATGTTGCCATTGATGAGAAGGTCTATGAGCAAATCAAGAACATTGAGATAGCTCATGATTCATGGAAGAAATCAGAACAATCATATGAGGGCACTCAAGCGGTTAAGGATGCAAAGGCATACATCCTCAAGGAGAAGTTTGCAAGCTTCAAGACGAAGGAAGATGAGAACGTGATGAAGATGTTTCATAGGCTCTAAGTGCTAGTCAATGATCACAAGGCACTTGGTGAGGAGGTGAAGGACAAGGACTTCTCTCACAAATTCTTGAGTTGTCTACCTCCAAGATTTGGCATGTTGGCCACATTGCTTGTGAGGAGCGATTTGGACACCATGACACCAAACCAAGTACTTGGAGATGTGATGACCGATGACACATACCGAGATGACAAGGATAAAGTTGAGAAGAAGGATGAGAAGAAGAAGAGTGTAGCATTCAAAGCTACATCATCATCTAAGAGCAAGGGCAAAGCTAAGCAAGATGAGTCAAGTGAAGATGAAGGCTCAAGTGCTTGTGATGATGAATATATAGAGATGGCTCTCTTTGTGAAGAGGTTTAGGAAATTCATGATGAAGGGCTATCATGCTAGAAGAAAAAAGTCATCATCCAAGAACAAGGATGAACCAAGGAGGTGCTTCAAGTGTGGTAGCAAGGATCATCTTGTTGCTCAATGTCCCTACAATAGTGACAATGATGATTGAAAGCTCTAGTTTGGTTTTGGTTAATTGATGAAACCCTAAGTGCTAACCTAGTTTATCAAGATGATTATGAGATAGGTAGCACTACTCCAAGTGATGAAGCAATGGCGAAGATCATGACAATGGTGATGGTCAAATGCTTAAACTTGGAAAAGAAGAAAGAGAAAAACAAAAGGCTCAAGGCAAAGGTATAAAATGTAGGAGCCATTTTGTTTTAGTGATCAAGACACTTAGTGAGTATGATCACATTTAGGATAGATAGCCGTACTATTAAGAGGAGTGGAACTCGTATCGGAATGCGGTTATCAAAGTGCCACTACATGCTCTAACTCATTGCATATGCATTTAGGATCTAGTGGAGTGCTAACACCCTTGAAAATTTTGTGAAAATATGCTAACACTTGTGCACAAGGTGATACACTTGGCGGTGTTGGCACATCTACAAAGGAGGTGGTGTTTGCAGGGTTGAGATGGGTTTGGGTCCCTCTCTATTGGGAAAATGAAATGCCTATTTTCTATTGCGCCGGATGCAAATTCTTAGTGGTTGGCACATTTGAGCAAGGGTGAAGAAGTTAGAGTTGAAATGGAATTGGTCGAAATGATGCTGGCGTCGGTCTACTGATCGGACGCTAGGTCACTCAGTGACTGGACGCTGAAAGGCTGCGTCTGGTCGAGCTGTCAGATGGCATAGTGGCTAGGGTTGAGCACCGGATGCTGGTCTGTGTCCAGTCAAGGTGGACCGGACGCGTCTGGTCGAAAAAATATGCCTCGGGGAGCTTACTAGAAATGACCGAACGCTGGGGCTTCAGCGTCCGGTCAGTTTTGCCGGAGCGTCCGGTCAGCTTCGTAGCCGTTGAAATCTAATGAACAGCTTTTGAAGCTGGTGATGCGTGGCGTCCATCGGGTGACCGGACGCTGAGGGCCAGCGTCCGATCAGTATGACCGGAGCGTTCGGTTAGAGCGTGCTTTGCCTAGTGAAGGGGTATAATGGCTCTATTTGATGGGGGCTCTATTTATAGCCCCATGGCTGGCTCAAGGGAGTACTCTTGCACATTTTCATTGACATAGCAACCTTGTGAGCTTAGCCAAAGTCCTCCCACTCATCTCCATCATTGATCCATCATCATTGTGAGATTGGGAGAGAATCCAAGTGCATTGCTTGAGTGATTGCATCTAGTGGCACTTGGTATTCGTGTTGCGCTGTGGATTTCGCTTGTTTCTCTTGGTGGTTGCCACCACCTAGACGGTTGGAGCAGTGGTGGAGGATTGGCATGAGTCGGTGATTGTTCGTGGCCGCCTTTGGTGATTGTGAGGGGAGTTGTACCTTCTCGGCGGAGTGCCGAAAGGTAACTCTAGTAAATTGCTCGTGTCATTGAGTTACCTCACTTGTGGGTCAGTTCTTGTGGTGTCCTATCATGTGGACGAGGTTTGTGAAACACCTCTTAGCCTCCGAACCACCAAGTGTTGGTCAACACAACAGGGACGTAGCGTGTTGGCAAGCACGTGAACCTCGGGAGAAAATCAATTGTCTCTTGTCTTTGGCATTCTCCCGGTGATTGGCTATACATTCTTCTTATGATTGGTTCATCCCCTACACATTGATATAATCACGCTACTCACTTATTTACATTCTTGCAAACTAGTTGATACAAGCTCTTTAGTGTAATTAGAATTGAGAGCTTGCTTCATTTTTTACATTCATCTAGTTGAGCTCTTTAGAGTAGCAAGATTGAGAGCTCTTAGTGAGTAATTACTTTGGAAGTTGTGTGCCTAACTAATCATTGCAACTAGAATTGTTGGATAGGAGGCTTGCAACCCTTGTAGAGCTAGAGCAAGTTTGCATTACGCTATTTGTCATACTAATCAAATTGCTCTAGTTGATTTGTAGAATTTTAAATAGGCTATTCACCCCCCCTCTAGCCATATTAGGACCTTTCAATGATGATGAAAACAAGAAGAGCAAGAAGAAAGACAAGATGACCATCAAGAAGAAGAGGGGAGGCTCATATGTAGGTGGTCACTTGGGATAGTGATGCTTCTTCAAGTGATGATGATGATAGTGATGATGAGAAGAAGTTAAGCAAGAAGAAGGCACTTGCAAGCATAGCTATCAATGACAAGCCTTCTCTCTTCGACACTCCATCGACATGCTTCATGGCTAAGGCCAGTAAGGTACAATCTAATGATGAGTGCGATAGTGAGAGCAATGATGAGAATGAGCCATCCAAAAATGAACTCATCGACATGTTAGAAGATGCTCGTTCTCACTTTGATACAAAGAGAAAGGAATGCAAAGAATTGAGCAAGAAGCTCCAAGTTCTTGAGCAATTCTTTGATGAGCTCAATGTCACTCATGAGAGGCTAGTGTAAGCCCATGAGAAACTTGGTAAAGCTCACAAGAAGCTTGAAAAAGCTCATTCCTCTCCCCTTGATCAAAGTAAGAAAGAGGATGTTGTAACATGTGACGTAAGCTTGACTTGTGATATTATTGATGAATCTTTCTACAAGCCTATTGTTATTGCTCCCACTAACCCTTCTTGTAGCACATTCACTACTACTTCACCTAGTGAGAGTGTCACTTGTGATACTACACTAAAGGTGGAAAATCACTATTACATTTGGACCTTTCACAGCCACGTCGTAACCCCCATCATAGTCTAATTTTGGGCTCAGCAATAAGCTGTCGGCAGTGATAGTCATAGCCATCACCGTCGGTATCTAAGACCAACTAGGGTGTATACTACACTACCGTATTGGCTTATCATCTGTCCGTGATAAGGTCCTTACTTCCATTGCATTGGAGCACGACCCGCCTATGTGGTTATGCACTAACACCACTATATGCCTTATGATCCGTCCATGATCAGATCCTTGTTCTATTGCATTGGAGCATGACTCACCTATGTCGAGGTGAACATCACCATCGATTCAATGTACAAACCGTCTGGTCATAGGGCATGGTACCATCGTGTTGTAGTATGATCCACTCGTGATGATCCTTTAGTCAGTGTTGGGTGTAACACCCCAGTGTTAAGCATTGCATTTGACACTTGCATTTCATGAGCACAAGCATCATCCATTCATTCATGAGCATGAGCATATGAAATTTCATTTCATTCTTTATACATTATCACATGTGATGCTGATTATATATATGCATATGCTTGTAATCATGTATGACCAATGTATGAAATGGTTGTGAGGTCATGAAAACGCCTTAGACACATCTAGGATGGTAAAACAATTTTTGTATTCATGACATGAACCAATTTTGCTTCTAAGTGTTGGTTTACTTTGAAATGCCATTTTCATGATGCTAGTTTGACTAAAGTTGAATAGTAGTTTAGAGAGCTTGCATCGCTGTGTGACCTAAATAAAAGTTGTAGTTCTTATCATGGGTAACAAACTTTATTTATGGGTCATGAGCTGAATCAGTGCCTAACATGGTCAAAAATAGCTCCAAAGTAGCAATGAAATGTTGTTTCTAGACTTGGAAATTTTGCTGTCCTAAATGCTGATTTCGGTTTCAAGGTACCTCACTTTTGAGCTTTGTAGTTTGAAAACAATTGCAAATTAGACAAAACTCCTTTAAGCAATCTTGTAGTACTCATATAGCTCTACAATTTTTATTAAGTAAGTTTTTACTAAATCGCCATGGATTAGGAGGACTGATCGCTTCAACTTGATTCATCAGTCAGGTTCAATGGTGTCTGAACCGGCACCGCGCGTGCGTCATGGCCGACCGGTGTTAGGCCTAGGCCACCTCATGGAGGCCATCCACCGGTGTTGGGCCCGTGCATTAGGCTGGGGTAGGTAGCAAAACCACGTGACACAGCTGCTCTCTCTCTCACTCGCGCTCACTCTCTTGGCCTCGCTCTCGCTCCTGCTATTGCCGCACCTAAGCGAAACCGAGCGTCGTCGCCATTGCCGCCGAGCTCTGCCACACTCGCTCGCTACCACCACCGCACCACCATCCACTACATCCCGCCCCTAGCTCCACCATCATCTCCTCCACCTCCCCAAATCGCCTGTGCCACCATCCAAGCTCAGGTGAGGCCATGGCTCAAGTTCGCCGTCGCCACGCCATCGCCAGAGCACCACCGAGCTCACACTCATCGTGGCCGTGCTCCACCGAGCAGTCTCGCTCACTCTCTTCCCTTGTTAGGGTTAGCATAGGGTCATGTTCGACTCACGCCGCTAGCCGTTGAGCCAATGTTGGCCTCATTGGAGCGGAACACCGCTGTGCCACTATTGCGCTCGCATCGCCATGCTGCCATGCATGCGGCCGTGCCTCACCGACGCCCTCCCAAGCCCTAATCCAAACCCTAGGTCTTCGCTAGATCCCTGTATAGGTGTAGCTACGCCCGTCTGAGCTTGCCATGGCCGAAACCGATCGGAGCGCCACCGCATGCCACAGCCAAGCCGCCATCACCGCTGTCGAGCTAGCTCTATCGAGCCTCTAGGCCATCCAAGGGCACCCATAGATGCGCATGGGAATGGGGAACACAATGGTGGTGACCTCGTCGTCGGTGACCTCGCCATCGGTGAGTTCTCGTCGGTCAAAGTGCCGCCCTACCTCGGTCTCACTGATGTGTGGGGTCGGTTGACTTTTAGGTCCCGTGCATCAGTCATAGCGGGGGTGTATGGACCGGGTGTACCTAGCAGTAGACCCTGAGTGAATTTGATTTTCTTTATTTGTTTTCACAGATTTTGTAGCAAACTTGCAAAAATTATATCTTGAGCTAGGAGTATCCAAATGGGGTGAACCAAATTTTGTTGGATTCATCTTGAAGTGTAATATTTGATAAAAAATATGAAATATACTATTTAGGGTGTTTTTCTACAAGAATTAAATTGAGCAAGATAAGTGCTTTTAAAATAGTTTCTATCTTGTAAATTGCATAACTTGAGCTAGGAAAGTGATAAAATTATGATTCCAATTTTGCTGGTCTTGTGTTGACATGCTCTAGCTACGAAAAATACTAAACCTATAGTAGACATAATTGTAATATGGTCTTCCTATTTAATCTTAATTAATTGCTAGAATCTAGTGAAATTAATTAGGGTAAAAATACATAACATATGATTATACAAATTTTTACACAGTATTCTCATGCTAGGAGGAAAGTAAGAAAGATATTAAATCTATTGCTTGACACTTTTCACTTTGCTAAACTATTTTTGCTAAAATAAGCATATGTAACTTGTCATTTTTGCAGAGGTAACTATACTTATCCAAATGGCACGAAATGGTACAGTAGACTATTAGGGTCATTTTTTGGCTACTGTAATTTTCTTAGAATTTATTGAGCACTAGAAATATTTATCCTTTAAATCCCCTTATTATCTAAGGAAATTAATAAATGAATATAAATAAATTAGTTATGTTTAACCATGATGTTTTCTATGGGGCTTCTGATGCATATGATCTGTTAATGTTATTAGTTAGGCTTAGAAGTAATTGGTTGTATGCAACTAGTTAATTATTGCTTTATAATTCAACTAAATGGTTGCATGTGTAGTTTCTATTGTGGTGATGATTTCATGATGATAATGATCTTTTATGTAAAGATGGTTAATGACAAAGTTGTAGATAACTTACTTATCTACCTTGTGTTAAATTTTCATAGTCATAGGCCTTATGGTTTGAGAATTATGGTGGTTAGAAGTCTGCTATCTAAAATGCTTGCTCTCTGGATAGATCTGAAATATTGAATTGTTTGACCTAGATAACTGCTGAATCACATTAAGATGATTAAAAGAAAGTTGTAGGCAATTTTATAAGCTTTCTAGAATGTCTACAACCATATTATTTTGATGTGTATAACTCCAGTTATGGTCAAAACAATTGGCTACTATCTTGTAGTCTAGAAAATAATTTACATAAGTGTTTGTTTAAGTTACTAGAGAAGAGATATGCACCTACTCAGTAAAAGAAAATGTAACTTGTTATCACATTAAGGCAATGCTGTTGAGAACACTTAGGAGGATGCATTTCATCACACTATATCCTATGCTACTTATCATTATATATGCATCCATGATATCTTATTCTGTGCTCATGCATATAGGATCGTCCGAAGGGATAACTATGTTGGAGTTCGAAGAAGAGCCGAAGGAACAACATGAGGCACCTCAGGCCATAGCTCCAGAAGGAGAGGAGCAAACTCTTAAGGACCTACCTAAGTGCCTAGATCACATGCCAACTTCCTTTATCAAAGTCAAGCCCCAGAGCATTTTAAGTCTCCCATGTTTTACAAAATATCACTTGAGTCCTTTATGTTGATGCATTAGGTTATAAGAGTTGAATTAGAAACACTTGATGCATAGAACTACCTTATCCAGATATATATACCTTTAACCCTATGTAGGTCTAGGATCGAATATATGCTTAGCCATGCTTAGACCGATAGAAGTCAGGTGATTTCCTATCACATGTAACATATAGGTGGATACCGAAGCACGGTTGACTATATTTGCTATCATAGAAAAGAACCATGGAATAATGTAACTAGAGGTCGGATAGAATCTATGCGTAGGTGGACTCATGTGATTCTATTTGTGCTGATTAAGGATCATACCATTGTTGGCACTTCTATTGAGATTGAACGCATGCCTCTCACTTAGCTGGCCGGATAACTCGTTCTGGCCGCAAAGCTAAGTAGCTCAACTCAGGCCAGACCCCATTCTATAAGAATGCATACTCTAGATGGTAGTAAGGATGTGCAGGGAGCATGATGTGAGCCCAAGGGTAGGGTAGTCCTGAATGTCCTGGCAGCTGGTCATCCCTGATTGTGCGACGCTGATCGAACCCACGAAATGTGGACCTGAGTTGTACCAAAGGTGACCTAAGGTGACCATTAATCTGGTCTGCCTGGGTTTGTGTTAGGAATAAATTCCCAGCTGGTTGAAATTGATTTGAATCACCGTCTCTTTCGGACAGTGAGAAACTTGGCTAGTCCCAACATCATAGCAACTGAATTATGGAATGATGGTTATGATGAACATGGAATTATTACAACGGATATGGTTACTATTGCTATGCTACTAAATGATATACCACATGTTTGGCACATGTTAGTTGCTAATCTAGAGATAAATAGCTATAATTAACTTGATGACCGAATTATAAAATGTATAGCTGAATTAGTGGCTTTTATGCAAAATATTGTCGAGCTAGCTCCACTTATAAAGCCTTTCATGATCCTTGGAGTCACTTTATTTTTGGTTTATGATGGGTAAGTCTAGCTGAGTACTTTCTCGTACTCAAGGTTTATTTCCCACTTGTTGTAGATAATATAGTATATCATGGCTACTGTAAGAACTGCTTCTGTCCCACCATGGACGAGGAGTAGGGCCCTAGGCAAGGCATCTCTTGTTAATCCCTCTATTATGCTTTTGTGGTTGTGATCCTGAGCTGGCACAATATTTAAACAATGATGTGAGATGTTGGTTTCAAACTTTATTTGCTTCTGCTACTACTTTATTTGAAGATGGTTTGTAATAACTTTTAATCATACTCTAATGTATGGAATTGTAATTGTGAACTTTATATAATGTGTGACATGTATGTTGAATCATGTACGATCTTGGTTGTATGTTGATGGTTAATCAAGACCCTTCGTGGTACTCGATGGACTACCGGGTTTATATGGGCTCAAGTATGACAGTGCGACCTCTTGCGGGCTGCTAATGTACTTGTGCTCTTATAAATTGGACGGTTTTACTACATCAGGTTACTAAACAATGTGGCAGTGATACACTATTGACCCCTACTGCATCAGATGAATAGCAGCGGTGATGGCCATCTGCTTCACCAATGACAAGTGGTACGGCGGTGATGACAAAACAACCAATGGCCCTTATATTCGATGGTGACAGAATTGCATCTGATTTCACAATGTATTTACTAATTCAGTTGGGCCTTAATAACTTACTAAACACACACCATATAGATATAATCATTACACATCATTCATCATGTTCACAACAAAGAGTACTTGCTATAATAACAATGCTCTACACTAACATAACAACTATGTCAACTAATGAATTAACACAAGCAGTACATAGATAGCATAATAAAGGTTCTGCTCCCTACAGACTTACGTAACTAAAATGAGGTAGATGTGCTCTACTTCTTCAGATTGGCACTCCTTGATCAGCTTGGAAGCCAATGCACCATGTAACACCTCTTCTTCCTCAAATAGCCATTGCAGAAAAATCATTCAAAAGCACTGACACTCCAAAACCTGCACAATGCAAAGACTCAAAACCTAAACAAAGACTATATATAGACTCAAAACAACTCCCTACCTGAACAAAGGCATGTCCTAACAATAAAATACAACATATGCACCTTTACTGCTCTGTTATTGACTCCATGAACAAGGGAACATAAGGCAGATAATGAGGTCCATTCAAATAAATACTTCAAGTACTTCTAGGATAGCGGACGACCCAGGCAGGGAGGACATGAACTTTTTTGTGGCTTATGTCATATGCTATCAGTGTTCTATCCTCCCTAACAAGGAAAATCAAATTCCATTCTAGGTAAACTGCAATCACTCTATAGTCCACATTGGCATCTCAAAACTGAGTCAAATATTGTTCAGTCTAAATAGCTGCAGCATGTTCACTATATGCTTCAATGTCTATTTGCTAGTACCATAGTCTTCAAGGATCCAGATTGAAAGGTCATACCTATTGAAAATATCAACAATACATAGATGCAATTGACCCTAATCTCCATGGATGGACATTGTAGGACCTGGTGGCCTAAGAATTTTCCTCCATGTCTTTCCCTCCATATCAATAGAAACTATCTTGGACACCTTCAACATGTGCATAAAACCATTAAGAAACACAGTTCCTGAAAATTACATACTAGAATATCTTCTCCCTAATCAGATTTTTACACATCCATGCTCTAGTTTTGGCTGAGTAGATGTTGATAACTAACACCATAGGCGACCTTAACCACAGTTCAAGTGCATAGAAGTGCGAGGAGATTTTGGGATCAAACCCTAAGCGAGTTGAACCATAACAAAGGTTGCTATGTGGCAGTACCACTAATTTGCTAATCATCGGATTGCAGACAACATAGCGAAGCCCAATGTACCAACAGAGGAAGAGGCCTCTGTAGCAATCTGAGATGACTAAATCCTGAATGGGGAAGGGCAAGAAAGAAAATGAGGGGTATTCATCGGTGAAGCTGGCGAATTGGCGTTTGCCTTTCTAGTTGCCATACATGAATCTGGCGACAAACTGGGGTAGCTCCTTATGGTACTCGGATTCAGAGATGAGGCGATACCAAGAGTGACACACACACACTTGTAGCTACATAAGGTGTGGGCAGTGAGGTGACGGAGGATAAGGACCAAGACTTTGTCTATGAGGATGTCTACTTCGTTCCTCTTGTTGGTGGCCTCCTCCTCCATCTTGACTAGGATGTGGTGGAGCAGGGCCAACAATGGAAGTAGTAGCACTATGGTCTAAATCAGAGTATGAGCTCCTACGGGGATGTGCTCGTAAGCTCCTTAATGATCAGATGGAAGCTTGATTTGTACTCAGATGAGATAAGAGGGGAATAAAAAGCCAAAAAACAAGGATAAGGGAAGTGCGAGAAAGCATTACCCTTACCTTTGCATCTTGTGGTAGTGAGCTTGAGTGGCCATGGCAGTGATGAGTACCAGCCTGGTCACTGGTGGATCTATGTAGGTGTGCCAGGGAGGTGTACCGACGTAGAGCACTAGCTTGTCGGCGATGAGTGGTGGCTTGCATGCTGATGAGTAGGTGAGGAATAGCAGCACTTGAGGAGGAGATGGATAGGGTGGCTATGTGGGTAGCGGTCATTGTAAACTAACTACAAAGTTGGATTTGTGGGAATAGAAATGTCCACCAAAATTTCTAAAAACGCGCGGGAGTCTCACGCTGGCTTGCAAATTTTGACGATATCGACGGTGAAGGCTACCAGTGGTGGTGATTGGGTCTTAAAGAAGATGGGACCATAGCACCTAGTGGTGGTGATACTTTATATCCGATGTTGATACTAATTCAGTTGGGCCTCAATACCTTACTAAACACACAGCGTACATTTTACAATAACAATGAACGCTAACATGACAAAGTTTGTCAGCTGATGTTGCATAATAAACGTACTGATCTCTACATTAACAGTGGACATTATAACAAAGTTGTACCATACGGTGGTTCACACATACAAAGCAACACTCCACCAGCATCTTAGTGAGGTAACAACGTTCAAAATCAATAAAATATATTTTTTCAATTAACTCTGTTACACTTTTCATTCACCAGGCATACAATAACAAGGATCTATCAGCAATTACAGTTATGATGATAAAAACCTTGGCCCTATTCTTTAGCACTACTTTAGAAGTACTTTTCAGTAAACAAACAGTGTTTTTCTCACACAACAAATCAGCATAAGCATCAGTATAAGCCAAATTTCATCGATGAGTGTAGGTTTATCCCCGCACTCAACAATAGAAATCTCATGAAGCATAGAAGCCAGATGAAGGCATAACTAAACCTTCATCGTAGCTCTGAATCTTTGCCACAAGAAGGGACAACACCTGCAAGAATCCTTAGGAAGAACCACCACGCGAAACTCCCTCTAACATCTGAGAGGATGAGGAGCCCCACGAGGAGCCTTGCCCACGCCGTCTTCTTCATCATCGGGGAGGAATGCATGGCACGATGGTGAGAGATCCTAGGTCAAGATCTATGGGCTTAAAAGGTTTCTCGACAACAGCAAGGCACTCTCTCCCCTCTAGGATTTCCCACAGATATTCTAACCTAAAAGTCTCCCGCAAGCCGACCATCAACGAGCCTAGCCACAGTGTCACCGGTGACCTAGGCCACCAAAGATGGTATTGTTCTTTCCCGTCTCTTTGTGGAACTTCCTCTAACACCCAAGATGAACGGCCACTAGCACGCTGCTGCAGAACCCAATCTTGAAAGCCTTCTCCCAACAACGATGGAGATGCCGAAGTACGCCATGAACCATGGTGGACAAAAGGAGTTGCACTATCTCACTTAGTCTAATGCTAATGGATTTGGAGGGAGAGGAGGGGAGGGGAGGGGTGAGAGACTTAGTGCACCTAGACCCGCTTAAATAGGACAACCTTGAAGATGCACCTAGACTCAATGTAGTTAAGATGTGTGATCTAGGGAGCACACATCAGGGAAGACAAGGTATACGACAGTTCCAGCGTAACAAGTGGTGGGTACGGTGTTGGAAGTTGGGACATTCAACACTCACCTTGAAGATGCACCTAGACTCAGTGTAGTTAAGATGCGTGATCTAGAGAGCACGATGAGGTATACAATGGTTTCCGATGGTGGGGACGGTGTTGGAAGTTGGGCGTCCCCAATGGTTCCCAAATATTATTTACTAAAAACTTGGTCAAACGTGAAACACTTAAACTAGCACGTATACCATAGTTGCATTCTTAGCAACCATAATGTTGCTCAAAAGTAGTCCATAAACATTAAAATAATCTCTATCAGCTAGCTGAAACACTGTGAGATCAATCCATAGAGCAATCCACAGTAAAAGGTACCCATAGAGAATAAAAACATTATTTTCTTACTCCTCCCCCTCTCTCTCCTTGTAGTGGCTAATGGATTGAAAGATAGATAATTTTTTATCCTCTTTGGGACTCATCTTATAGACTACTTGGTCCATATACATTGTATGAAGATAACAATAGCTATGGACTGGTTATGTGGGTCCCATGTATATGGACTACTTGGTCCATATACATTGTGGTAGCTCAAGGACATAGATATATGGGTGGGCTGAGAGAAGGCTACAAGGAACCATACAGCCAGCAAGCTGGCTGTATTAGTATTAGCCTGCTCTACGATGGTTCTCGACGTAATAAGTGGTGGGGATGGTGTTGGAAGTTGGGACGACATTCAACACTCACGCATGCTTCCCTAAGTTTTGGGCTTCCTGTGCATCCTAATAATTTTTGGTGTGAACACATGCCCTAATCTCGTGCATAACTTGATGAACCCACTATAGAGGTCCCCTGGGGCTATAAATTTGGAGGCAAGGCGGAGTAGAAGGAATATTGCTTGTGTTCATTTGTTGTGCTGTGACACATATCTTTTCTTCTTCGTTTTCTCCTTCTAGTATTCTTTTGAACAATGGCTCATGGCAAGCATCCAAGGGATGAAACTCCAGAAGTCATGGATTCGCCTTCACGCCTTCGTGTCCCTCTTCATCGCCAAGGGTGAGAGGAAATGATTTCTTATCTCTATGGCTGCCTTACATTAATCCTTTGAATATGCATGGCTACCTCTCATGCTGTGGTACATCGGCCAACTCCGACGAAGGTTAGACAACAATCAATTGTGTGTGCTATCGAAGCACCTCTTGCTGAGTCCATGGTATCTTCATCTTCATCTTCATCCTCTGACTCCAAGTCATATGATGGTCAGGATGTCCAGAATCTTATCCGTGAAAGGAGGGAGGCCGAAAACCTGTATTCTAAAGTGACACATGAGGTAGGTCAGCTCGAGCTATGTCTCGATGCTATTAAAACAGCCCTCTCTATATCTGAAGAAGAGACCAATGTTGCTTAGATGAGGGCTGATGAAGCTCATGCTAGGGCAACAGGTAAAATTTCTTTAAAGAGTCTTTCCTTTTATATTCGTGACTTTATCCGATAACCCTTCATTTTCATTAGATCTTGAGGAACAATTGGCTGCTTCTCGTCGTGAGATTGAGGAGGCTCATCACCAAGAGATTGACCTAGAGAGTCGCCATGAGATCCTCCAATGGGCAGCACAAGGCGTAGTTGCAGTAGTCAACGCCATGGGAGTTTCTCTTGAAGATCGGATGTAGGATATCCTAGTTCATGCTAGAGAAGTGGCAACTCATGGGGTCCACTATGGTGCCAGTGCCGCTCTGGCTACAATGCAACTGTGTTTAGGGCATGAGCTTTGTCACCTAGAACCTGATTTTTCGGACACTGATCGACAGAAAGATCAAGAAGACCTGATTAGAGACTTCACTAATGTTGTCGAGGCTATTGCAGTGACCATCCATGCAGAAGATGTTGTAAACAATGTTTTCTCAGGACCATAGATTATATCTAGGGTCTTAAAAGTAAAGAATCTACTGTTTGCATGTCACTTTTGATCCTATGTCTTTTATTGGTATTTTGTGTTCTAAAGGCGATGCCCTAGGTGTTAGTTATATTTTGAGCCAATGAGACTCGGCTATCAAGCATGGACCCAAATACTTGGTATAGTACTTCTTTATGTATTTTCTATTGAGGTCTACTTGACAATAGATCTACATCATACGGTGGCTTGCACATACAAACCAACAGATCTACATCTCGATCCTTCAAGGTACAAAAATCATGGAATCTAAAGAACAACACAGCACATCGCAAAACTTCACCCTTAGTGAGGTGCTCTACCTTTCATCTTGCAACCCTCATGGTCAAGGGATGTGATCTACTTCTTGACCGTGAGAGCTATAAGATGGAATATAAGCACCCAATCTTGAAGAATGACTAAACGAGCACCTCACAAACTTGAAGCACCCCCAATCGAGTATGGCGCCCCTAAATAGGAGAGAACTAGATGATTATAGATCTTCTGTTAACACAAGATCTACAAGAAGAACTGCAATCATCGAGGTCAAGCTCCTGTTCAACGGTAGCACGTCGCAAAGGATGAAGAAGGAGCACCTCACAAAACCTGCACCAGCATCTCAGTGAGGTGCTTTATATTCCATAATCTTTCTACCTCCAAGACTCGAGGGATGCAGATCTACATCTTGATCCTCGAAGGGAGCAAGATTATGGAATCTAAAGCACCCAATCTTGAAGGCCTTCTCCAAACACCATGTGAAGTGCTTTATCTCCATCTTACACCTCTCACGACCAGGAGGAGGCCATGAGAGGTGCAAGGATGAAGAAAGATACAGTAGCTCATGAGTGTGTGGATTCAAGGGTGTGTGGATGGAGCCCAAGAGGTGCATCCAAACCCTAGTTAAATAGGTCAACCTTGAAGATGGAGAAGTGCAAGTAATAGTGATACAACTGTGTTGTGGGTAGTTGGGAAATAACTCATGCTGACTTTACCACTGAAAGACCAAATAGTCGTGGAGGGCTGGCGGCCATAACATATATCCCAGTTGGCTCAACTTTTCATATGACTAAGAAAATACCACTGCCGCATCAACTGTTAACCCATCGGTGGTAGAAGTTTCAACTATCGGTTTCCTTCCTTAGGAGGCCTCTCTATTGGTCCAACCGGCGGTGAAAGTATAACACCATCGCTTCTATCGCTACAGCAGTGAAAGTGATGATAGTGATATATCAATCTGTAGTAGTGAATGAGAGCCTCAAGAAGGAGGTAAATGAGCTCACCCGCACCTTAGGCAATGCCTATGGTGGTGAGGCCCACTTGCTTAAGTGCTTGGGTAGTCAAAGGTTTTCTCTTAACAAAGAGGGATTAGGCTATACCCCCAAGAATGGCAAGGCGGCCTTTGCAACTCACAAAACTAGTTTTGTGAAGGGCAATGGTCAGTTTTGCATTAGTTGCAAGCAAGTTGGGCATTTAGAGCAACATTGCAAGAACAAGAAATCTCATGCTAATGTATCTTCTATCAAGTTTGATTCTTGTTATTTGCTTACCAAGGGTGTGAATGGGGTACAAGCTAAGTTTGTTGGTACACCAATTGTGGGCTCAAAGAAGAAAGCCATTTGGGTGTCAAAAAGCTTAGTAACTAACCTTCAAGTGCCTAAGCAAGTTTGGGTACCTAAAAGAAATTGATCTTCTTTTGTAGGTCAATTACAAAGCCAGAGGAAGGCATTGGATTTTTGATAGTGGGTGCACTCAACACATGACTGGTGATGCTAGAATGTTCAATTCAATCAACACAAGTGGTAATGATGGATTTGATAGTATGACATTTGGTGACAATGGCAAAGGCAAGGTCAAAAGGCTTGGTAAGATTGCAATATCCAATGACATGAGTATATCCAATGTATTGCTAGTAGAGAGCTTGAATTTCAATTTGCTATATGTGGCTCAATTGTGTGATCTTGGTTTTGAAGTGCATATTTGGAGTACATGATGTAGTGATCATAAGTGTAGATGACTCTAATTTTATATTCAAAGGATTTAGATATGAGAATTTATACTTAGTTGATTTCAATGCTAGTAAAGCTTAATTATTAACATGCTTGGTCACTAAGTCTAATATGGATTGGTTATGGCATAGAAGGCTTGGTCATGTTGGTATAAAACAATTGAATAGATTGATTAAGCATGATCTAGTTAGAGGCTTGAAAGATGTGGTGTTTGAGAAGGATAAATTGTGTAGCTCTTGTCAAGCCGGCAAACAAGTTAGAAACACCCGTCCTAAGAAAAGTATAATGAGAACTAGTAAGGCATTTGAGTTGTTGCACATGGACTTATTTGGAGCAACACAATACACTAGCATTGGTGGAAATAAGTATGGCTTTGTGATAGTGGATGATCATACTAGATACACATGGGAAATCTTTTTGGTTGATAAGAGTGATGTGTTTGTAACTTTCAAATCATTCATCAAGAGATGTCACAATGAATTTGAAACAGTCATCAAGAAAGTTAGAAATGACAATGGGAGTGAATTCAAGAACACAAGAATTGAAGATTTATGAATTTAGAATTAGACATCAATTCTCGGCCAAGTACACTTCATAATCAAATGGCCTTATTGAGGGAAAGAATATAACACTCATTGATATGGCAAGGTCTATGCTTAGTGAGTATAATATGAGTCAATCCTTTTGGGCTAAAGCTATCAACACAGCTTGCTATTGTAGCAACCGTCTCTATTGTCACCCAATGATGGAGAAGACACCATATGAGCTATTGAATGGTAGAAAGCCCAACATTGCATACTTTAGAGTGTTTGGTTGCAAATACTACATTTTGAAGAATGGCACTAGATTGAGCAAGTTTGATAAGAAATGTGATGAAGGGTTCTGTTGGTATTTATAAGTGCAAATAGAATATGAAGGATTCCACAACCGCATAGAATACCATTGTAGCATTTTACCGGGAGTATTCCAGGTATCGTTATTTGTATTTTACCATAGGGAAATAATGGAATATAGACTTATTGGGTAACAAAGGAGTATCTGTTAACATACCAACATAGCTAGAGTAGGGGATAAATGTAATGATAGGAGTAATGCTTAATGACAATCAGGGGATAAATCTATAAGATAATGTAAACTAGTCAACTCGGGAGAACAACGGGTGAGGTAGATTCCTATGATATTCTTATTACATGATCAAAGTATATATATACCTGACTATAGCTAAGACTAACTCTACTCTTGTACACTTTAGGACGCCGCTTAGACGGTAGAGTACCCACAATAGATAACTCTACCGACGCGACTACGGTCCTACAATTTAAGAACTTGCTCAATTCAGAGTGGACTACAAAGGATAGACGGGGCTATCACCTCCCACTGCTACCACCCAACTAGAGAACAGGGTGTACTCATAGGCAGAGCATCATATAAACACCATGCTTACATGAGGCTCGGCTACTTAGCCAATCGATAAACTAGCAGGCTAAGCGCTCTATGAGCCCGCACACAAAAGTATGATAACCTCAACTAAACAAGATACATAATAAAAGTAAGCATAGCATGTAGATAGGAATATGATAAATTTATAATAAGCCTTACAAGATGTGGAAGTGAATATACAAGGCTTTGCCGAGCCTCCAAGACTAGATCTGGAACTTGAGCATGAGCCCAACTTGACCCTCACTCCCGAGCTACTAATCTACTATATTGGAGAGTCTAGACCTAATCCTCCTAGTGTATCTTGATCTCTAAATGAGAGGTATGAATTAGGGTTTCAGAGATGCTTTAGGGAGGGGGGGAGGGGCTGCTATATATAGACCGAAGCATCAATTCTGGACCCTCGGATCAAACTATCTTGAAAGAACAGCGTAGATGCAATCTAGGTGGTGGTAGAGAACCTACATTCGAAGGAGGGGCTGACAGGTGGCCTAGGGGGCTGATGGCCTACAAGTGGGGCTAGCTGGCCCCACATGGCAGCCACCTACCCTCAGCTTTGGTGATTGGCCTTTTGGAGTCTTCTAGAGTCTTTCCACGTCAGTTTCGCTGCGAATAAACGTGATTTGCTTTGACAAATAGACCCTTCTTGATGGTTTTCTGAGTAAATCCTCCTGCAAACATAGATTAACCAAAACTTGTGGAATTTATTAGCTTAAACCCCTAGACCTATGTTGGTGATCCTTTTTATGCATTTATATAAGTTATATTGATGGTTTATTATGAAAGTTAACTACCATCAATAGGTTCTTACTTGGATACTCCACTATAAGTAAATCATATATAGTTTGGAATTTGGCAAGTGGTACTCTTGAGAAAGTTCATGCTGTTGAATTTAATAAAACCAAGGGTCCCTAAGATGAAGATGAGAATTTGGAAGATGTGAGAGGAGCTCAATTGATAGAAGCATTGAAGAACATGGATGTTGGTGAGATAAGGCCAAGAGGGGTAGTTGATGTTGAAAGTGACAAAGATCAAGTGCTATCTCCTCCAAGTGCGTAAGAGAATGCAAATCAAGCTAGCACAAGTGGTGCTCAAGTGCAAGATCAACAAGTGGCTAGTTCATCATCTCAAGCAAATGATCAAGTCCCAATACTCCAACCAACCAACATTGCAAGAGACCATCCATTGGATCATATTATTGGAGATATTTCAAGAGGTGTGCAAACTAGATCAAGATTGGCTTCATTTTGTGAGCACTTCTCATTTGTATTGTCATTTGAACCAACCAAGATTGAAGAAGCATTAAATGATATTGATTGGGTCAATGCCATGCATGAAGAGTTGAACAACTTTACTAGAAATCAAGTATGGGAATTAGTTGAGAGGCCTAAGAACCATAATGTTATTGGAACCAAGTGGGTCTTTCAAGACAAGCAAGATCAAGATGGGATAGTTATAAGGAACAAAGCAAGATTGGTAACACAAGGTTACACTCAAGTTGAGGGTCTTGACTTTGGAGAAACTTATGCCCTAGTTGCAAGGTTGGAAGCAATTAGAATCTTGCTAGCCTATGCTTGTGCCCACAACATCAAGCTATATCAAATGGATGTGAAGAGTGTATTTCTCAATGGGTACATAAATGAGTTGGTATATGTTGAGCAACCGCCTGGCTTTGAATATGACAAGAAGCCCAACCATGTTTACAAGCTAAGAAAGGTATTGTATGGATTGAAGCAAGCACCTAGAGCATGTTATGAGAGGTTGAAGGACTTCCTACTCTCTAAGGGATTCAAGATGGGCAAGGTTGACACTACTCTCTTCACCAAGAAGATTGGCAAGGACTTGTTTGTGTTGGAAATATATGTGGATGACATTATCTTTGGATCAACCAATCAAGATTTTTGTGAAGAGTTTGAGAAAATGATGGCTAATGAGTTTGAGATGTCTATGATTGGAGAGCTTAGTTACTTCCTTGGTCTTCAAATCAAGCAAATGAAGAATGGAACATTTGTGAGTCAAGGCAAGTACATTAAGAACATGCTAAAGAAGTTTGGAATGGATGAGGCCAAAACTATTAGTACACCAATGGGAACAAATGGAAGCTTGGATAGTGATGATAGTGGCAACATGGTGGATCAAAAGTTGTATCGATCTATAATTGGAAGCCTACTCTATGTGACCAGATCAAAGCCAGATGTGATGTTTAGTGTATGCATGTGTGCAAGATTTCAAGCCTCACCAAGAGAATGTCACTTGAAGTCAACAAAGAGAATATTGAGGTACTTGAAGCATACACAAAATATTGGATTGTGGTATCTTAAGGGGTCAAACTTTGAGTTGATTGGTTATTAGGACTCTGACTATGCCAGTTGCAAAGTCAATAGGAAGAGCACATTAGGCACATGCCAATTGTTGGGAAGATCACTTGTATCATGGTCATCAAAGAAGCAAAATAGTGTTGTATTATCAACCGCCGAAACAAAATATATTTCGGCCAATAGTTGTTGTGCACAATTACTTTGGATGAAGGCCACTTGGAATGACTTTGGAATCAAGTTCAAGCAAGTGCCATTGCTATGTGACAATGAGAGTGCCATGAAGCTCATCAACAATTCGGTTCAACATGCAAGAACAAAGCACATTGATGTTCGCTATCATTTCATAAGAGATCATTAACAAAAAGGGGACATTTCAATTGAGAGTGTGCGTACCAAAGATCAATTTGCCAATATATTCATCAAGCCACTTGATAAGTGAAAGCATCTAGGCCCCTAGTTGGGTTTCGGTGATTAATGACAATACATGATTACTGTGACTAACGTGTGTTTTGCAGAGGCAATTAAGTTAGGTCACGGTAATGGAGATCGATTGGACAATCATGGTGATCATGCCCCTACGATGGAAATCATTTCGGTTTTCAAAGGATGGACAACAAGGTTAAGGATGGACTAGTTCTAAGTGTCATTTGGAGTTGAAGAGACACTTAGAGTAGTTTAGGACTTTGTTTTTCCTTTGGCCATACTATTAAGGGGGGTATGGACGGGTAGCTTGACCTAGGTGAGTCTAGTGAGTTAGGTGTGGTGCACACTTGCTAAATCTAGCACTAGGTAGCTCCAAAATAGCCCTTAGATCCAATGGAGCAAACTTCATTCATGTATGATCGCGAGTTGGAAGTGAATAGAGGGTCAAATACTGACCGGACGCTGGCTCTGGTGTGACCGAACGCTGGCTCAGGGTCTGGTCAGTTAATTTGACCGAGGTGTTTTCGTCTAGTGTGACCGGACACTGAGAGGTCAAGTGACCAGACGCTGAGAGCCAGTGTCCGATCAACTCTAGTAAGGTTCTAGAGAGGGAAAATCTCAACTGGACACATCCGGTCACACTATAAACACTGGAGTTCAGGGTGAACTAATCGGTGCGTCTGGTCAACATGACCAGAGCATCCGGTCATCCCGTAGAGGCACATAATGGTTCATTTTTCAGCCCATGTTATAAATACTTCCTCCATTCATGTGTGGGGGTACATTTGCTCATTCTAATAGCTGAGAAACACCTTTGAGAGTGCTAAGAAGAGCAAGGTCCTAGTGAGGTGATTGAAATTTGAGAATCCCAAAAAGAGCCCTCATTAGTGAGATCAAGAGTAGCAAAGTGTGCATCCACCCTTCTCATTAGGCTTGTCATGGTCAAGTGAGAGTTCATGCTTATTACTCTTGGTGATCGTCATCACCTAGATGGCATGGTGGTGATTGGAGAGCTTGGTGATCATCCGGCGAAGCTTGTGGATGACCCAACTCAAGTTGTGAGTGGTTGTGGGTGATTCACCATGACAGAGTGTCGAAGAATCAACCCGTAGAGAGCACTTGATCCTTGCGCGGATCAAGGGGGAGCTACACCCTTGCATGGGTGCTCCAACGAGGACTAGTGGGGAGTGGCGACTCTCCGATACCCCTGGCAAAACATCGCCACGTTCCTCCTTCTCTCTTTACTTTGAGCATTTACTTTGAGCGATTCAATTCTTGTCATTTACTTTCCTAGAATTGCCATGCTAGAGTATGATTGGAACTTAGGGTGCTAAACTTTTGTGCGTTAGATCAATAGAAACACCTTCTAGGCACAAGGGGTTAATTGGGCTAACCGTAGAGTTTAATTATTGCAAAGAAATTTAGAATTAGCCCAATTCACTCCCCCTCTTGGGCATCTTGATCCTTTCAATAAGAAGAGATTTTGCAAGCTAAGGAATGAATTGAACATACTTGACTTCTCAAATATGTGTTGATGCACCCCCACTTATATGGCATTCCTCTCCTTCGAGCAAAGCAAGGTAAAACTGATTGGCATGGCATATATCCTTTGCTAAGGACTTATTTAGTGCATCTAGTCATTCCTCACATGCCTTAGGCTCATTCATGAAAATCAAATGAATTTGATGCTTGTATGGTACCACTATTGCTTTTATGACTGACTTGATCTAGTGGTAGCATATGACATGTTTGTGGGCTTTCGAACCTAGTGTTTAATCTAGCTAATGAGCTAAAGGTGTTTAACTCAACATGGGCAAGTAACCAATGAAAGTTGTGTGAAGAAGCTTGTCCTTGGATTGAACCAATTTTGAGTAAAAATGATCCTCGCATACATGGTTTTACCCCAACCTATCTAAAACTTGAGCTCACATTTTGTGGTATTTAATGACAAAGGGGGAGAAGAAATTCACAAAGATAGAGAGAGAAGTGCAAAGAAAGATAAGTGTTTAGACAAAGGGGGGAATTTGAAAATTTAAGGGGATCAATTAAAATTTGAAGTACACAAGTAGGGGGAGCAAGCTCATAAACTTGTATGTTGAATTTAAATGTGCATTTACATATGTATGCTTGCATGGCACAAGTTTTTAATTTGAATATCCATGTTTGTGTGGTGTATGCTAGTTGTAGACCATGTTTGATGAAATAAAAACTAGCATGTATAGATGATAGCTAGACACTTGGTATGATTTATAAGTTGTACTAGAGCCTTGCTTATAATGTTGATCTCACGAGGTATCTAGTATTTGTGTTTTTCCAAGTGGCATCTAGCTAACCATGGTGCTAAGGATGGTGGTAAAATGACACTTTGATTTGTATCACGCTTCAAAGGTCCATTCTTTACACCTTAGCATCATTTGGTAGACATTACTCTCCCACACTTCCTATCTATGTATATGTGCAAGCTTTCAATCCAAACTCTTAGCATATATGTAGGAGGAGCTAATACTACTAAGTCAGGTTTATGAAACTTGACCAAATCCTTTACACATGGTAAAAATGCTTGGGCAAGCAACATGAACTCAATATGATTTTAATTCATATCTTTGTGAAAGGTTGTCATCAATTACTAAAAAGGGGGAGATTGAAAGCCCTAGTTTGGTTTTGGATAATTGATGAAACCTATTGGACTAATCCTTGATCTAAGTGTGTAGACTAGATAGGATGGTCCAAGGCCAAGTGTTGGAGCAAGATGATGTCCATGGTGATGATGGTGGACATGTGGTGATGATCAAGCTCTAAACTTGGAAAAGAAGAAAGAAAAAAAACAAAATGGGCTCAAGGCAAAGGTATATTTGATAGGGCCATTTTGTTTTTGTGGTCAAGGCACTATAGAGAGAGTGTGACCACATTGAGGCTAATGGTCATACTATTAAGAGGGGAGCTCTTATCAGACAACTCAGTCATCTAGTGCCACTAGGTGTTAGAATACTTGCATTGCATTTTAGGCCTAGTGCACAAATAGTGAAAAGTGATTAACCTTTGAAAAGTCATTGTGAAAATGCTAACACACTTGCACATGACAGTGGAGCACTTGAAGTGTTAGCATATTTGCAAAGGTGTAGAAAGGAGGCGTAGCCAAGCTCAAGGTGCTACCCCAAGGGCACTACCGCCCCTAGGGCAGTGACCGGCTGGCTCAGTCCTGAGCATGCACAGTGAGGTGGTCACCACTGCCACTGGTGTACACCGCTAGGGCATGTCTGGTGCATCGCTAGGGGGTGTCTAATGACACCACCCTTTATTTCTAGAGAGCAGGCAAATCAGGTTTGGGCGCCGTCCCCTTGTCCGATGCCATCGCCATTTTATCTAGAGAGGGAGGAAAATGGGGTCAGGGCACCACCACCCCTTGGGTGGTGCCACCGCCCTACCTGTCTAGTGACCAAGTCTGCAATGGCTAGTTCAAACTAGCTGTTAAGTCAACTATTGGAGGGCACCACCACCACCTATCTGGTAGCACACCACCCTCGTAGAAAGTGACTCCAAGGGGTAACAGCTCTATTTCAACATGGGGGTTATAAATAGCCCCCTTGGCTGGCCATGGCCACTCTCTTGGACCCCAAAGTGCTTAGAATTCATATTGTGAGCAAGCAAACACCTTGTACTCACTTCTACACTTGATTTCATCATCTTGAGTGAGATTGGAGAGCCTCTAGTGCATTGCATAGTGTTGTTGCATCATGTGGCACTAGTTGGGTGATTTGGGCCGATGAAATTCTTGTTACTCTTGGTGTTTGCCAGCCTAGCTGACCCGGTGATTGGAGGATTGTTGAGTGGAGTTGGTGATTGTCTCTAGCTCCGATCGGTGTATTGTGAGGGGTTCTTGGCCTTTCCTCGACAGAGAGCCAAAAGGTACTCTAGTGGATTACTCATTGCCTATGGATCCTCATCTTATGTTGGTTGTGTGGCACCCAAGTGCGGGTTAGGCATGTGATGCCTATAAGTGTGTGAACCTCCAAGTGAGTGTATCACTACAACAAGGACGTAGCTTGCCAGCAAGCAAATGAACCTTGGTAAAAATCTTGGTCTCATCTCTTGGTATTCATTGTGTGATTGATCATCTATTGTATCTTTCCACGATGGTATAATCACCTTGAGGCTCTCTTGTCTAACATTCTTATTTATCTTGTGTAGAGCTTGTGGTAGCCTTGCTAGTTGAGTAGCTTAGCTTAATTAGTTGTAATTAGCTTTCTTGCTAGCTCACTAGTTAGTTAGAGTAGTGACTTAGCCATTGTGTGCCTAGTGATCATAATTAACTAGAATTGTTGGTAGGTGGCTTGCCCTTTAAGTAGAGCTAGAGCAAAATGCATTTCACCATTTAGTTGACTAACAAAGTTGCTCTAGTGTATTTGTATAAATTTTTATATGCTATTCACCCCCCTTTAGCCATTTAGGACCTTCCAACATGCCGGTGGAGGTGGAAGGGGAGCTAGATTGCCGGATCTATGTTCATTGGTAAGGAAGGAGGCGAGGCGGCACTGGATCTATGGTGGTGGCACCAGATCCATGGTGGTGGAGGTGCTCCAGCAGTGGGAAAGAGGGGAAGGAGTCAGGGTGGTGGTGGAGGTTCTCCAGCAGTGGTGTGTCACTGGATCCGCTCAAGGAGGGGCTGTGCCCAGAACTGGAGGAGCCACGTGCGCGCCAGGCCACTACCGGAGAGCCATGCCCGCCGTGCCACCTTTGCTGCGCCAGAGAGCCACCGCCCACCCGTGCGAGGTTGTGCCGCCCATGCTTGAGAGGGAGAGGGAGTGGGAGAGGGAGGCCCATGCTTGAGAAGGAGAGGGGTCAGGGAGAGGGAGTGGGAGGGGCACGCTCATGGCAGGAGATCGGCACCACTCTGTTGGGGAGAGGAAACCCTAACTTACATTTTTATATTTGAACGCGCCTATCGTGCCTTGTCTGGGCTTGTTGGGCCTTGGCCTTTTTTTGAGGCGAGCTATTTAGGAGGTCCACCTCCAAAAATGGAGGCATTTTTGGAGGCGAGGCATTTATAAGGCCGGCCTCCGTTAATAGATTTTAGGAGGCGGTTGTTTTTAACCACCTCCGTAAATCAATTTTCCGAGGCGGTTAATTGTGGTCGTCTTGGTTAATGAAAATGACCGCCTTCGTTAATCTTAGGCATTAATCAAGGCGGTTAGAATTTGTAAATGCCTTGGTTAATAAAAGGGCACTGCCTCACAAAATCATTTGTGAAAGGATAAAATATTATAAATGGATATTAGTGGATGGCGCGACACATTGATGTGGACTACTAAAAGCTAGATTATGTTTCTCGCTGATGTGGATATCATATTCATGTGCTAGTGGGTTGTAGTTGCATATGATGCGAACTAATGAGGCACTTGCATATGGGGATACAATGCTAGTTGGGCTTAGGACTATAAGATACTAGAAAAGATACCTCGTGTGTTGCTATAGGGATTACAAATGTTTTAAAATAAATTAGACTACTTAATTTACTTATATAAAAGGATACTATCACAAATGAATATTAGTGGATGGCATGACATGATGATGTGGACAACAAAATGTATGTTAGTGGATGATGCATCATAATTGCATATGCCAGTGATCTGTAATTATATGTGATGGTGGATTGCTGGTGAATAGCTTGAATGTCGAGATAAGGCTATATGGTTTATGATTATAAGATATATAGATATAGATATAGATATTAAATAATGACAACCAGGGAAAGTAACATAATAAATAAACATAATAGTGTACTCCATCCTAAAAGAAGTGTAAATCTCACTTACCGAGGAATCTAACAATCATAAGTTTGACTATGCTTAATAAAAAATAGTATCAATATTTATATCTCAAATATGTTTATTATGAAAATATATTTTATAATTAATCAAATGATACTTATTAGGCATCATAAGTATTAGTAGTTTGTTTTTTGTATATATTTTGTCAAACCTTATGATTATTTAACTTCTCGAGAAGTGAGTGTCGTGGGGTTGGAACCTCAACAAGCATTGTTGTATGAGTCAGTGTCAGAGTACGAGTCTTCGGTGGCTTGGGTGGACTCAAGAACACAAGAATCACAGAGAGGATGCAACAGTTTATCCTGGTTGGGCTAATCGGTGCCCTACGTCCAGTAGCTGATGATCCTTATACTCAAAAGCACCCCAAATCAGAGGGTTACAATAGGGTTGTAGAGAGATTTGGTAGGGGCTTAGCCAGGTGCTAATTCTAAGGTTGCCTCACCGCTAGTGGTGCCTTCCCCTCGTCGGAGACGAGGAAGATGATGGGATATGGTGGATGAGCTCTTGGTGCCCCTCGATGGGTTGCCTTGCTCTCGGTGCTGAGCGGAGGCCAAGGAATGGAATGATCTATCTTCTCCTGATCGTCCCCACTAGGTTCGACCTTATCCCTTATACAAACGAGATAGGTCTTGTACATGACAGTTTGGGGGAACTAGTCTACAGTCTATATGCACTGGAGTCTAGGAGGGCCTTGCAGTGATGCACTGTGGACCGTGGTGGTGTCGTGGAGCCAAAGAAGGCTTGGGCCCCATCCGGCTACTCAGTTTTGACCCTCTGCATGTCAGGCTGTGTCGGCTTGGACTAGCCTCCCCTAGGTGGACCTTCTAGAGCCTTCTTGGTAGTGAAGGAGGTTGGCTTTAGGGGCTGATGCATGGGCCTAGGGGCCTCTGAGCCCCCAGAGGCTGCTGGGAAGCTTTGTCTTCTTATGTCATGCCCTATGCGTGACCTTGTCAGGAAAGTGGCCAGTAATGTCACGCCCTAGGAGCAGCACCAAGGGAGCCCCCGAGCCTCGGTAGCTTGGGGAGTGTCTTCTTGCACCCGGACCTTGGCTGGCGTAGCTTGCCGGGTAGGAGCCAACGGCTAGGCTAGAGTGTTGGCGTAGATAGAGAGCCTAGCGGCTCGATGTAACACCCTAAAATTTACCCTCTTTTAAAATAGCTAAATTGATTTATTTATGCAAATATGTGTGCATTAAAATATAGGAAAATAGTGAATTTTGTGGAATTAAAATTAAATATAGGTTAGAAACTTCTTGATGCTTACATGCTGCTGCATATCTAATTTTGTGATGATTGATTTTGATTCAAACTTCAAATGAATTCAAAACTTATTTGAAAATGCTTTTAGAAATCTATGTGAAAAAAAAGAAAATGCAAAATTCATTTTTTCCCTCTCTTCTTCATTTCGGCCCGTAGGCTTTTTCCTTCTGCTGGCCTAGCTCCCAGCCACGCGCCCTGCTCGGCCCAGCGCTAGCCGCTAGCCCTTGCGCGCTGTGTGGCCCAGCATTGCTGCCGGCCCAGCCCAGCCGAACGGCCTGGCAGTAACCGCCGCCACGCCTTCCTCACGCCCGCAGCCGCTGACCACCCGGCCCTACCTGTCGACGCCGTCCCTTTTCTCCTGCGCGGCTCGGAACCACCCATGCCTGGCACAGCTGCAACCACCGCCACGACGTGCGTCGTGGGAGCGCCCCCGCTCCTCGGCCTCGATAAAAAGGAGCCGAGCCCCCCCCCCCACGCCCCCTGCTGTTCCGTGCACTGTTTTCGCTCGCTCTTGCCTCGGAAGCCCCAGCAACCGTGCACAGAGGAGCACCGCCGACCGAAGAACGCCGTCCGTGTCGCCGCCTTCCCCGAGCCGTTTTCGACCAGTTTCTTCCCCGCGGTGAGAACCCCCTGGCCTCCCTCTACCTCCCTGTACCGTTAATTTTGATTTTCATGGCTTCTAGAGCCTTGGCCGCATGCGCCCGTGTGCTCCACGCCGCCATCCATGGAGACCGCCGCCACGGCAGCACCCTCCGGCCATCTTTTTGGCCCAGCCTTGATCCCTCGCTCCCCCGCTTCTTCCCGGTGCCCTTGGATATGCATTCCGTGGCCCGTGGGGCCATAACCGAGCTCACTGATGAGCTTTCACCGCTGTTCATGGCTGTGCCGCCGCGCTGTCACTGTACCGGTCGGGTCTCCCTTCTCTCTCTCCCCCAGATTTGATTCTAGCCGTCCGTTTTCCGATCTGCGGTCGAGATTAGAAGATACCTCTTCAGAGGTCAAATAGCTTAAGAGCCCCTCGGTTTTCATCTAATTGAACCTACAGTCCAATGCGTAGTTCCCTGAATGCGCATTCTCGTTTTGAAAACGTAAAGTTCACTGCTTAAGTCTAAAATACGTTTTCAGTATTTACAGAAATGCCATTTGAACTGTTTTGCTTATAAAATTGTCGTTTTAGCTCCGAATTGATCCATTCAAATCGTGTTAGCTTCGTAATTCCATAATCTACATGTTAGAACCACTGTTAGTCATGTTTGGAACATTTTAATTTCCTGGTTAGATTTAATTAAATATATTGCTATAGGAAATCCCGTTTAAATCATAACTTTCGCATTTTAGCTCCGTTTTTCGTAAACTTCGCGTTGATGTGATCGTAGCGAGACGTAGATTATTTTCACAAACATTTTATCTTGTTTTCTATACTATTGGTGTACTCTTCTAAAGATAGGAATGTTTGCTTTGCATGAATGCTTTTGGAATGTTGTATGTTGCCGTGTTGGTCGTGTTCAGACGGTGAGGAGAATGTTGGAGACCAAGAATTCTTCGACGACCAGCAGGACCAGCAAGAGTTTGTGAACCAAGGCAAGTATAGCATGGGCCTACCTTGATGTCCTATTTCACTTTAATCAATTACTCATTTGCATGTGTCTAATTTTGATACCCGTAAGGACATCCAAGTGATTGATTATCATGTTCCTTGTCTCCTATGGGTTAAATGCATATGGGTAGATTGCTAGTGCTCTAACTAAACTTGATCTACATGATGATAAATGATTCTATGGAACTAAGAGTTTAACATGATTTATAACAACTATTCCATAGGGCGAAGGTGCAAATGACTCTTGATCATGTTGCTCCTAGCCCTCCATAAGGACTTATCTGTCGGCAAAAGCTGAGACTGACAGTGCAACCGGGAGAGTCATATGGCTCTGACTTTAGCTCAGTAATAGGACCTTTTCTAGCTAGTTAGAGGTTACCTTTTTGGCGCAAATGGGGCTTGCCACGTTGGGTATAGGGCTGCCTCTGTTCCTATGAGTATAGCCGCGATGGATATGTGCCATAGGAAAGGGGGGTTCCTACATCTGCCTGCCAAGGAAACCTAGCGGCCCTAACTTGTTAGAGAAACCTATGAAATGGCTTCATAGTATACCCTGCCCGCTCACCTTGGCAGTGACATGGGAGTAATTAACCTGGGCATATGGGGATCATGACTCACGGTGAATGTGCACCACCTCTGCAGAGGGTAACAAATTGTTATAACAGCCGTGCTCACGGTCATGAGCGGCCTGGAAAACTCACAGAATAATTGGTTACTTGTTGATGATCATTTAAGTTGTTCTATGATGATATATGATACATTTGACTCTGATATCTGTTCATATGGGATTAAATGGGAGCTTAAGCATAATTTGATAATACCTGAGGAAAAAAAAGTTTGACTTACAAAAAATGCTAACTACAGTAAACCAGTGTCAACCTTTTGAGCTTCATAACCCCATGTTAACTTGTTAAGTATGGGATGTACTTACGCTTGTTTATTTTCTTTATTTGGATAAAAATCCCAGATGGGTAACAAATGACAACGGGTATGAAGATTTTCCTGAGGATTTTTAGGCTTGTGGTCAACCAGTTGACCTTCCCTGTGATAAAGCCCCACGAGAGAGTTACCTTTTAATTTCCGCTGTGATGTATAGGACTAAGTTTTATTATAACCCTGATGTATGAGACACCGTGATGATACTTTATGTAATTTGTCAGCTTGTGTGTGTGATTGATTCCTAGGCACACACGAGTTTTGTGCATTCAATTTTATCCTTAAAATTGGGTGTGACAAATTGATATCAGAGCCATGTTGACTGTAGGACGCAAGTCTAGTTAGAAAATGGTCGTTTTAGCATCTTTGCTCCTTTGGTTTCTTGCTTACTGTCTTATTCTTGTTATTTTATTAAAACATTTATGCTTTTCATACCTTAATCTATTATTTAAAATTGTTGATTCTAATTCTATCTCACTTTAAATCTATAGATGTCTCATAACCCGAAGACTGCTTGCCTCAGCACTGCTGGCTATCGCGCTCTGTTCACCCCACGTGCTCCACTGGTGGAGAAGGAGGTTGTGATCATCTCCGACGACGAGGAGATGGCTACCCCGACGCCTGCACCTACTCCTACACCTGCACCATCCCCAGTTGTCCCCGTGGTGGATGAGGAGATTGGCTGGAAGTGCAAGTACTACTTCAAGCCAGCTCCAGAGACGGCCTACTACCACACACTCCTTACTCACGTGCTGGACGACTACTACCCTGACTTGCATGCCTCCATCAGCTACCACTGTGCCGAGTACCAGCATCCATTAGAGGCTACCTTCTGGAAGGTAGAGCTAGTGGTCACCGCCTGGAACAACATCAAGAATGGACATGAGGTGGAAACTGTCCACTGTGCCCCTGCCAGGAGAGCCCATGCCTTGGATGACATGGAGGATGCAGCACAGAACGCCTACATCCACTACCATGGTCGTCGCTTTGAGGCCATGAGGGAGGATCACTTTAGGTTCCTTCCTCGCAATAATCATGAGGGTGTTTGGCAGGTTTTGGCTCCACTAGAGAGTGACCCAACTCTGGAAGCAACGGTGCAGCATGTCCACACTATGCAGAGAGTGGATGAGGAAGTTAAAGGAGAACTGCGTGCATCCTAGAGGGCTCAGAGACGCCTTCAGAAGCAAGTGGATGAACTTCGAGCACAACTTGGGCAGCCTTCGATCTACAAGAAGAAGCGTCGGTCCTTCACCATGATTGACACCGCTCCATAGGTGTTAGGTGCCTTGATCTAGATTACCACGTCATTAGTTCGTGTTTCATATTTAGTTTTGTTTGGTCCGGTGAACTTGGATGATTAGATGTTTAATTTGTGAACTTGGTTGATTTGGTATTTGTTTGATTGCTGGAAGTTTGTGGGCATGTCCACAACTTCCTTAGATTGGAACTTTAAGTTTAGAATGAAATCTTAATGCAGATGTTTCGCTTTATCTTATCTCTGCTATGCTGATTTCTGGAGCAGTCTGTGTTCTTTATCTGGTATCTCGAAATCTAGGCTGTCAAAAATTCTAAAAATTTTGTGGAGATAACTAGACTTCCGTATCTTTCAAATGTCTCTAGAATCACGTCAATAGCTATTCAGGTTTGGGAGATCTAGCTAACACAAGTTGATGTTCCTGCGCTGTCTGGAACCCAGAACAGTTTCAGTTTAGCTCTACTTTTGACCATGTGTGTTTCAGAATTTGTAAAAGTGATCTAAATAAAAGTTGTAGCTGATCTTCTAAGCTTTCTAACAAATCTTGGTGCACCTCTGTTGGATCTCCGAAACTCGAGTTATAATAGTTTTACTGAACTGCTGAATTTGAATCTTGTCCAGAAAAATTCTCAGCATTGTTTCTTATCTTTTGTAAGCTCTCTATAATTGGAAAATCTCTAAATTTTGCACATTTGTTGGAAAACAGATGGCCGCAAGAGGAGAAAGAGGAAGAGGCCATGGTCGTGGATGTGATGCTCTCATAAATCCACCACCACCGCCACCTGTGACCATGGAACAAATATTGGGAATGCAAGCGCAGTTGATGCAAGCTATGATGCAGCGCTTGGACAATAAACCTGCAAGAGGACCACCGCCTGTTCAGGTCAGAGATAAGCGTGGAGAGTTCATGAAAGGTTGACCACCGGTGTTCACCCATGCCTCAGACCCTATGGAGGCAGATGATTGGTTGTGTGCTGTGGAGAAACAACTAAACATAGCACAATGCAACGACCTTGAGAAGGTGATGTACGCTTCTGGGCAACTCTAAGGAGCTGCTCAGGATTGGTGGGAATCATTCCAGTTTGGACGTCCCAACAATGCTCCTGCTATCACCTAGCAGGAATTTAAGGACAATTTCCGGTCATACCATATTCCCGATGGTCTAGTGGAACTGAAGCAGGAAGAATTCAGATCTCTCAAGCAAGGATCCATGACAGTGGCAAAGTATCGAGACAAGTTCACACAACTATCACGCTATGCTCCAAATGATGTAGCGGACGACAAGGATAAGCAACGCCGTTTCCTCAAGGGACTCAATGATGGATTGCAGCTCCAGCTGATGTCTAATACCTACCTTAACTTCCAGTCTTTGGTGAATCACGCTATCGTGATTGACGATAAGCGCAAGGAGATGGAAGCTAAGAAGAGAAGGCTCCAAGGGCAAGCTTCTGGAAGCAACACTCGCCCATGTGCTTATCCCCAGCAAGGTTTCCAGCAGAGGAATCAAGGACCAACTCACCAGGGAAATCGTGGTCAGTATCCTCAGCGGAACTAGTTCCAGCAATGCCCTCAGTACCAGCAATAGTTTGGAAATTAGCATCCCCCGCAATAGACCAGCAATCCTGCAACATGCCAGGGAGTGCCCAACAATGCTACTATGAAGAGTGGTGCACCCAACAATCCTAATGTCTGTTATCGCTGTGGAGAAGTAGGTCACTATGCTCATCAGTGTCCTAAGAAGCAGAACCAACAAGCACCTCAGAACCAGACCAGCAATCAAAAGTTCAATGCCTGACCACCTCACACTGCGAAGGTGAACTATGTGTCATCTGATGCAGCTCAGGAGATGCCTGAGGTCATGTTGGGTACGTTCAGCGTCAACTCTATCTCTGCTACCGTACTTTTTGATTCTGGTGCTTCGCATTCTTTTATCTCCCAAGCTTTTGTTAGAATGCATAGCATACCTTTGTGTGCCATGAAAAACCCCATACTAGTAAATTCCCCAGGAGGTAGTATGCCCGCTTCTTATTGGATCCCCTCAACTAGCATTTCCTTAAGGGAGTAGACTTCAAAGTGAAGCCTATTGTGTTGAGAACAGCGGGAATTGATCTTATTCTGGGAATGGATTGGATGAAACAACATTGGGCGGTGATTCAGTGTTAGGAGAAATCTGTGGTTGTGACATCACTCAATGGAGATAGAATCTATGTAGAAGTGGTAGTGCAAGCCCAGCCTACAGCCACAGTGAACCAGCTAGATGGTGAAGCCAATGAACAAGATCGTGTCGTGGAGGAGTTCCCAGATGTCTTCCCCAATGACTTGCCAGGTATGCCACCTGACCGAGACATTGAATTCATTATTGAATTATTACCTAGAACTGCACCAATAGCTAAACGTCCATATAGAATGAGAGTTAATGAATTAAAAGAGCTTAAGAAATAACTAAAAGAGTTGCAAGAAAAAGGTTTCATACGCCCCAGTTCTTCCCCATGGGGGGCACCTGTGATCTTTGTGGATAAGAAGGATGGTAGTCAATGGATGTGTGTGGATTACCGCTCACTTAATGAGGTTACAATCAAGAATAAATACCCGTTGCCTAGGATTGATGATTTGTTTGATCAGTTGAGAGGAGCCCATGTGTTCTCCAAGATTGATCTCCACTTAGGGTATCATCAACTTAAGATTCGAAACTCGGACATACCCAAGACATCATTCACTACACGGTATGGATTATATGAGTACACCGTTATGTCTTTTGGATTGACCAATGCACCTGCATACTTCATGTATCTGATAAATAAGGTGTTCATGGAATTTCTGGATAAATTTGTGGTGGTATTCATAGATGACAAACTAATATTCTCCAAGACTAAAGAAGAACATGCTGAACATATAAGGTTGGTCTTGCAAAAGCTTAGAGAGCATAAGTTGTACGCTAAGCGGAGCAAGTGTGAGTTTTGGTTGAAGGAAGTCTCTTTTCTGGGTCATGTAGTCTCCAATGGTGGAATAGCAGTGGATCTAGGCAAAGTGCAAGATGTACTAAATTGGAAACCACCAACAACTGTAAGTGAGATTCGAAGCTTTTTGGGATTGGCTGGATACTACAGAAGGTTCATTGAAGGATTTTCCAAGCTAGCCAAGCCTATGATAGCTCTATTGGAAAAGAATGCTAAGTATGTATGGTCGGATAAATGCCAGACAAACTTTGAAGAGCTAAAGAAGAGATTGACTATAGCTCCAGTATTAATCTTGCCCGATTTAAGCAAGAACTTCTCTATATATTGTGATGCATCCCGTTTAGGCCTTGGATGTGTGCTTATGCAAGAAGGAAGAGTGGTGGCATATGCATCTAGACAACTAAGGAAGCATGAGTTGAATTATCCTACTCATGACTTGGAATTGGCAGCTGTGGTTCATGCTTTGAAGATTTGGAGACATTATCTAATTGGACATAAGTGTGATATCTATACTGATCATAAGAGTTTGAAGTATATCTTTACCCAGTCAGATCTGAATCTGAGACAACGTCGTTGGTTGGAGTTGATCAAAGACTATGATTTGGAAGTGCATTATCACCCGAGAAAGGCAAACGTCATAGCTGATGCACTTAGCAGAAAGAGCTATGCCAATGGACTTCAAATAACATCTATGTCAGCAGAGTTGTGTGCTGAAATGGAGTATCTCAACTTGAGCCTTGTCACTAATGCAATGGAATTGGTGATAGAGCCTACATTGGAGCAAGAGATATGCAAAGGTCAATTAGAGGATGAAAAACTTAAGGAGATAGCAGAGAATGTAGTGCTTGGAAAGGCACCCGGATTCAGAATGGATGAGAATGGTACTCTTTGGTTCAGAAAAAGGATATGTGTACCTAAAGTGAAAGCTATCCGTGATGCAATTCTGCAAGAGGCCCATGAGTCTGCTTACTCTATACATCCCGGAAGTACCAAGATGTATTTGGATCTCAAGGAGAAGTATTGGTGGTATGGTTTGAAGAGAGATGTGGCAGAATATGTGGCTTTGTGTGACACTTGTCAAAGAGTGAAAGCTGAGCATCAGAGACCTGCAGGGTTACTACAACCAATGAAGATTCCTGAATGGAAATGGGAAGAAGTTGGTATGGATTTTATTATAGGATTGCCCCGCACTCAAAGAGGCTATGATTCAATATGGGTAATAGTGGATCGACTCACCAAGGTTGCTCACTTTTTACCAGTCAAGACTACCTATACTGGTGCAAGACTAGTAGAGTTGTACATGGAAAGAATAGTGTGCTTACATGGTGTTCCCAAGAAAATTGTGTCGGATAGAGGCACTCAGTTTACATCACAATTCTGGCATAAAGTACATAGATCTTTGGGGACAAAGTTGAATTTCAGTTCTACTTACCACCCGCAAACTGATGGACAGACTGAAAGGATCAACCAGATTTTGGAAGATATGTTGAGAGCCTATGCATTATAGTATGGTGATAGTTGGGATAAGAGTCTGCCATACGCAGAGTTCTCGTACAACAACAGTTATCAAAAGAGTCTCAAGATGGCACCTTTCGAGGCGTTGTATGGATGTAAATGTAGAACGCCTTTGTTCTGGAATTAGACTGGAGAAACTCAAGTGTTTGGACCCGATGTCCTTAGGGACGTGGAAGAACAAGTGAGAATGATTAGAGACAATTTGCAAGTAGCTCAGTCCCGACAGAAGAGTTATGCTGATACCCGCAGAAGAGAGCTGACTTTCGAAATTGGTGATTACGTGTATTTGAAGGTGTCGCCAATGAGAAGTGTGAGAAGATTCAATATGAAAGGAAAGTTAGCACCAAGGTATATAGGACCTTTTAAGATCCTAGAGAGACATGGAGAAGTAGCTTATCAGTTGGAACTGCCTGAGAGTTTGTCAGGTGTGCATGACGTGTTCCATGTTTCCCAATTGAAAAAGTGTTTGAGGGTACCAGAAGAGCAAATTCCCTTGGAAGAACTTGCTATTAAGGAGGATCTTACTTATGAAGAGTATCCAATAAAGATCTTAGAAACTGTCGAAAGAGTTATGAGAAGCCGAATCATAAAGATGTGCAAGATGCAGTGGAATCGGTATACAGAGGATGAAGCTATTTGGGAAAGAGAAGAGGATCTGAGAAAGACTTATCCCCAACTGTTTGAGTAAGCAATCACCCGAATCTTGAGGACGAGATTCATCTTAAGGGGGGTAGAATTGTAACACCCTAAAATTTGCACTCTTTTAAAATAGCTAAATTGATTTATTTATGCAAATATGTGTGCATTAAAATATAGGAAAATAGTGAATTTTGTGGAATTAAAATTAAATATAAGGTTAGAAACTTCTTGATGCATACATGCTGCTGCATATCTAATTTTGTGATGATTGATTTTGATTCAAACTTCAAATGAATTCAAAACTTATTTGAAAATTCTTTTAGAAATCTATGTGAAAAAAAAGAAAATGCAAAATTCGTTTTTTCCCTCTCTTCTTCATTTCGGCCCGTAGGCTTTTTCCTTCTGCTGGCCCAGCTCCCAGCCGCACGCCCCGCTCAGCCCAGCGCCAGCCGCTAGCCCTTGCGCGTTGCGTGGCCCAGCACCGCTGCCGGCCCAGCCTAGCCGAACGGCCTGGTAGCAACCGTCGCCGCGCCTTCCTCGCGCCCGCAGCTGCTGACCGCCCGGCCCCGCCTATCGGCGCCGTCCCTTTTCTCCCGCGCGGCTCGGAACCACCCACGCCTAGAGCAGCTGCAACCACCGCCACGATGTGCGTCGTGGGAGCGCCCTCGCACCTCGCCCTCGATAAAAAGGAGCCAAGCCCCCCCCCCCCCGCGTGCCCCTGCTGTTCCCCACGCCGTTTTCGCTCGCTCTCGCCTCGGAAGCCCCAGCAACCGTGCATGGAGGAGCACCGCCGACCGAAGAACGCCGTCCGCGTCGCCGCCTTCCCCAAGCCATTTCCGACCAGTTTCTTCCCCGCAGTGAGAACCCCCTGGACTCCGTCTACCTCCCTATACCGTTAATTTCGATTTTCATGGCTTCTAGAGCCTTGGCCGCATGCGACCGTGTGCTCCACGCCACCATCCATGGCGACCGCCGCCACGGTAGCACCCTCTGGCTATCTTTTTGGCCCAGCCTTGATCCCCTGCTCCCCCGCTTCTTCCCGATGCCCTCGGATATGCATTCTGTGGCCCATGGGGCCATAACCGAGATCGCCGGTGAGCTTTCACCGCCATTCATGGCTGTGTCGCCGCGCTGTCACTGTGCCAACCGGGTCTCCCTTCTCTCTCTCCCCCAGATTTGATTCTAGCCGTCCGTTTTCCGATCTGCGGTCGAGATTAGAAGATATCTCTTCGGAGGTCAAATAGCTTAAGAGCCCCTCGGTTTTCATCTAATTGAACCCGCAGTCCAATGCGTAGTTTCCCGAATGCGCATTCTCATTTTGAAAACGTAAAGTTCACTGCTTTAGTCTAAAATACATTTTCAGTATTTACAGAAATGCCATTTGAACTGTTTTGCTTATAAAATTGTCGTTTTAGCTCCGAATTGATCCATTCAAATCGCGTTATCTTCGTAATTCTATAATCTACATGTTAGAACCACTGTTAGTCAAGTTTGGAACATTTTAATTTCCTGGTTAGATTTAATTAAATATATTGCTATAGGAAATCCCGTTTAAATCATAACTTTCACATTTTAGCTCCGTTTTTCATGAACTTCGCGTTGACGTGATCGTAGCGAGACGTAGATTATTTTCACAAACATTTTATCTTGTTTTCTATACTATTGGTGTACTGTTCTAATGATAGGAATGTTTGCTTTGCATGAATGCTTTTGGAATGTTGTATGTTGCCGTGTTGGTCGCGTTCAGACGGTGAGGAGAACGTTGGAGACCAAGAATTCTTCGACGACCAGCAGGACCAGCAAGAGTTTGTGAACCAAGGCAAGTATAGCATGGGCCTACCTTGATGTCATATTTCATTTTAATCAATTACTCATTTGCATGTGTCTAATTTCGATACCCGTAAGGACATCCTAGTGATTGATTATCCTGTTCCTTGTCTCCTATGGGTTAAATGCATATGGGTAGATTGCTAGTGCTCTAACTGAACTTGATCTACATGATGATAAATGATTCTATGGAACTAAGAGTTTAACATGATTTATAACAACTGTTCCATAGGGCGAAGGTGCAAATGACTCTTGATCATGTTGCTCCCAGCCCTCCATAAGGACTTATCTATCGGCAAAAGCTGGGACTGACAGTGCAACCGGAAGAGTCATATGGCTCTGACTTTAGCTCAGTAATAGGACCTTTTCTAGCTAGTTAGAGGTTACCTTTTTGGCGCAAATGGGGCTTGCCACATTGGGTATAGGGCTACCTCTGTTCCTATGAGTATAGCCGCGATGGATATGTGCCATAGGAAAGGGGGGTTCCTACATCTGCTTGCCAAGGAAACCTAGCGGCCCTAACTTGTTAGAAAAACCTATGAAATGGCTTCATAGTGTACCCTGCCCGCTCACCTTGGCAGTGACATGGGAGTAATTAACCCGGGCATATGGGGATCACCTCTCACGGTGAATGTGTACCACCTCTATAGAGAGTAACAAACTGTTACAACAGCCGTGCTCACGGTCACGAGCGACCTAGAAAACTCACAGAATAATTGGTTACTTGTTGATGATCATTTAAGTTGTTCTATGATGATATATGATACATTTGACTCTGATATCTGTTCATATGGGATTAAATGGGAGCTTAAGCATAATTTGATAATACCTGAGAAAAAAAAAGTTTGACTTACTAAAAATGCTAACTGCAGTAAACTAGTGTCAATCTTTTGAGCTTCATAACCCCATGTTAACTTGTTAAGTACGGGATGTACTTACGCTTGTTTATTTTCTTTATTTGGATAAAAATCCCGGATGGGTAATAGATGACAACAGATATGAAGATTTTCCTAAGGATTTTTAGGCTTGTGGTCAACCAGTTGACCTTCCCTGTGATGAAGCCCCACGAGAGAGTTACCTTTTAATTTCCGCTGTGATGTATAGGACTAAGTTTTATTATAACCCTGATGTATGAGACACCGTGATGATACTTTATGTAATTTGTCAGCTTGTGTGTGTGATTGATTCCTAGGCACACACGAGTTTTGTGCATTCAATTTTATCCTTAAAATTGGGTGTGACACTCGAGCAAGCCCCCAAGCCCCAAGCAGAAGTCATGGTGGAGTCAGGCTTGGCTAGGTTTCTTCTCCATAGGGTGCACACGAGCGTACCTGATGGGTATAGCACCCGAGCCCCCAGGCAATCCTAGAGGGGTCGATCGGGGGAGGGGGTCTTCTTTGTGCGGGAACCACTGGACCCGAGGTTTAACATACCCGTATGTTAGGATCTCATCAGGAGCCCCCAAGCCCTTCGTGGCCTCACCTATCGTGATGGCAACGAAGGGCTGTATTCAATCTTCCGATGACCGAACCCTTCTTGGTGGGGATGGCTTCCGCTGACGTGCATGTTGTGCCCTACTTGGGGCCCTCTTCTCAAATGTGATAGTTGTTGCTCAGCTATCGAGACTGGGTGATGATGGTGTTGAAACCTTCATGAGTCTATGTCACATAGGCCTTTGACTCGAGCGAGGGCTCGATGAACTCATCTGGGAGTTGCCGATCTTGAGCCCAAAGGCGCTCTCCTTTTTTATCAGAGCCTATCATGGGTTAGGTGATTAAGAGCATCTAGGCTCTAGCTCAAGGCCATCTGATCATCCAGAGCACCACGCCCTTCTAAGGGTTGTGGTAGCAGGTTCCTAGTCCTCTCGAGCTAGCCTTTAAGGGCCGACCTTCTATAGCCATAGATCGAGGTGTGGGGACCACGCCGAGCCTTAGACGGGGGCCCTCATTGGGCCCACTGCTCAGCTACTCCCACCCTAACTCTGAGGAGTTGGTTGCTTTTTGAGGGATGCATCACCCGAGCGCCCATCATTTGGGGGATCAAGTTGCTCCATCTAGGGAGCTAGCACATCCCCTGAGGCCATCATAGGGCCTCCCTATTAGCGGGAGTGGCGGCTCCTGGGCATGTCCCTTCTACTAATGTTTTGCAAAGGCGGTTGATGGCATCTAGGCCGTTGTGCCTAGTGGAGGAGTTAAGGCATGCACCCCCGCACCGTCCCACTTTGTCTGGGAGATGGGACATTAGGGCCACATGGAGCAAATCTAGTGGAGGAGGAGCCGCGACACTTGGTGTGCATGGATCCAAGCTATCGATGATAGCCGGTGGGCCTGAGGGGAGTCAGATCCCCTCAAGTCCCATGTGGAGGCATGTTTGGAGTGGGCAGCACGCGTGGTGGAAAGTGGAGCGAAGACTTGACTTATTGTTAGCAGTTCCCTGACTATGCCTTTACTGCACGACCATCATCACGCAACCGCCCGGAGGCGTGCTATGGAGATTGAAGAGACACCCGATCGGTTCCCCAAGGCCCCTTCAGGCCATTGATGGTTGATCGAAGGGCCTGGAGCCACTCATAGAGCATCATCTGGGCTATAAAGGGTAGCCCTGGTGACACAACGTCTTCAATCCTTTCCTCTAGCTCCTTCTCTTCGACAGCGATGGCGATGATGAAGTGTGATGCTTCCCTCTAGGTGAGCTTGTCTTGGTATGTGGGGCGATTGCTTCTTTGAGGATGGAAGGACTCTAGTGAAGGAGGGGCGACGACATGGCGCTAGAGGCATCTATCACGTTCCCATCCCCTAGAAGGTGCAAGGACTCTAGGGATGCCACTGGAGTCCTTACACCCTCTGATGGGGGAGGGGGATCGTGACGTGCCGATCACTGCCCCTCTATCCTGGTGATGGTAAGAAGGGCCCAACACTGTTGATGGTACAACAGTCAATGTTGCCCATCCTCAGGCCTCAGGGGGAAGCCCCGAGGGTGGCCCGCTAGCCTGAGCCATGCATACCATATGGCCCCGACCCTAGGGCGGTGCTGCTTGCTCCAACGATGAGGCGGGTGGCTCTAGCCACCATAGAGCTAGAATCACACTTAACACTACCCCCTACCTGGCGCGCCAGATGTTGTAGGGTCAGAACTGCAACAAGCATTGTTGTTCGAGTCAGTGTTAGAGTACGGGTCTTCGGTGGCTCGGGTGGACTCAATAACACAAGAATCACAGAGAGGATGCAACAATTTATCCTGGTTCGGGCCAATCGATGCCCTACGTCGAGCAGCTGATGATCCTTATACTCAAAAGCACCCAAAATCGAGGGGGGGTTACAACAGGATTATAGAGAGATTTGGTAGGGGGTTAGCTCGGTGCTAATCCTAAGGTTACCTCACCGTCGGTGGTGCCTTCCCTCATCAGAGAGGAGGAAGATGATAGGATGCGGTGGAGGAGCTCTCGGTGCCCCTCGGTGGGTTGCCTTGGTCTCAGTGCTGAGCGGAGGCCAAGGAATGGAATGATCTATCTTCTCCTGATCGTCCCCCTAGGTTCGACCTTATCCCTTATATAACGAGATAGGTCGGGTATATGGCAGTTTGGGAGAACTAGTTTACGGTCTACATACATCGGAGTTCAAGAGGGCCTTGCAGCGACGCGCAGTGGACCATGGTGGTGTGATAGAGCCGAACAAGCCTTGGGTGCTGTTCGGTTGCTCTGTTCTGACACTCTACATGTCAGGCTGTGTCGGCTAGGACCGGACTCCCCTAGGTGGACCTTTCAGAGTCTTCTTAGCAGTGAAGGAGGTCGGCTTCAGGGGCTAACCGCGGGCCCAGGGGCCTCTGAGCCCCCGAAGGCCGCTGGAAAGCTTTGTCTTCTTGTGTCATGCCCTATGCGTGACCTTGTCGGGAAAGTGGCCGACAATGTCATGCCCAAGGGGCAACGCCGGGGGAGCCCCCGAGCCTCGATAGCTCAGGGCGTGTTTTCTTACGCCCAGGCCTTGGCTTGTGTAGCTTGCTGGGCAGGAGCCAAGGGCCAGGCCAAAGTGTTGGCGTAGACCGGGAGCCTGGGGGCTCGGGCAAGCCCCCGAGCCCTAAGCAGAAGTTGTGATAGAGTTAGGCTCGGCCGAGTTTCTTCTCCAGAGGGTGCGTGCGAGCGTACCCAATGTGTATAGCCCCCCCGAATGATCCTAGAGGGGTCGGTCAGGGGTCTTCTTCGTTCAGGAACCAGTGGACTCGAGGCTTAACATACCCAAATGTTATGATCTCGTTAGTGAGCCTTCCGTAACTTTTTGAAAAGGAGAGAGTAGATCAAACATTTAAAAATTACAAAGGTCATAATAACCTTTTGGATCGTGTTATCACATAAACTAGAAGATACCTCGAACGTTACTACAGGAATCACAATGTAGCACGCTGATATAGACAACTAAATGTACGTTAGTAGATGATGCGGCTTGCTAACATGAATAACTTGAATAAAGACATAATTGCATGTGTTAGTAGACTGTCATAATTACGTGTTAGTGGATGCTGAAGTAGACATTTTGTATGGCATGATAGAATGCAAGTGGAGATTGAAAATATAAGATATATAGATATGGATTATAAAAGGTTATTAAAATATAAGTCCATTTTTGCTCCACAACTTTTATCTTTGTCTAATTTTAAACCCTAACTACAGGACCGTCTAACTTTTGCACGTCAACTATCAAAACCATTTAAATTTAACACGAGAGTCATATGAAAACCACTCAAAACCAACTCGGGGTCAAAATTGAATGGTTTTGATAGTTGAGGTGCCAAAAAGAAAAGCAAGAGTTGAGGGACCAAATATGGACTTAATCAAACTTTAGTTTTTTAGACATTTATAAAAAAATTATATGTTTAGATTTACTTATTGATAAATACATATATGTATTAAAGTATTTATCTACACATTATTGGATTTTTATATATTGGATGAAGAAATGACCAAAATTAAAGCTGTAGATCTTAACAAGATCTACAACTTTGTATTTGATGACTTTTTCATTTGAAATAATTTTAGGACCCCAAAATTCTGTTCGAAGTTCTCATAATTTGAATTTCAATTTTTTTTGAAATTGTTCCAACAAACTCTGATGGAGAAATGATCAAGACCAAACTTGTAGATCTTAATGAGATATACAACTTTGCAGTCGATGAATTTTTCACTTAAAATCATTTATGGCCCAAAATTTTGTTCGAAGTTCTCATATTTTGAAATCGTTTTTTGAATTGTTCAAACTTCATAGAAATGACAAAAATTCAAACTCATAGATTTTGATGAGATATACAACTTTCTAGTTAGTGACTTCTTTGTTTGAAATCATTTATCATTCTAAAATTCTGTTTGAAGTACTTTTATTTTGAAATTTAATTTTTTCGAATTATTCGAACAAAATCGGAGGAAGAAATTACCAAAACTAAAGTTTTAGATATTGATGAGATATACAACTCTGTAGTTAACGTCTATCTCATTTGAAATTATATATGGTCCTAAAATTCTGTTTGAAGTTTTCATATTTTTTCATCCAAAAATTTCAAATTATTTGAATGAACTCGGACGGTGAAATAACTGAAATCAAAGTTATAGATATCGATGAGATATATTATATTTTTACAAAACATTGGTTCCAAAGTTAATTTATTTGAAAATTATATTTTAATACATATGAATTTTATCACTTAGTAAATCTAATATATAATTTTTTTCATAAATATCTAAAAAATTAAAAATACTTGATTAATTCTATTTTTGTCTCTCAACTCTTGTTTTTGTCTAACTTTGTCGCCCCAACTATTAAAACCTACTCCCTCTGTCCTGTTTTGAGTGTCGCTGTGGCCGTCCATGTTCACAGCTCGTGCTGTGTACGTAGATCCTTCCTCTGTCTATGTTCATTTAATCTCTGTCTTGCTAAAACGACTATGATAAATGGACAGAGGAGAAGTGGTTTTCAACGTCTCTAGGGTCAATTTTAAATGGTTTTTATAGAAAAAAACGTGCTAAAGTCGGACGGTTTTATAGCTGGGAATTAAATAAAATTACAAAAAACAAGAGTCGAAGGGCGAACTTGTACTTAATCCTATTAAAAATATAAATAAATAATAGAAAAATAAATAGAAAAACATGCTTTGGGACTGCCCAGCAACTCAGGCTGTCCGTCCCTACACCGAGTCCACCCATCCTCTCGTGCACCCGTCTCCTTCCCCTTCCTACACCCCGCACGCCGCACCCCACTCCCCGATCCCACTGCTCCCCAGATCCGCGCCCGAGCCCTAGTCCCCAGATCCGCCGCGGCGCCGGAGCACTCCTCCTTGCATTGGCGTCCGCGGCGCCATGGCGTGCCTCGCGATCTCCCTGCAGCCGGTGAACGGCCCGGACATCCTACTGCAAACGCGGTCCTGGTTCCCCGTCTCCCGCGCCCTCGCCACCGTCTCCGCCTTTCGCCTCGCGCGCCTCCACCTCGCACGCGGCAAGCAGCAGTCCTCCTCATCCTCCGCCTCCTCGGCCTCGCTCGACGCCATCGGCGACGACCCGCTCGCCGCCGCGTCGGGGCAGCTCGTTGTCGGCGTCGAGTCACAGTACCGCGTGGTGTACCGCCTCGTCAACTCCATCTACGTGCTGGGGGTCACCACCGCAGGCTCCGACCATGCCGCCCCCGCTGTCAACGCCTTCGCCGTCGCCGACGCCGTCAACCAGGCCGTCTCCGTCGTCGTCGCAGCCTGCCGTGGCGTCGACGTCACCCCCGAGAAGGTGCACCGCAAGTACCCCGAGGTCTATCTCGCTCTCGACCTCGTCCTCCACGGCGTTGGCTCCGTCCGCCTCTCCCAGATCCTCGCCACCATCCATGGCGACAACCTCGCGCGCATGGTCAACTCCTCCCCCGACGCCGAAGCCCGGGCCCGCGGCGCGGATCCCTGGCCCGCCGTCGAGCACCTCGCGCAGGACCGCCACGTTGCGAGGGAGGGCTTCTCGGGCGCCTCTTTCGAGCTTCCCCAGGAGACGCTGGCGGCTGGCGACGAATTCTCGTCTAACATCGCCCCTGCAACCACTGTTGCTACTGGGGACGAGCCACCACCTGAGGAGGCAGCACCTGTGGAGAAGGATCCCTTCGCAGCCAGTGACCTGATTAACAACAAGCCGGAGGAGGCATTGGTGGGTGGATTCAAGAAGAACAAGGAGACTGCCCTTGTGGTTGCTGATCCTGCAGCTGCGCTAGCTGGATTGGAGGTCACGACTTTACCACCAGCTGAGGCGACTAAGCCGACATTTATTGGAGTTGAAGGGTTTGAGGGTGATTATGGTGGCATTGAGTTTGGCAATGATGAGGCTTCACTTGCTGAGGCGTTTGAAGGGCTCAATGCGCCATTTGGTGGTGGGCTGGATGCTTCTGAGTTTGTTACAACAACAAAGAAGGATCACAAGGACAGGACCATCACTGGTCTTGAGCTGCTAGTAACAAGTGGGAAGCCACCAAATGCAGCTGCTGGTACTCCATTGGAAAATCTGTTGGTGACCAAGCGCACAGAAATGACTGCTCCTGAGTTATTTATTGCTGAGGAGATCAATGCAGAATTCAAGGAGTCTATTCTTGTGCGTGTTGGCTTGAAGGGTACAATCTTCCTGCGGACCTTGCCACTGAATAAGGCAGCGGGCAAGGAGACTGAGTTCTCATTTCGTCTTGAGGGCACATCAGGAATGAAGAGGGCTGCATTGCAGAGTAATGTGTTGAGTAACCTACAGAATGGATTGTTCCATGTCAGGACTGTGTCGAAAGAGGAGCCCATTCCCCTCATGAAGTACAGCTTCCTGCCGAAGCACTCGCCTCTCCCTTTGAGGATGCGCCTAGTGAAGCGCCACAGTGGGACGTTACTCTCAGTGATGATACAGTACGCATCCAATCCAATGCTACCCCAGCCTCTGAGCAATGTTACATTCATTGTTAAGCTTCCTGTGGATCCCACTCTGCTCAATGTTTCACCCAAGGCTGTGCTAAACCGGGCAGAGAGGGAGCTTAGATGGCATATTTCAGAAATTCCCCTGAAAGGTCCAGCCGGAAGGCTCAGGGCACGGATGCCTGTTGACCAAGACTCCAAAGATGGTGAGCTAGAGGTTGTTGGGATGGTGAAGTTTGCTTACCAAGGTCCATTCACATTGTCTGGCATTAAACTACGCCCAGCCACTGATGGAATTGCCCAATTTAATGAAGTTGGCCATACCTTCTCCAGTGGGATTTACCTGTGCATCTGATAGGTACCTTCTTGTACTGTAGGTGCTTCTTCACCTGTTTTTATGTTTGTTTGTTTCTACAGCAGGGTGTGAAAATCCTATTGTATGTAGCAAAGTGTGTTTCTTTCTGTGAGGCTGAAATTCTATCACGTTTTTGAGTTGTCTGTTTCTTTATATGTCATTTGTGATTACTCATGAAGGCTACTTTATACATCAAGTTTATCATTCATACGAAGAAACAATGTACTGCTCTATTTGATTGCTATTTGATTGCTATTTTATTGCTTCTTTTTTTCTTAGCATGCATTACTTAGAGATGTTATTGGCTCTGTTCAAAAGAGAATGCCACTGTAGTTAGCTAGTATTAGATGATATCTAGTTATTCATGCAGGGCAACTGATTGATTTTTATTACGAAAAGATTGTCATGACTGCATTCTCTGTTTATATTGTATGATATCCCTGTTCATCAAGTTAAAGTTAGGAAGATTGCACTAATAGGTTACTCCCTCACTTCCCTCTGATTGCTAATGTAAGTTGCTTAGGGACATTGACATAGTCTACAAGGAGGAATTTTTATTGCCAATTTGTATGAAAAATATATAGCTAAAATAAAAAAGAATCATGTCTTGAAACTATTTTTTATGATATAAGTGTACCAGCATCAATCTTACATTCTCAATCTATCTAGGTGTTCTTATTGTGATGTTCAAAGTTGAAAATAGGAATCCTAAAGTGACTTGTATTACGAGGAAATACCTGTTTAGCAATTAGGATCAAGTTTCAATTCCAGTTTCATATAAAATCCACTGTAGAGCTTTCTCTGGAAAGAAAGAAATCCCTACTGATGCAAGTTAACAGTCTTGGCAATGATTAATGTACTCCGCTGTATGGATGACACATTGATATTTCGGCAAATAACCAAAGAGATAGACAACTGACAAGAGTATTGGTCAACATATGCTCAAGTGCAATCTTGAGTGTTGGATCTAATCTGATTGGCCCAAGTGAAGGGTTGGAGTTCCCTCATAATTGGGCTGACTTATGCCCAATTAGATTTAGTGAAATTAAAACTTAAAAGTGATAAGAGGTAATTAGTGAGTCAAATTAAAAGTGATAAGAGGTATGGGGAAGTTCCCACTTCTCACTTTTGGGCCACTCAGATTAGATCCAATACACAAGATTGAGTTTGTGCATATATACTCTTATACACTTTATATTTCCTCATAATTAAATTACGGGCAAGCTGAGCATGTTCATGATTACTGTGCTCCCCAGCCTGTTTGGGACACCAAACTGGTTTGAACACCTATTGGTTTCCTGGCTGATTATTAGTGAATGAAAATGGTAGTGTATAAACGTTCAATCAATAACCTCGAGTGTCACTCATTTGATACTGAGAAACCTGTGTTTCGTTTTTTTACTCTTAAGTAAATTCCTAAACTCCTAATAAGAGTATAAGACGCCATATCCTAATATTGCAATACTAATTCCCTTGCACCCATTGATTCGTTGAAGTTCAAGTTTAACTGAGATCTTGTGCAAGTCATCATCGCAGTCGCATATTGCTTGTGTCAATACTGGTTAATATGAAAGTTTATACTGCCTCTAGTGAGCATGGTCTTATCTTGTTGTTCAGATTTGTTTGTGCTGGCACATTAGATGAATATTGGTACCCTGAACAGATTATTGCTTCTAAATTGGAGTGAAAGAAACTGTCTCGGCTTTATCATGGACAGTAGAAGTCCATTTAGTACAATGGTAAATAAAGAAGTGATGTCCTCAAATGTGTGATCAAAAGTTTGTGTGGTGTCCAATACCTGCATGATCATGTAAATTGTTTACTTAAAAATGACATGAATTTAGTATGTTCATCAGAAAATGTCTTCAGAGTATCTATCATTTTATATATGTATATATATTGCTATAGAAATTAATGGCTGAACTTTTGTCTGGTAACCCGAGGTGTGTGGTGTGGTGTGAGTATGTATTGGGTATTTGAGCCTTTCTTTTCCCTATCTTAATGCAATGATACACAGCTCTCCTGTGTATTCCAGAAAAAAAACTTTTAGTTCAGAATTATATTGACTGGAAGTAGTAGCTGCTGCTTCCCTTCATTTCTGAAGTAACCCAACTAATGTCACATTTTCACTGAAGGTTTTTAATGCTATGGTTATTTCTCAAATTGATGCTTACATTTAGCTGTCTAATATTGGCCTTGGGAAAAGCAATGCCTTGTGATTATGAAGAACTTGTTTTCTAGTTTGTTTGAATCATTTGGAACTAAATAAGATGTTTTACTTGGTTTAAGCTGCTTGCATTATTCTTGCATGATGGACTTATTGTTCTTATATAGTTCTACTAAAATTTTATGCATCCTCAGAAACATCCTGAAAAGTATACTTGGTTGCACTACTTGACCCCATCCGCAGCCCACAGAAACTTGGTTTTATTTTTGAGACAACTTATGCTCCCATCCTGGACACATAGAGATGGCAACAGGCACAAACCCGCTGGGTTTTTGCCATCCGAAACCCATACCCATGAACAAAAAATCTACCCATCAGAAAACCCATGACCCATCACAGGTTTAATTTTATGCCCAAACCCATGCCCGCTCGGGTCACGGGTACACAACGGATCACACCCATGCCCGTGATAACAAGCACACCAACTTTTCTATGTTTTATTAGCAACTGCCTGTGAGAACAAGCACGCCAACTTTTATATGTTTTATTAGCAACAAGCATGCCTTTTTGGAAAAAAAATATTTATTACTATATTTCTCTAATACAAAGTACATAGAGCAGTACGGGAAAAAATTCACATTGACACATGTATTCAATGCTTACGCACAAAGCCACCAATGTTGCCTTGTTGTGAATTGTGAAGTGTCCAACGTCCTTGTGCTTATATATATAAGAGTTTGGTACTGGTCTTCTTGTTTGAATAGACGAGGTGGGACTATTTCTTCTCTCGGTGAGTAAAGCTAGCAGGCAAACATCACTGCTGTTGTAGAGTGCCAACAAGCCACTATGCTAAATGGGCCGTCCCAGAATTAGACAGGTCTCATGTGTTCTCAAAGTCTCATGCGTGTGAGTGTTATTTTTTTTTTTTCAAAAATCCTACTGTGTAGTGCCGTGTATTCTTTTTTGCTTTTATTTTCTCTACAGTTATATACTTTCAGGAAAATTTAAACATACTCAATTATTGACATAATACATGATAGATCGAGTTTAAAAAACCCATGGGTTTATGGGTTTGGGTACTATATCCCCAAACCCACACCCACGAACCCGCTGGGTCTGGCTTTTTACTCATTAACCACGGGTAGAGAAGTTGACCCATGCCCTTGCCCTAATAGGGTAAAACCTATCGGGTTTCGGGTACCCATTGCCATCTCTACACACATGCTTGGTTTTGGCTTTTCAAACCATCTGTATTGATTGAAAATTGGAATTTCTTCCATCAGTTTATCTTATTTGGGAGTGAAGTATTCTAGGCGCAAACAAAAGGCCCGCAAGGAGAAACAGTGTGGCTGAGTCGGGAGTTTCCAGGAGGTCATCATCTTAGTTAGCCCTTCAGGATAATAGATGTCGTATACGAGTTGGTTTGTTAGGAGATCCTTTTGGCAGATGTTTGAGTCAGTAGCATGTAATCCATCCTATATAAGCTAGGCATTGTGTACAACAAACTCTTAAGCAATAGATCTTTCTATCGTGCTCCTCCCTGTGCTTCGTGCCTTTTTGTTTGCAGTGCATTGTTGTTGGCCCAACAGCTGTGGGTGCAGGGTGCAGGGCCACGTAGAGTAGCTGAATATCCCTCCACCATCTCAGTTTTGCCTGTAGCATGTAGCAATGATGTGCGTTGTGACACAGAATTGAACTCTGCGCCTGCCATTTCATAGAATCTATCTGCTCCTTTTTTTTTTTGTCTTCAACACCAAGAACCTTGTGTATTTATTACTAATTTCATTTCATTGATTTGGTAATGCTTTATCTTTGATTTCTTTTTAGAATTTTAGGTTTCCTACCTTGCTAATCTTCCATTTCCCGCTTATATTTTGTATAGCAACCATAGTTTTCAAGGCGTCGCCTAGGCGACGCCTAGCCGTCCAGGCGTACCCAGCTCGCCTGGGAAATAGTGGCGCCTTGGCGTACCAAGCACTCGCCTGGACGCCTAACCGCCTTTTAAACTATGATAGCAACTCTAGGTAAAGCTAGGCTGCAAATAATTCTAATACCTTGTCTTTGTATTCCTTTTTCACCCTTTTGTTTTGAAAAAAAGCTGCTAATCTATTAGATTGTTTCTTGTTCCACTCAGGAATCTATGTTTTATTACATTCAAAACATTGCACTCTTTTGTTTCTTATGAGTTTTTTTTTATTTAGTTGTGATATTGACTTAGCGTGATATTATTTGTTACCATATAATTTCAGTTTGTCTGTAGGCCTCTTGATATATCTTGGTTGGGTGTTGTCAGTAAGTGGATTGTTCAAGGTCCTGCGGGCAGCTGCAACATTTTTTTTATGTTTTTTCTTTACTCAAAATTTTACTGGGTCATTTTAAATGGAATCTTTCTTAATTTTGTTCATCATTTTCTGTGACTATTGTGAGCCATGAGGTTTATGGTTAAGCTTCAAGTTATCAGCTACCGAGGACCAAGTTTCTGCAAATCATGGAAATTAGGAGTCTGCAAATGATCCAATTTTCTTTTGTTGGGTGTTCATATGATGGGATCCATGCATACCACCTGGTTTAGAAGCACTTTTGAACTTTTTATATGGTCCATTGTGTAATGCAGCACCTTGCACTGTGGTACAGTGGTCAGCTTGTCATTCAGGTCTTGCTCGTCTTTCATGACATATGATCTCTCCTACTATGTCAAAAGATGAAGCCAGCATTCATTTGTTCCCATTACAAAGAGTAACATGTTTGAAACTGCATCGTCTAAGTAACTGAAGTCAGATTGGTTCAACTGTTTATGGATTTCCTCAGTGGTGATGTAAAAGTTCCCAAAACTGACAGAAACAGTATCATTTGCCTGTGCGGGCTCCATTATCATTGCCTGGCAAGTGCTTATTACCGGATGCAAAGTATTTTTGACACAGGGCGACCCAGTGGCGCGTGCCTCTGATGTGTTTGTTATACTCTACTAGTACTACGGAGTAGTGCTCAATTTGCAGCTGCAGCTTCCCTTGGTTGTATCAGCAGATTAAGTTAGCTATCTTATTGAAATTGAATTGGTACCATGTCTTGCTGACTGATATGGCGCTTGAGGTCATGGTTCCTTCTTCATTTTCAGCTTCATTTAGTGAAATAGTAGTATGTTTTAGTATGTCCTTCAACACTGAACACAGAGAGCATAGAAGCATCTTTATTTCTGGGACGCGAGGCGCGTGCGGTGGGAGAGATTCTGGGGCAGGTGTCGGATACGAGCGATCACACAATCCACGTGTTTAGTGAGTTGGGACTTCACCTGCTTCGACTGTGTGGCTCAGTCTATTGTGCTGTGCTGGGATTGTAGAATGGAGCAGCTGATGAGGACAAGAGGACGCGGGCAGACGAGCAAACAAACGAGTGGGCAACATGGTGAGGTTGGCGTGGCCGCATGGTCTACATGGTGGGAGCAGGCAGACGAGGAAACATCAAATAAAGTTAGTGAAATCATCAGCAAGTACCAAACAGTAAGAATACATCACAGAGAATGATCGCCGGCACTGGTGTCAGAGAGTGGACAACAGGGCGAGGTTGGTGGGGGCCTTATCACGAAGGGAGTAGAAATCACGAGCACTATTGCGTTGATGAATCACAGGTTTGGGTATCCTCGATAAAAAAAAAGAACCTAAAGCAACAAATTCAATAAAATAATGATTATCATGCGCAGATCAGCGAACCGAAAAGGAGATTGCGCACTAGGGATATATAGGATATAGGACAGCAAGGACACCATTGAATGAAAGTGAAATAAAAGTGCAGTTTGCTTATTTTAATTAATAGGAAAACGGGATGGATGAAGTCAAGAAAGGAGAATACCATTTGCAAACGATATGGGGATGTAGCGCGGGTGTTGAGAACGCACGGGACAGGCTGCTGGAGGGGCATCCCAGCTGGCCTTCCCTCTCTCCCTTCGGCTTACAGCCCGGCCCCACGCCAAGGCCCCTCATAAATAGCGGCCCCTGCGACCGCCGCCTCCCTATCCAACCCTAGCGTCAACCGCCGCCTCCAATCGAGCCCACAAGACTTGCCGCAACCCTAAGCGCCACGCCTAGCTCGACCTTCGTCGTTTCACCGCATCCCTACCTCCGTAAGCTTCTCGCCAAGCTTCGTGTCGTGTTTGCGAAGCCGCCGGACCTCTTTTCCCTCTTTTTCTCGCTCTAGGTCGTTCGCTAATCTTCGCCGAACTCTGCAGAACGTCGCTGTCCGGCGTCCCGAGCCGCGCTTCGCTTCCATCCGCTCCTCGCCGTTGTGATTTGTCGTGGTGAGTTCGCCGTTTTCCCCTCTTTCTTCCCGTGCTTTTCCCAAGTCAAACCGAGGTCTCTAGGGTTGGTATCAAGATCGCCGACGAACTCCTTCGCCGTCGGCAATGACAGCCGCCGTGCCGGTCACTGTTCCGGCCAGTTGTTCTCTCTCT